>NW_028318143.1:15189971-15552462 GCF_062004578.1 Staurois parvus | reverse complement strand
GGGACCCACCTTGGGTCTGAGGGTGCAGGGATCAGGACCAACCTTGGGTCTGAGGGTGCAGGCATCGGGACCCACCTTGGGTCTGAGGGTGCAGGCATCGGGACTCTTTCCCAGGTCTGAGGGTGCAGGCATCGGGACCCACCTTGGGTCTGAGGGTGCAGGCATTGGGACCCACCTTGGGTCTGAGGGTGCAGGCATCGGGACCCACCTTGGGTCTGAGGGGTGCAGGCATCGGGACCAACCTTGGGTCTGAGGGTGCAGGCATCGGGACCCACCTTGGGTCTGAGGGTGCAGGCATCGGGACCCACCTTGGGTCTGAGGGTGCAGGCATCGGGACCCACCTTGGGTCTGAGGGTGCAGGCATCGGGACCCTTCCCGGGGTCTGAGGGTGCAGGCATCGGGACCCTTCATGGGGTCTGAGGGTGCAGGCATCGGGACCCTTCCCGCAGTCTGAGGGTGCAGGCATCGGGACCCATCCCGGAGTCTGAGGGTGCAGGCATCGGGACCCTTTCCCGGGTCTGAGGGTGCAGGCATCGGGACCCTTTCCCGGGTCTTAGGGTGCAGGCATCGGGACCCACCTTGGGTCTGAGGGTGCAGGCATCGGGACCCACCTTGGGTCTGAGGGTGCAGGCATCGGGACCCACCTTGGGTCTGAGGGTGCAGGCATCGGGACCCACCTTGGGTCTGAGGGTGCAGGCATCGGGACCCACCTTGGGTCTGAGGGTGCAGGCATCGGGACCCACCTTGGGTCTGAGGGTGCAGGCATCGGGACCCACCTTGGGTCTGAGGGTGCAGGCATCGGGACCCACGTTTTGTTCTGATGGTGCAGGCATCGGGACCCTTTCCCGGGTCTGAGGGTGCAGGCATCGGGACCCTTTCCCGGGTCTGAGGGTGCAGGCATCGGGACCCTTTCCCGGGTGTGAGGGTGCAGGCATCGGGACCCTTTCCCGGGTGTGAGGGTGCAGGCATCGGGACCCTTTCCCGGGTGTGAGGGTGCAGGCATCGGGACCCTTTCCCGGGTGTGAGGGTGCAGGCATCGGGACCCTTTCCCGGGTGTGAGGGTGCAGGCATCGGGACCCTTTCCCGGGTCTGAGGGTGCAGGCATCGGGACCCTTTCCCGTGTCTGAGGGCGCAGGCATCGGGACCCACTCCGGGGTCTGAGGGCGCAGGCTTCGGGACCCACTCCCGGGTCTGAGGGCGCAGGCATTGGGACCCACCTTGGGTCTGAGGGTGCAGGCATTGGGACCCTTTCCCAGGTCTGACGGTGCAGGCATCGGGACCCACCTTGGGTCTGAGGGTGCAGGCATCGGGACCCTCTTTGGGACTGAGGGTGCAGGCATCGGGACCCTCCTTGGGTCTGAGGGTGCAGGCATCGGGACCCTCCTTGGGTCTGAGGGTGCAGGGCATCGGGACCCTCCTTGGGTCTGAGGGTGCAGGCATCGGGACCCTCCTTGGGTCTGAGGGTGCAGCATCGGGACCCTCCTTGGGTCTGAGGGTGCAGGCATCGGGACCCACCTTGGGTCTGAGGGTGCAGGCATCGGGACCCTTTTCCGGGTCTGAAGGTGCAGGCATCGGGTCCCCTTTCCCGGGTCTTAGGGTGCAAGCATCGGGACCCACCTTGGGTCTGAGGGTGCAGGCATCGGGACCCACCTTGGGTCTGAGGGTGCAGGCATCGGGACCCTTTCCCGGGTCTGAGGGTGCAGGCATCGGGACCCTTTCCCGGGTCTGAGGGTGCAGGCATCGGGACCCACCTTGGGTCTTAGGGTGCAGGCATCGGGACCCTCCTTGGGTCTGAGGGTGCAGGCATCGGGACCCACCTTCGGTCTGAGGGTGCAGGCATCGGGACCCACCTTCGGTCTGAGGGGTGCAGGCATCGGGACCCTTTCCCGTGTCTGAGGGTGCAGGCATCGGGACCCACCTTGGGTCTGAGGGTGCAGGCATCGGGACCCACCTTGGGTCTGAGGGTGGCAGGCATCGGGACCCACCTTGGGTCTGAGGGTGCAGGCATCGGGACCCACCTTGGGTCTGAGGGTGCAGGCATCTGACCCACCTTTGGTCTGAGGGTGCAGGCATCGGGACCCTTTCCCGGGTCTGAGGGTGCAGGCATCGGGACCCTTTCCCGGGTCTGAGGGTGCAGGCATCGGGACCCTCCTTGGGTCTGAGGGTGCAGGCATCGGGACCCTCCTTGGATCTGAGGGTGCAGGCATCGGGACCCTCCTTGGGTCTGAGGGTGCAGGCATCGGGACCCTCCTTGGGTCTGAGGGTGCAGGCATTGGGACCCTTTCCCGGGTCTGAGGGTGCAGGCATCGGGACCCACCTTGGGTCTGAGGGTTCAGGCATCGGGACCCACATTGGGTCTGAGGGTGCAGGTATCGGGACCCACCTTGGGTCTGAGGGTGCAGGCATCGGGACCCACATTGGGTCTGAGGGTGCAGGCATCGGGACCCACCTTGGGTCTGAGGGTGCAGGCATCGGGACCCACCTTGGGTCTGAGGGTGCAGGCATCGGACCCACCTTTGGTCTGAGGGTGCAGGCATCGGGACCCTTTCCCGGGTCTGAGGGTGCAGGCATCGGGACCCTCCTTGGGTCTGAGGGTGCAGGCATCGGGACCCTCCTTGGATCTGAGGGTGCAGGCATCGGGACCCTCCTTGGGTCTGAGGGTGCAGGCATCGGGACCCACCTTGGGTCTGAGGGTGCAGGCATTGGGACCCCTTTCCCGGGTCTGAGGGTGCAGGCATCGGGACCCACCTTGGGTCTGAGGGTGCAGGCATTGGGACCCTTTCCCGGGTCTGAGGGTTCAGGCATCGGGACCCACCTTGGGTCTGAGGGTGCAGGCATCGGGACACCTTGGGTCTGAGGGTGCAGGCATCGGGACCCACCTTGGGTCTGAGGGTGCAGGCATCGGGACCCACCTTGGGTCTGAGGGTGCAGGCATCGGGACCCACCTTTGGTCTGAGGGTGCAGGCATCGGGACCCTTTCCCGGGTCTGAGGGTGCAGGCATCGGGACCCTCCTTGGGTCTGAGGGTGCAGGCATCGGGACCCTCCTTGGGTCTGAGGGTGCAGGCATCGGGACCCTCCTTGGGTCTGAGGGTGCAGGCATCGGACCTCCTTGGGTCTGAGGGTGCAGGCATCGGGACCCTCCTTGGGTCTGAGGGTGCAGGCATCGGGACCCTCCTTGGGTCTGAGGGTGCAGGCATCGGGACCCACCTTGGGTCTGAGGGTGCAGGCATCGGGACCCACCTTGGGTCTGAGGGTGCAGGCATCAGAACCCTTTCCCGGGTCTGAGGGTGCAGGCATCGGGACCCTTTCCCGGGTCTGACGGTGCTGGCATCGGGACCCTTTCCGGGTCTGACGGTGCTGGCATCGGGACCCTTTCCCGGGTCTGAGGGTGCAGGCATCGGGACCCTTTCCCGGGTCTGAGGGTGCAGGCATCGGGACCCTTTCCCGGGTCTGAGGGTGCAGGCATCGGGACCCACCTTGGGTCTGAGGGTGCAGGCATTGGGACCCTTTCCCGGGTCTGAGGGTGCAGGTATCGGGACCCACCTTGGGTCTGAGGGTTCAGGCATCGGGACCCACCTTGGGTCTGAGGGTTCAGGCATCGGGACCCACCTTGGGTCTGAGGGTTCAGGCATCGGGACCCACCTTGGGTCTGAGGGTGCAGGCATCGGGACCCACCTTGGGTCTGAGGGTGCAGGCATCGGGGACCCACCTTGGGTCTGAGGGTGCAGGCATCGGGAACCCACCTTTGGTCTGAGGGTGCAGGCATCGGGACCCTTTCCCGGGTCTGAGGGTGCAGGCATCGGGACCCACCTTGGGTCTGAAGGTGAAGGCATCGGGACCCTTTCCCGGGTCTGAGGGTGCAGGCATAGGGACCCACCTTGGGTCTGAGGGTGCAGGCATCGGGACCCACTTGGGTCTGAGGGTGCAGGCATCGGGACCCACCTTGGGTCTGAGGGTGCAGGCATCGGGACCCACCTTGGGTCTGAGGGTGTAGGCATCAGGACCCTTTCCCGGGTCTGAGGGTGCAGGCATCGGGACCCTTTCCCGGGTCTGAGGGTGCAGGCATCGGGACCTTTCCCGGGTCTGAGGGTGCAGGCAGCGGGACCCTTTTCCGGGTCTGAGGGTGCAGGCATCGGGACCCTTTCCCAGGTCTGTGGGTGCAGGCATCGGGACCCACCTTGGGTCTGAGGGTGCAGGCATCGGGACCCTTTCCCGGGTCTGAGGGTGCAGGCATCGGTACCCACCTTGGGTCTGAGGGTGCAGGCATCGGGACCCTTTCCCGGATCTGAGGGTGCAGGCATCGGGACCCTTTCCCGGGTCTGAGGGTTCAGGCATCGGGACCCACCTTGGGTCTGAGGGTGCAGGCATCGGGACCCACCTTGGGTCTGAGGGTGCAGGCATCGGGACCCACCTTTGGTCTGAGGGTGCAGGCATCGGGACCCTTTCCCGGGTCTGAGGGTGCAAGCATCGGGACCCTTTCCCGGGGCTGAGGGTGCAGGCATCGGGACCCTTTCCCGGGTCTGAGGGTTCAGGCATCGGGACCCACCTTGGGTCTGAGGGTGCAGGCATCGGACCCACCTTGGGTCTGAGGGTGCAGGCATCGGGACCCACCTTTGGTCTGAGGGTGCAGGCATCGGGACCTTTCCCGGGTCTGAGGGTGCAGGCATTGTGACCCTCCTTGGGTCTGAGGGTGCAGGCATCGGGACCCTCCTTGGGTCTGAGGGTGCAGGCATCGGCACCCTCCTTGGGTCTGAGGGTGCAGGCATCGGAACCCTCCTTGGGTCTGAGGGTGCAGGCATCGGGACCCACCTGGGGTCTGAGGGTGCAGGCATCGGGACCCTTTCCCGGGTCTGAGGGTGCAGGCATCGGGACCCTTTCCCGGGTCTGAGGGTGCAGGCATCGGTACCCTTTCCCGGGTCTGAGGGTGCAGGCATCGGGACCCTTTCCCGGGTCTGAGGGTGCAGGCATCAGGACCCTTTCCCGGGTCTGACGGTGCAGGCATCGGGACCCACCTTGGGTCTGAGGGTGCAGGCACCGGGACCCTTTCCCGGGTCTGAGGGTGCAGGCATCGGGACCCTTTCCCGGGTCTGACGGTGCAGGCATCGGGACCCACCTTGGGTCTGAGGGTGCAGGCATCGGGACCCTTTCCTGGGTCTGAGGGTGCAGGGATCGGGACCCACCTTGGGTCTGAAGGTGCAAGCATCGGGACCCACCTTGGGTCTGAGGGTGCAGGCATCGGGTCTCACCTTGGGTCTGAGGGTGCAGGCATCGGGACCCTTTCCCGGGTCTGGGGGTGCAGGAATCGGGACCCTTTCCCGGGGTCTGAGGGTGCAGGCATCGGGACCCATCTTGGGTCTGAGGGTGCAGGCATCGGGACCCATCTTGGGTCTGAGGGTGCAGGCATCGGGACTCTTTCCCGGGTCTGAGGGTGCAGGCATCGGGACCCTTTCCCGGGTCTGAGGGTGCAGGCATCGGGACCCTTTCTCGGGTCTGAGGGTGCAGGCATCGGGACCCTTTCCCGGGTCTGAGGGTGCAGGCATCGGGACCCACTCCCCGGGGTCTGAGGGTGCAGGCATCGGGACCCACCTTGGGTCTTAGGGTGCAGGCATCGGGACCACGTTGGGTCTGAGGGTGCAGGCATCGGGACCCACGTTGGGTCTGAGGGTGCAGGCATCGGGACCCACCTTGGGTCTTAGGGTGCAGGCATCGGGACCCACCTTGGGTCTGAGGGTGCAGGCATCGGGACCCTTTCCTGGGTCTGAGGGTGCAGGCATCGGGACCCTTTCCCGGGTCTGAGGGTGCAGGCATCGGGACCCTTTCCCGGGTCTGAGGGTGCAGGCATCGGGACCCTTTCCCGGGTCTGAGGGTGCAGGCATCGGGACCCTTTCCCGGGTCTGAGGGTGCAGGCATCGGGACCCTTTCCCGGGTCTGAGGGTGCAGGCATCGGGACCCTTTCCCGGGTCTGAGGGTGCAGGCATCGGGACCCTTTCCCGGGTCTGAGGGTGCAGGCATCGGGACCCTTTCCCGGGTGTGAGGGTGCAGGCATCGGGACCCTTTCCCGGGTGTGAGGGTGCAGGCATCGGGACCCTTTCCCGGGTGTGAGGGTGCAGGCATCGGGACCCTTTCCCGGGTGTGAGGGTGCAGGCATCGGGACCCTTTCCCGGGTGTGAGGGTGCAGGCATCGGGACCCTTTCCCGGGTGTGAGGGTGCAGGCATCGGGACCCTTTCCCGGGTGTGAGGGTGCAGGCATCGGGACCCTTTCCCGGGTGTGAGGGTGCAGGGAATCGGGATCCACCTTGGGTCTGAGGGTGCAGGCATCGGGACCCACCTTGGGTCTGAGGGTGCAGGATCGGGACCCTTTCCCGGGTCTGAGGGTGCAGGGATCGGGACCCACCTTGGGTCTGAGGGTGCAGGGATCGGGACGCACCTTGGGTCTGAGGGTGCAGGCATCGGGACCCACCTTGGGTCTGAGGGTGCAGGCATCGGGACCCACCTTGGGTCTGAGGGTGCAGGCATCGGGACCCACCTTGGGTCTGAGGGTGCAGGCATCCGGACCCACCTTGGGTCTGAGGGTGCAGGCATCGGGACCCTTTCCCGGGTCTGAGGGTGCAGGCATCGGGACCCACCTTGGGTCTGAGGGTGCAGGCATCGGGACCCACCTTGGGTCTGAGGGTGCAGGCATCGGGACCCACCTTGGGTCTGAGGGTGCAGGCATCGGGACCCACCTTGGGTCTGAAGGTGCAGGCATCGGGACCCTTTCCCGGGTCTGAGGGTGCAGGCATCGGGACCCTTTCCCGGGTCTGAGGGTGCAGGCATCGGGACCCACCTTGGGTCTGAGGGTGCAGGCATCGGGACCCACCTTGGGTCTGAGGGTGCAGGCATCGGGACCCACCTTGGGTCTGAGGGTGCAGGCATCGGGACCCACCTTGGGTCTGAGGGTGCAGGCATCGGGACCCACCTTTGGTCTGAGGGTGCAGGCATCGGGACCCTTTCCCGGGTCTGAGGGTGCAGGCATCGGGACCCTTCCCGGAGTCTGAGGGTGCAGGCATCGGGACCCACCTTGGGTCATAGGGTGCAGGCATCGGGACCCACCTTGGGTCATAGGGTGCAGGCATCGGGACCCACCTTGGGTCATAGGGTGCAGGCATCGGGAGCCTTTCCCGGGTCTGAGGGTGCAGGCATCGGGACCCTTTCCCGGGTCTGAGGGTGCAGGCATCGGGACCCACCTTGGGTCTGAGGGTGCAGGCATCGGGACCCACCTTGGGTCTGAGGGTGCAGGCATCGGGACCCACCTTGGGTCTGAGGGTGCAGGCATCGGGACCCACCTTGGGTCTGAGGGTGCAGGCATCGGGACCCTTTCCTGGGTCTGAGGGTGCAGGCATCGGGACCCACCTTGGGTCTGAAGGTGCAGGCATCGGGACCTTTTCCGGGGTCTGAGGGTGCAGGTATCGGGACCCTTTCCGGGGTCTGAGGGTGCAGGCATCGGGACCCTTTCCGGGGTCTGAGGGTGCAGGCATCGGGACCCTTTCCGGGGTCTGAGGGTGCAGGCATCGGGACCCTTCCCGGGGCCTGAGGGTGCAGGCATCGGGACCCTTCCCGGGGCCTGAGGGTGCAGGCATCGGGACCCTTCCCGGGGCCTGAGGGTGCAGGCATCGGGACCCTTCCCGGGGCCTGAGGGTGCAGGCATCGGGACCCACTCCCGAGTCTGAGGGTGCAGGCATCGGGAACCACTCCCGGGTCTGAAGGTGCAGGCATCGGGACCCACCTTGGGTCTGAGGGTGCAGGCATCGGGACCCTTTCCCGGGTCTGAGGGTGCAGGCATTGGGACCCTTTCCCGGGTCTGAGGGTGCAGGCATCGGGACCCTTTCTCGGGTCTGAGGGTACAGGCATCGTGACCCTTTCTCGGGTCTGAGGGTACAGGCATCGTGACCCTTTCCCGGGTCTGAGGGTGCAGGCATCGGGACCCACCTTGGGTCTTAGGGTGCAGGCATCGGGACCCTTTCCGGGGTCTGAGGGTGCAGGCATCGGGACCCTTTCCGGGGTCTGAGGGTGCAGGCATCGTGACCCACTCCCGGGTCTGAGGGTGCAGGCATCGGGACCCACTCCCGGGTCTGAGGGTGCAGGCATCGGGACCCACTCCCGGAGTCTGAGGGTGCAGGCATCGGGACCCTTTCACTGGTCTGAGGGTGCAGGCATCGGGACCCTTTCCCGGGTCTGAGGGTGCAGGCATCGGGACCCACCTTGGGTCTGGGGGTGCAGGCATCGGGACCCACCTTGGGTCTGAGGGTGCAGGCATCGGAACCCACCTTGGGTCTGAGGGTGCAGGCATCGGGACCCACCTTGGGTCTGAGGGTGCAGGCATCGGGACCCACCTTGGGTCTGAGGGTGCAGGCATCGGGACCCTTTCCCGGGTCTGAGGGTGCAGGCATCGGGACCCACCTTGAGTCTGAGGGTGCAGGCATCGGGACCCACCTTGGGTCTGAGGGTGCAGGCATCGGGACCCACCTTGGGTCTGAGGGTGCAGGCATCGGGACCCACCTTGGGTCTGAGGGTGCAGGCATCGGTACCCTTTCCTGGGTCTGAGGGTGCAGGCATCGGGACCCACCTTGGGTCTGAGGGTGCAGGGATCGGGACCCACCTTGGGTCTGAGGGTGCAGGCATCGGGACCCACCTTGGGTCTGAGGGTGCAGGCATCGGGACTCTTTCCCAGGTCTGAGGGTGCAGGCATCGGGACCCACCTTGGGTCTGAGGGTGCAGGCATCGGGACCCACCTTGGGTCTGAGGGTGCAGGCATCGGGACCCACCTTGGGTCTGAGGGTGCAGGCATCGGGACCAACCTTGGGTCTGAGGGTGCAGGCATCGGGACCCACCTTGGGTCTGAGGGTGCAGGCATCGGGACCCACCTTGGGTCTGAGGGTGCAGGCATCGGGACCCACCTTGGGTCTGAGGGTGCAGGCATCGGGACCCTTCCCGGGGTCTGAGGGTGCAGGCATCGGGACCCTTCATGGGGTCTGAGGGTGCAGGCATCGGGACCCTTCCCGCAGTCTGAGGGTGCAGGTATCGGGACCCATCCCGGAGTCTGAGGGTGCAGGCATCGGGACCCTTTCCCGGGTCTGAGGGTGCAGGCATCGGGACCCTTTCCCGGGTCTTAGGGTGCAGGCATCGGGACCCACCTTGGGTCTGAGGGTGCAGGCATCGGGACCCACCTTGGGTCTGAGGGTGCAGGCATCGGGACCCACCTTGGGTCTGAGGGTGCAGGCATCGGGACCCACCTTGGGTCTGAGGGTGCAGGCATCGGGACCCACCTTGGGTCTGAGGGTGCAGGCATCGGGACCCACCTTGGGTCTGAGGGTGCAGGCATCGGGACCCACGTTTTGTTCTGATGGTGCAGGCATCGGGACCCTTTCCCGGGTCTGAGGGTGCAGGCATCGGGACCCTTTCCCGGGTCTGAGGGTGCAGGCATCGGGACCCTTTCCCGGGTCTGAGGGTGCAGGCATCGGGACCCTTTCCCGGGTCTGAGGGTGCAGGCATCGGGACCCTTTCCCGGGTCTGAGGGTGCAGGCATCGGGACCCACCTTGGGTCTGAGGGTGCAGGCATCGGGACCCACCTTGGGTCTGAGGGTTCAGGCATCGGGACCCACCTTGGGTCTGAGGGTGCAGGCATCGGGACCCACCTTGGGTCTGAGGGTGCAGGCATCGGGACCCACCTTGGGTCTGAAGGTGCAGGCATCGGGACCCTTTCCCGGGTCTGAGGGTGCAGGCATCTGGACCCACCTTGGGTCTGAAGGTGCAGGCATCGGGACCCTTTCCCGGGTCTGAGGGTGCAGGCATCGGATCCCACCTTAGGTCTGAAGATGAAGGCATCGGGACCCTTTCCCGGGTCTGAGGGTGCAGGCATCGGGACCCACTTTGGGTCTGAGGGTGCAGGCATCGGGACCCTTCCCGGGGTCTGAGGGGGCAGGCATCGGGACCCTTCCCGGGGTCTGAGGGGGCAGGCATCGGGACCCTTCCCGTGGTCTGAGGGTGCAGGCATCGGGACCCTTCCCGGAGTCTGAGGGTGCAGGCATCGGGACCCATCCCGGAGTCTGAGGGTGCAGGCATCTGGACCCACCTTGGGTCTGAAGGTGCAGGCATCGGGACCCAGCTTAGGTCTGAAGATGAAGGCATCGGGACCCTTTCCCGGGTCTGAGGGTGCAGGCATCGGGACCCTTTCCCGGGTCTGAGGGTGCAGGCATCGGGACCCACCTTGGGTCTGAGGCTGCAGGCATCGGGACCCTTTCCAGGGTCTGAGGGTGCAGGCATCGGTACCCTTTCCGGGGTCTGAGGGTGCAGGCATCGGGACCCTTTCCGGGGTCTGAGGGTGCAGGCATCGGGACCCTTTCCGGGGTCTGAGGGTGCAGGCATCGGGACCCTTTCCGGGGGTCTGAGGGTGCAGGCATCGGGACCCTTTCCGGGGTCTGAGGGTGCAGGCATCGGGACCCTTTCCGGGGTCTGAGGGTGCAGGCATCGGGACCCTTTCCGGGGTCTGAGGGTGCAGGCATCGGGACCCTTTCCGGGGTCTGAGGGTGCAGGCATCGGGACCCTTTCCGGGGTCTGAGGGTGCAGGCATCGGGACCCACCTTGGGTCTGAGGGTGCAGGCATCGGGACCCTTCCCGGGGTCTGAGGGTGCAGGCATCGGGACCCTTCATGGGGTCTGAGGGTGCAGGCATCGGGACCCTTCCCGCAGTCTGAGGGTGCAGGCATCGGGACCCATCCCGGAGTCTGAGGGTGCAGGCATCGGGACCCTTTCCCGGGTCTGAGGGTGCAGGCATCGGGACCCTTTCCCGGGTCTTAGGGTGCAGGCATCGGGACCCACCTTGGGTCTGAGGGTGCAGGCATCGGGACCCACCTTGGGTCTGAGGGTGCAGGCATCGGGACCCACCTTGGGTCTGAGGGTGCAGGCATCGGTACCCTTTCCTGGGTCTGAGGGTGCAGGCATCGGGACCCACCTTGGGTCTGAGGGTGCAGGGATCAGGACCAACCTTGGGTCTGAGGGTGCAGGCATCGGGACCCACCTTGGGTCTGAGGGTGCAGGCATCGGGACTCTTTCCCAGGTCTGAGGGTGCAGGCATCGGGACCCACCTTGGGTCTGAGGGTGCAGGCATTGGGACCCACCTTGGGTCTGAGGGTGCAGGCATCGGGACCCACCTTGGGTCTGAGGGTGCAGGCATCGGGACCAACCTTGGGTCTGAGGGTGCAGGCATCGGGACCCACCTTGGGTCTGAGGGTGCAGGCATCGGGACCCACCTTGGGTCTGAGGGTGCAGGCATCGGGACCCACCTTGGGTCTGAGGGTGCAGGCATCGGGACCCTTCCCGGGGTCTGAGGGTGCAGGCATCGGGACCCTTCATGGGGTCTGAGGGTGCAGGCATCGGGACCCTTCCCGCAGTCTGAGGGTGCAGGCATCGGGACCCATCCCGGAGTCTGAGGGTGCAGGCATCGGGACCCTTTCCCGGGTCTGAGGGTGCAGGCATCGGGACCCTTTCCCGGGTCTTAGGGTGCAGGCATCGGGACCCACCTTGGGTCTGAGGGTGCAGGCATCGGGACCCACCTTGGGTCTGAGGGTGCAGGCATCGGGACCCACCTTGGGTCTGAGGGTGCAGGCATCGGGACCCACCTTGGGTCTGAGGGTGCAGGCATCGGGACCCACCTTGGGTCTGAGGGTGCAGGCATCGGGACCCACCTTGGGTCTGAGGGTGCAGGCATCGGGACCCACCTTGGGTCTGAGGGTGCAGGCATCGGGACCCACGTTTTGTTCTGATGGTGCAGGCATCGGGACCCTTTCCCGGGTCTGAGGGTGCAGGCATCGGGACCCTTTCCCGGGTCTGAGGGTGCAGGCATCGGGACCCTTTCCCGGGTGTGAGGGTGCAGGCATCGGGACCCTTTCCCGGGTGTGAGGGTGCAGGCATCGGGACCCTTTCCCGGGTGTGAGGGTGCAGGCATCGGGACCCTTTCCCGGGTGTGAGGGTGCAGGCATCGGGACCCTTTCCCGGGTGTGAGGGTGCAGGCATCGGGACCCTTTCCCGGGTCTGAGGGTGCAGGCATCGGGACCCTTTCCCGTGTCTGAGGGCGCAGGCATCGGGACCCACTCCGGGGTCTGAGGGCGCAGGCTTCGGGACCCACTCCCGGGTCTGAGGGCGCAGGCATTGGGACCCACCTTGGGTCTGAGGGTGCAGGCATTGGGACCCTTTCCCAGGTCTGACGGTGCAGGCATCGGGACCCACCTTGGGTCTGAGGGTGCAGGCATCGGGACCCTCTTTGGGACTGAGGGTGCAGGCATCGGGACCCTCCTTGGGTCTGAGGGTGCAGGCATCGGGACCCTCCTTGGGTCTGAGGGTGCAGGCATCGGGACCCTCCTTGGGTCTGAGGGTGCAGGCATCGGGACCCTCCTTGGGTCTGAGGGTGCAGGCATCGGGACCCTCCTTGGGTCTGAGGGTGCAGGCATCGGGACCCACCTTGGGTCTGAGGGTGCAGGCATCGGGACCCTTTTCCGGGTCTGAAGGTGCAGGCATCGGGTCCCTTTCCCGGGTCTTAGGGTGCAAGCATCGGGACCCACCTTGGGTCTGAGGGTGCAGGCATCGGGACCCACCTTGGGTCTGAGGGTGCAGGCATCGGGACCCTTTCCCGGGTCTGAGGGTGCAGGCATCGGGACCCTTTCCCGGGTCTGAGGGTGCAGGCATCGGGACCCACCTTGGGTCTTAGGGTGCAGGCATCGGGACCCTCCTTGGGTCTGAGGGTGCAGGCATCGGGACCCACCTTCGGTCTGAGGGTGCAGGCATCGGGACCCACCTTCGGTCTGAGGGTGCAGGCATCGGGACCCTTTCCCGTGTCTGAGGGTGCAGGCATCGGGACCCACCTTGGGTCTGAGGGTGCAGGCATCGGGACCCACCTTGGGTCTGAGGGTGCAGGCATCGGGACCCACCTTGGGTCTGAGGGTGCAGGCATCGGGACCCACCTTGGGTCTGAGGGTGCAGGCATCGGGACCCACCTTGGGTCTGAGGGTGCAGGCATCTGACCCACCTTTGGTCTGAGGGTGCAGGCATCGGGACCCTTTCCCGGGTCTGAGGGTGCAGGCATCGGGACCCTTTCCCGGGTCTGAGGGTGCAGGCATCGGGACCCTCCTTGGGTCTGAGGGTGCAGGCATCGGGACCCTCCTTGGATCTGAGGGTGCAGGCATCGGGACCCTCCTTGGGTCTGAGGGTGCAGGCATCGGGACCCTCCTTGGGTCTGAGGGTGCAGGCATTGGGACCCTTTCCCGGGTCTGAGGGTGCAGGCATCGGGACCCACCTTGGGTCTGAGGGTTCAGGCATCGGGACCCACATTGGGTCTGAGGGTGCAGGTATCGGGACCCACCTTGGGTCTGAGGGTGCAGGCATCGGGACCCACCTTGGGTCTGAGGGTGCAGGCATCGGGACCCACCTTGGGTCTGAGGGTGCAGGCATCGGGACCCACCTTGGGTCTGAGGGTGCAGGCATCGGACCCACCTTTGGTCTGAGGGTGCAGGCATCGGGACCCTTTCCCGGGTCTGAGGGTGCAGGCATCGGGACCCTCCTTGGGTCTGAGGGTGCAGGCATCGGGACCCTCCTTGGATCTGAGGGTGCAGGCATCGGGACCCTCCTTGGGTCTGAGGGTGCAGGCATCGGGACCCACCTTGGGTCTGAGGGTGCAGGCATTGGGACCCTTTCCCGGGTCTGAGGGTGCAGGCATCGGGACCCACCTTGGGTCTGAGGGTGCAGGCATTGGGACCCTTTCCCGGGTCTGAGGGTTCAGGCATCGGGACCCACCTTGGGTCTGAGGGTGCAGGCATCGGGACCCACCTTGGGTCTGAGGGTGCAGGCATCGGGACCCACCTTGGGTCTGAGGGTGCAGGCATCGGGACCCACCTTGGGTCTGAGGGTGCAGGCATCGGGACCCACCTTTGGTCTGAGGGTGCAGGCATCGGGACCCTTTCCCGGGTCTGAGGGTGCAGGCATCGGGACCCTCCTTGGGTCTGAGGGTGCAGGCATCGGGACCCTCCTTGGGTCTGAGGGTGCAGGCATCGGGACCCTCCTTGGGTCTGAGGGTGCAGGCATCGGGACCCTCCTTGGGTCTGAGGGTGCAGGCATCGGGACCCTCCTTGGGTCTGAGGGTGCAGGCATCGGGACCCTCCTTGGGTCTGAGGGTGCAGGCATCGGGACCCACCTTGGGTCTGAGGGTGCAGGCATCGGGACCCACCTTGGGTCTGAGGGTGCAGGCATCAGAACCCTTTCCCGGGTCTGAGGGTGCAGGCATCGGGACCCTTTCCCGGGTCTGAGGGTGCTGGCATCGGGACCCTTTCCCGGGTCTGACGGTGCTGGCATCGGGACCCTTTCCCGGGTCTGAGGGTGCAGGCATCGGGACCCTTTCCCGGGTCTGAGGGTGCAGGCATCGGGACCCTTTCCCGGGTCTGAGGGTGCAGGCATCGGGACCCACCTTGGGTCTGAGGGTGCAGGCATTGGGACCCTTTCCCGGGTCTGAGGGTGCAGGTATCGGGACCCACCTTGGGTCTGAGGGTTCAGGCATCGGGACCCACCTTGGGTCTGAGGGTTCAGGCATCGGGACCCACCTTGGGTCTGAGGGTTCAGGCATCGGGACCCACCTTGGGTCTGAGGGTGCAGGCATCGGGACCCACCTTGGGTCTGAGGGTGCAGGCATCGGGACCCACCTTGGGTCTGAGGGTGCAGGCATCGGGACCCACCTTTGGTCTGAGGGTGCAGGCATCGGGACCCTTTCCCGGGTCTGAGGGTGCAGGCATCGGGACCCACCTTGGGTCTGAAGGTGAAGGCATCGGGACCCTTTCCCGGGTCTGAGGGTGCAGGCATAGGGACCCACCTTGGGTCTGAGGGTGCAGGCATCGGGACCCACCTTGGGTCTGAGGGTGCAGGCATCGGGACCCACCTTGGGTCTGAGGGTGCAGGCATCGGGACCCACCTTGGGTGTGAGGGTGTAGGCATCAGGACCCTTTCCCGGGTCTGAGGGTGCAGGCATCGGGACCCTTTCCCGGGTCTGAGGGTGCAGGCATCGGGACCCTTTCCCGGGTCTGAGGGTGCAGGCAGCGGGACCCTTTTCCGGGTCTGAGGGTGCAGGCATCGGGACCCTTTCCCAGGTCTGTGGGTGCAGGCATCGGGACCCACCTTGGGTCTGAGGGTGCAGGCATCGGGACCCTTTCCCGGGTCTGAGGGTGCAGGCATCGGTACCCACCTTGGGTCTGAGGGTGCAGGCATCGGGACCCTTTCCCGGATCTGAGGGTGCAGGCATCGGGACCCTTTCCCGGGTCTGAGGGTTCAGGCATCGGGACCCACCTTGGGTCTGAGGGTGCAGGCATCGGGACCCACCTTGGGTCTGAGGGTGCAGGCATCGGGACCCACCTTTGGTCTGAGGGTGCAGGCATCGGGACCCTTTCCCGGGTCTGAGGGTGCAAGCATCGGGACCCTTTCCCGGGTCTGAGGGTGCAGGCATCGGGACCCTTTCCCGGGTCTGAGGGTTCAGGCATCGGGACCCACCTTGGGTCTGAGGGTGCAGGCATCGGGACCCACCTTGGGTCTGAGGGTGCAGGCATCGGGACCCACCTTTGGTCTGAGGGTGCAGGCATCGGGACCCTTTCCCGGGTCTGAGGGTGCAGGCATTGTGACCCTCCTTGGGTCTGAGGGTGCAGGCATCGGGACCCTCCTTGGGTCTGAGGGTGCAGGCATCGGCACCCTCCTTGGGTCTGAGGGTGCAGGCATCGGAACCCTCCTTGGGTCTGAGGGTGCAGGCATCGGGACCCACCTGGGGTCTGAGGGTGCAGGCATCGGGACCCTTTCCCGGGTCTGAGGGTGCAGGCATCGGGACCCTTTCCCGGGTCTGAGGGTGCAGGCATCGGTACCCTTTCCCGGGTCTGAGGGTGCAGGCATCGGGACCCTTTCCCGGGTCTGAGGGTGCAGGCATCAGGACCCTTTCCCGGGTCTGACGGTGCAGGCATCGGGACCCACCTTGGGTCTGAGGGTGCAGGCACCGGGACCCTTTCCCGGGTCTGAGGGTGCAGGCATCGGGACCCTTTCCCGGGTCTGACGGTGCAGGCATCGGGACCCACCTTGGGTCTGAGGGTGCAGGCATCGGGACCCTTTCCTGGGTCTGAGGGTGCAGGGATCGGGACCCACCTTGGGTCTGAAGGTGCAAGCATCGGGACCCACCTTGGGTCTGAGGGTGCAGGCATCGGGTCTCACCTTGGGTCTGAGGGTGCAGGCATCGGGACCCTTTCCCGGGTCTGGGGGTGCAGGAATCGGGACCCTTTCCCGGGTCTGAGGGTGCAGGCATCGGGACCCATCTTGGGTCTGAGGGTGCAGGCATCGGGACCCATCTTGGGTCTGAGGGTGCAGGCATCGGGACTCTTTCCCGGGTCTGAGGGTGCAGGCATCGGGACCCTTTCCCGGGTCTGAGGGTGCAGGCATCGGGACCCTTTCTCGGGTCTGAGGGTGCAGGCATCGGGACCCTTTCCCGGGTCTGAGGGTGCAGGCATCGGGACCCACTCCCGGGGTCTGAGGGTGCAGGCATCGGGACCCACCTTGGGTCTTAGGGTGCAGGCATCGGGACCCACGTTGGGTCTGAGGGTGCAGGCATCGGGACCCACGTTGGGTCTGAGGGTGCAGGCATCGGGACCCACCTTGGGTCTTAGGGTGCAGGCATCGGGACCCACCTTGGGTCTGAGGGTGCAGGCATCGGGACCCTTTCCTGGGTCTGAGGGTGCAGGCATCGGGACCCTTTCCCGGGTCTGAGGGTGCAGGCATCGGGACCCTTTCCCGGGTCTGAGGGTGCAGGCATCGGGACCCTTTCCCGGGTCTGAGGGTGCAGGCATCGGGACCCTTTCCCGGGTCTGAGGGTGCAGGCATCGGGACCCTTTCCCGGGTCTGAGGGTGCAGGCATCGGGACCCTTTCCCGGGTCTGAGGGTGCAGGCATCGGGACCCTTTCCCGGGTCTGAGGGTGCAGGCATCGGGACCCTTTCCCGGGTGTGAGGGTGCAGGCATCGGGACCCTTTCCCGGGTGTGAGGGTGCAGGCATCGGGACCCTTTCCCGGGTGTGAGGGTGCAGGCATCGGGACCCTTTCCCGGGTGTGAGGGTGCAGGCATCGGGACCCTTTCCCGGGTGTGAGGGTGCAGGCATCGGGACCCTTTCCCGGGTGTGAGGGTGCAGGCATCGGGACCCTTTCCCGGGTGTGAGGGTGCAGGCATCGGGACCCTTTCCCGGGTGTGAGGGTGCAGGGAATCGGGATCCACCTTGGGTCTGAGGGTGCAGGCATCGGGACCCACCTTGGGTCTGAGGGTGCAGGATCGGGACCCTTTCCCGGGTCTGAGGGTGCAGGGATCGGGACCCACCTTGGGTCTGAGGGTGCAGGGATCGGGACGCACCTTGGGTCTGAGGGTGCAGGCATCGGGACCCACCTTGGGTCTGAGGGTGCAGGCATCGGGACCCACCTTGGGTCTGAGGGTGCAGGCATCGGGACCCACCTTGGGTCTGAGGGTGCAGGCATCCGGACCCACCTTGGGTCTGAGGGTGCAGGCATCGGGACCCTTTCCCGGGTCTGAGGGTGCAGGCATCGGGACCCACCTTGGGTCTGAGGGTGCAGGCATCGGGACCCACCTTGGGTCTGAGGGTGCAGGCATCGGGACCCACCTTGGGTCTGAGGGTGCAGGCATCGGGACCCACCTTGGGTCTGAAGGTGCAGGCATCGGGACCCTTTCCCGGGTCTGAGGGTGCAGGCATCGGGACCCTTTCCCGGGTCTGAGGGTGCAGGCATCGGGACCCACCTTGGGTCTGAGGGTGCAGGCATCGGGACCCACCTTGGGTCTGAGGGTGCAGGCATCGGGACCCACCTTGGGTCTGAGGGTGCAGGCATCGGGACCCACCTTGGGTCTGAGGGTGCAGGCATCGGGACCCACCTTTGGTCTGAGGGTGCAGGCATCGGGACCCTTTCCCGGGTCTGAGGGTGCAGGCATCGGGACCCTTCCCGGAGTCTGAGGGTGCAGGCATCGGGACCCACCTTGGGTCATAGGGTGCAGGCATCGGGACCCACCTTGGGTCATAGGGTGCAGGCATCGGGACCCACCTTGGGTCATAGGGTGCAGGCATCGGGAGCCTTTCCCGGGTCTGAGGGTGCAGGCATCGGGACCCTTTCCCGGGTCTGAGGGTGCAGGCATCGGGACCCACCTTGGGTCTGAGGGTGCAGGCATCGGGACCCACCTTGGGTCTGAGGGTGCAGGCATCGGGACCCA
Source organism: Staurois parvus (assembly GCF_062004578.1). NCBI lineage: Eukaryota > Metazoa > Chordata > Amphibia > Anura > Ranidae > Staurois > Staurois parvus. The sequence goes on along the minus strand of NW_028318143.1, from coordinate 15,534,155 downwards.
CCTTGGGTCTGAGGGTGCAGGCATCGGGACCCACCTTGGGTCTGAGGGTGCAGGCATCGGGACCCTTTCCTGGGTCTGAGGGTGCAGGCATCGGGACCCACCTTGGGTCTGAAGGTGCAGGCATCGGGACCTTTTCCGGGGTCTGAGGGTGCAGGTATCGGGACCCTTTCCGGGGTCTGAGGGTGCAGGCATCGGGACCCTTTCCGGGGTCTGAGGGTGCAGGCATCGGGACCCTTTCCGGGGTCTGAGGGTGCAGGCATCGGGACCCTTTCCGGGGTCTGAGGGTGCAGGCATCGGGACCCTTCCCGGGGCCTGAGGGTGCAGGCATCGGGACCCTTCCCGGGGCCTGAGGGTGCAGGCATCGGGACCCTTCCCGGGGCCTGAGGGTGCAGGCATCGGGACCCACTCCCGAGTCTGAGGGTGCAGGCATCGGGAACCACTCCCGGGTCTGAAGGTGCAGGCATCGGGACCCACCTTGGGTCTGAGGGTGCAGGCATCGGGACCCTTTCCCGGGTCTGAGGGTGCAGGCATTGGGACCCTTTCCCGGGTCTGAGGGTGCAGGCATCGGGACCCTTTCTCGGGTCTGAGGGTACAGGCATCGTGACCCTTTCTCGGGTCTGAGGGTACAGGCATCGTGACCCTTTCCCGGGTCTGAGGGTGCAGGCATCGGGACCCACCTTGGGTCTTAGGGTGCAGGCATCGGGACCCTTTCCGGGGTCTGAGGGTGCAGGCATCGGGACCCTTTCCGGGGTCTGAGGGTGCAGGCATCGTGACCCACTCCCGGGTCTGAGGGTGCAGGCATCGGGACCCACTCCCGGGTCTGAGGGTGCAGGCATCGGGACCCACTCCCGGAGTCTGAGGGTGCAGGCATCGGGACCCTTTCACTGGTCTGAGGGTGCAGGCATCGGGACCCTTTCCCGGGTCTGAGGGTGCAGGCATCGGGACCCACCTTGGGTCTGGGGGTGCAGGCATCGGGACCCACCTTGGGTCTGAGGGTGCAGGCATCGGAACCCACCTTGGGTCTGAGGGTGCAGGCATCGGGACCCACCTTGGGTCTGAGGGTGCAGGCATCGGGACCCACCTTGGGTCTGAGGGTGCAGGCATCGGGACCCTTTCCCGGGTCTGAGGGTGCAGGCATCGGGACCCACCTTGAGTCTGAGGGTGCAGGCATCGGGACCCACCTTGGGTCTGAGGGTGCAGGCATCGGGACCCACCTTGGGTCTGAGGGTGCAGGCATCGGGACCCTTTCCTGGGTCTGAGGGTGCAGGCATCGGGACTCACCTTGGGTCTGAGGGTGCAGGCATCGGGACTCACCTTGGGTCTGAGGGTGCAGGCATTGGGACACACCTTGGGTCTGAGGGTGCAGGCATCGGGACCCTTTCCCGGGTCTGAGGGTGCTTGCATCGGGACCCTTTCCCGGGTCTGAGGGTGCTTGCATCGGGACCCTTTCCCGGGTCTGAGGGTGCTTGCATCGGGACCTTTTCGCGGGTCTGAGGGTGCAGGCATCGGGACCCACTCCCGGGTCTTAGGGTGCAGGCATCGGGACCCACTCCCGGGTCTTAGGGTGCAGGCATCGGGACCCTTTCCCGGGTCTGAGGGTGCAGGCATCGGGACCCTTTCCCGGGTCTGAGGGTGCAGGCATCGGGACCCACCTTGGGTCTGAGGGTGCAGGCATCGGGACCCACCTTGGGTCTGAGGGTGCAGGCATCGGGATCCACCTTGGATCTGAGGGTGCAGGCATCGAGACCCTTTCCCGGGTCTGCGGGTGCAGGCATGGGGACCCACCTTGGGTCTGAAAGTGCAGGCATCGGGACCCTTTCCCGGGTCTGAGGGTGCAGGCATCGGGACCCACCTTGGGTCTGAGGGTGCAGGCATCGGGACCCACCTTGGGTCTGAGGGTGCAGGCATCGGGATCCACCTTGGATCTGAGGGTGCAGGCATCGAGACCCTTTCCCGGGTCTGCGGGTGCAGGCATGGGGACCCACCTTGGGTCTGAGGGTGCAGGCATCGGGACCCTTTCCCGGGTCTGAGGGTGCAGGCATCGGTACCCTTTCCCGGGTCTGAGGGTGCAGGCATCGGGACCCTTTCCCGGGTGTGAGGGTGCAGGCATCGGGACCCTTTCCCGGGTCTGAGGGTGCAGGCATCGGAACCCTTTCCCGGGTGTGAGGGTGCAGGCATCGGGACTCTTTCCCGGGTCTGAGGGTGCAGGCATCGGGACCCTTTCCCGGGTCTGAGGGCGCAGGCATCGGGACCCTTTCCCGGGTCTGAGGGCGCAGGCATCGGGACCCTTTCCCGGGTCTGAGGGCGCAGGCATCGGGACTCACTCCCGGGTCTGAGGGCGCAGGCATCGGGACTCACTCCCGGGTCTGAGGGCGCAGGCATCGGGATCCACCTTGGGTCTGAGGGCGCAGGCATCGGGACCCTTTTCTCGGGTCTGAGGGTGCAGGCATCGGGACCCTTTCCCGGGTCTGAGGGTGCAGGCATCGGGACCCACCTTGGGTCTGAGGGTGCAGGTATCGGGACCCACCTTGGGTCTGAGGGTGCAGGCATCGGGACCCACCTTGGGTCTGAGGGTGCAGGCATCGGGACCCACCTTGGGTCTGAGGGTGCAGGATCGGGACCCTTTCCCGGGTCTGAGGGTGCAGGGATCGGGACCCACCTTGGGTCTGAGGGTGCAGGCATCGGGACCCACCTTGGGTCTGAGGGTGCAGGCATCGGGACCCACCTTGGGTCTGAGGGTGCAGGCATCGGGACCCACCTTGGGTCTGAGGGTGCAGGATCGGGACCCTTTCCCGGGTCTGAGGGTGCAGGGATCGGGACCCACCTTGGGTCTGAGGGTGCAGGCATCGGGACCCACCTTGGGTCTGAGGGTGCAGGCATCGGGACCCACCTTGGGTCTGAGGGTGCAGGCATCGGGACCCACCTTGGGTCTGAAGGTGCAGGCATCGGGAGCCTTTCCCGGGTCTGAGGGTGCAGGCATCGGGACCCTTTCCCGGGTCTGAGGGTGCAGGCATCGGGACCCACCTTGGGTCTGAGGGTGCAGGCATCGGGACCCACCTTGGGTCTGAGGGTGCAGGCATCGGGACCCACCTTGGGTCTGAGGGTGCAGGCATCGGGACCCACCTTGGGTCTGAGGGTGCAGGCATCGGGACCCTTTCCTGGGTCTGAGGGTGCAGGCATCGGGACCCACCTTGGGTCTGAAGGTGCAGGCATCGGGACCTTTTCCGGGGTCTGAGGGTGCAGGTATCGGGACCCTTTCCGGGGTCTGAGGGTGCAGGTATCGGGACCCTTTCCGGGGTCTGAGGGTGCAGGCATCGGGACCCTTTCCGGGGTCTGAGGGTGCAGGCATCGGGACCCTTTCCGGGGTCTGAGGGTGCAGGCATCGGGACCCTTTCCGGGGTCTGAGGGTGCAGGCATCGGGACCCTTTCCGGGGTCTGAGGGTGCAGGCATCGGGACCCTTCCCGGGGCCTGAGGGTGCAGGCATCGGGACCCTTCCCGGGGCCTGAGGGTGCAGGCATCGGGACCCACTCCCGGGTCTGAGGGTGCAGGCATCGGGAACCACTCCCGGGTCTGTAGGTGCAGGCATCGGGACCCACCTTGGGTCTGAGGGTGCAGGCATCGGGACCCTTTCCCGGGTCTGAGGGTGCAGGCATCGGGACCCTTTCCCGGGTCTGAGGGTGCAGGCATCGGGACCCTTTCTCGGGTCTGAGGGTACAGGCATCGTGACCCTTTCTCGGGTCTGAGGGTACAGGCATCGTGACCCTTTCCCGGGTCTGAGGGTGCAGGCATCGGGACCCACCTTGGGTCTTAGGCTGCAGGCATCTGGACCCTTTCCGGGGTCTGAGGGTGCAGGCATCGGGACCCTTTCCGGGGTCTGAGGGTGCAGGCATCGTGACCCACTCCCGGGTCTGAGGGTGCAGGCATCGGGACCCACTCCCGGGTCTGAGGGTGCAGGCATCGGGACCCACTCCCGGAGTCTGAGGGTGCAGGCATCGGGACCCTTTCACTGGTCTGAGGGTGCAGGCATCGGGACCCTTTCCCGGGTCTGAGGGTGCAGGCATCGGGACCCACCTTTGGTCTGGGGGTGCAGGCATCGGGACCCACCTTGGGTCTGAGGGTGCAGGCATCGGAACCCACCTTGGGTCTGAGGGTGCAGGCATCGGGACCCACCTTGGGTCTGAGGGTGCAGGCATCGGGACCCACCTTGGGTCTGAGGGTGCAGGCATCGGGACCCTTTCCTGGGTCTGAGGGTGCAGGCATCGGGACTCACCTTGGGTCTGAGGGTGCAGGCATCGGGACTCACCTTGGGTCTGAGGGTGCAGGCATCGGGACACACCTTGGGTCTGAGGGTGCAGGCATCGGGACCCTTTCCCGGGTCTGAGGGTGCTTGCATCGGGACCCTTTCCCGGGTCTGAGGGTGCTTGCATCGGGACCCTTTCCCGGGTCTGAGGGTGCTTGCATCGGGACCCTTTCGCGGGTCTGAGGGTGCAGGCATCGGGACCCACTCCCGGGTCTTAGGGTGCAGGCATCGGGACCCTTTCCCGGGTCTGAGGGTGCAGGCATCGGGACCCTTTCCCGGGTCTGAGGGTGCAGGCATCGGGACCCACCTTGGGTCTGAGGGTGCCGACATCGGGACCCTTTCCCGGGTCTGAGCGTGCTTGCATCGGGACCCTTTCCCGGGTCTGAGGGTGCTTGCATCGGGACCCTTTCCCGGGTCTGAGGGTGCAGGCATCGGGACCCTTTCCCGGGTCTGAGGGTGCAGGCATCGGGACCCTTTCCCGGGTCTGAGGGTGCAGGCATCGGGACCCTTTCCCGGGTCTGAGGGTGCAGGCATCGGGACCCTTTCTCGGGTCTGAGGGTGCAGGCATCGGGACCCTTTCCCGGGTCTGAGGGTGCAGGCATCGGGACCCTTCCCGGGGTCTGAGGGTGCAGGCATCGGGACCCTTCCCGGGGTCTGAGGGTGCAGGCATCGGGACCCTTCCCGGGTTCTGAGGGTGCAGGCATGTGGACCCCTTACCCATCCTTTGCTAATCTAAGAAAAAAAAAGGTTTTTATCTGGAGTTTGTCTTCAATCTACAAAAGCTTTAGTCATTTTATATAAAAACTGCTGTACAGGCTGATTTGTCCAGTGAGCAAAGCCACACTGATAAAGATAATGTTCTGTTGACAAAAAATAATTATTATTAATATTATACCTTTATGACTTTATATGCAGTGCACAAACAATAGTGGTTGTGTTTTATTAATCCTTTACTTTTCCATAAAGGGAAAACTAAACAAAGTATCGGAAGCTAGGCAGAGCACACAAGGATCTGTTCCCTGTTAAATGTAACCAAATTAATTTCTTTATTGCAGCAATATCAGGATGCCATACGGGCTTCCAAAGCTGGCAGATCAGTGAATCTGGCAGAGCTCCCAGCACCTCCAGGTAACATATTACTTGTTTTGTTCTACATGTAAATTCCATCAAATAGCTTATTGACACAGGCTAACATTTCTTCTGATTGCAGGCCTAGTTTTTATTTTTAATCCTTTAAAGCAGTCCTAGTTGCTAAAGTAATACTGGCCGTAGACGGTTCATTTTTTTTGTTTGATCAGTTAGCTAGTTGACCGAAAAAAAAAAGTGAATGGATTCCCTCATCCACACAAGCTAGGTGGATGGAGGAATCCTCCCTGCTGTGCCATTGTATTCTGACAGTGGGTCTTTTCCACTGTTAGAATACTTTGATCAGCGGCTGCAGCCAATTTGCTGCAAGCTGTTAACTGACAAAAGTTTTCCAACAGTCGATGAGGAATGGCCATAGATGAATTGAAATTTGTATGGTCCTTGCCGAACCGGCTTAATTCAGTCCATCTATGGGTAGATTAAGACTTCTCTTCCCAGGAGTGCCGATTTCCTGGTTCTCTGCTGTGCTCTGTGGTTTCTTCCATCAGCTGCTGTGCCACTACAGGATACAGTGGTGACATCAGGGCTGTTTGGCTGAATCACGGTTGACATGTCAGACTTTACATGCCCGTCAGGCACCATTTTTTCTTCACTACTGCAGCGATCAGTAATACAGGCAGCAGGAGAGATGAGTACTCCAAGTCTTTGCAAAGGACAAATGTACTTAAAGTTTTTATTTCAGCCGCATATGTTTACTGTTTCTCCTGAGTCATAACAAGATATAAAATAGCTGGCCAAAATGGCACAGTTGTGGCAGGTAAACAGGAAAATGTATATATTTAAATTTTGTAATAGCAGTGGAATGTTGTCTTTAATTTGACAGCCTTCCTCTTATATTGTTGCCATCTCCACAGTAACACAGCTGATCCGGTAAATCACAGAACAATAAGAAGATAGGCTTTTTTGTATCATGGGTTGTCAAGGGGCAACTTAGATCCTTGAGAGTATAAAAAATACAGTGAGCGCTCCAATGGTCAGCAGGTGAACATTCAAGGAAAACACATAAAAGTCCCAAAAATATATATATAAAGAAAATGCAGCGCTGTGTGATGTTACTATATTGCGGGCAAATATAAACAATAAATGAAACCAAAGCAAATGAATAAAAAAAAAAAAAAAAATTCACAGTCCAGTAATGGTGCTCGCTGATTCCCAGTGCAAAAGTTAGAAATGCGCACTAACCAGAAACGTATTAATAATACGCATGTGTATATGATATCATGGAGTTTCCCCTCTCTTTTCTGGTCTGGTAATGGGCAGGAGCTGGAGATAGTAGAGATGAAGCACCCTCGTGTGGTGAAATGGAGGTACAGCAGGTCACAGAAATCCTTACAGAAGTGTGTGAAGTGGAAAATTCCTCCTCTCAAAGGCTGGTGCAGGGATCAATCTGGGTCTGCAGAAGCTGAAAAGGCTCATCGCAGAAGACACAGGAAAGAACCCATAGTATAGTAGGTTGATGAAAATGATTTTATTCGGGGGCGTGTCCAAGATGGCGCCGGGAACAGTCGCTTTTTTGAAAGCTCCGGCAGCCTGAACCTCCATCCACTGCCATCTGGGGGACAGCGGTAACCTGCTGCAGACTCCGGGCTGTCCGGACCTTACCTGGCTTGTGGGGAGGGGTGCTGAGTGGTTTTGGCCCCTCTCCGACGGACCGGACCGCGGGAGGGCTTGCGGCCTCGCCTAATCCCGCGGCCGGGGTGGATTACCGCCGCGGCGGGGTGATCGCGGCGCTGCTCTGCTCCTCTTGCCCCTGAGACGGGACAGTTACTGGGGCAGCCTGGGTGAGTCCCCCTGGTTCTGCTGGTGGCTCTGTAGTCCATGCCAAGCCCCTGTACCATCCCAGAGGAACTGGGGATCTCTCTCTTTGCGGGGGTGGTGATGCTTGGGTAGAGAAGTTCCCTCTGTCAGCCCCCATCCTGAGTGGATGAATCTGGGGTGCCTGGAGCACTTTAGGATAATTGACATACTGTATGAACACCTGGCCCAACTATTATAACTACCAGCGCCTCCAAGGCTGTATTATCAGCATGAATCACATGTGAACACCTCCCTGGTGGGGGACACGTACACGCACCGGGAGGAAATGCCTGAGTGACCTTCTGGTGCCGTGCCACCGAAATATACTTCTCGGCAAATGGGCTTCCACACCCTAATGTAATATCTCAATAGTTTGATAGTGATTTGGCATCCTCTGAACCACTCCTAACAATGCACCGCACTCCTCGCACTAAAACAAAACATCGGGCCCAACAGCAATCCCCCCCGCAGGGCCGTGCCACTAAGCTGATGCCTAGTCCACCTGAACCTGACGATAATACTCAGCTTCCTGGAGATCCTGAGTCTGATGGCGATAGTCAGCGGCAATTTCCATCGGGGATGGCAGATACTCTTGAACAACATCCTGAAGACTTGCTACACAAATTCCGTGCTATAGTGCGAGAGGAGATTACCGCCACCTCACGTAAATTATCTTCTGATCTGGCGAGAGGCCTAAAGGAGTTGGGCCTTCATGCTCATCAATTGGAAGAGCGTATGGATCTGGCAACTACAGTTTTGGAAGGACATGAACAGGAAGTGGAGGATCTACATGCTGAGTCGGACACTTTAAAAGATAAATTAGAGGACGCTGAAAATAGGGCACGCAGGGATAATCTCCGTATCCGCGGAGTCCCCGAGGCAATCACAGATCTACAGGGGACTGCCACCGCTCTTTTTCAGGAATTGGCCCCTGAGATTCCCTTGGAGCGTTTAGAGTTTGACCGTATTCATAGAGCCTTAGCACCTAAGTCCACGGAGGGTCCTCCCAGAGACATTATTATTAAATTACACTTCTACCGTACTAAAGAACGCCTGCTGCAGGCGGCTCGGAACCGTTTAGCGTTGGAATTCCAGGGATATTCTATCCAACTGTTTGCAGATCTATCCCCAGTCACGATTGCCAAACGTCGCACCTTGAGGCCCTATCTCCAAATTCTTAAATCGGCTGATATTAAGTACAGATGGGGTTTCCCTTTCAAGCTATCATTCTCCTCTCAAGGTCGTCAATTCCAGGCCTCTTCGCCAACGGATCTTCGACGCCATTTTCGGGAACTGAATCTGGAACTACCACATTCCCAGAATGAGGAGGCCTCAGTCTCCTCACGTCCTCGAAATTCCCAGCCTCTCCGTAAATCTCCTCCTAGTCAAGGTAGCTCCCAGGCCCTCCGGTCTCTGCGGGCCCAACGTTTCCAGGAAGTCTCCGCGACTTGATGCTTAGTGGCTGATCACCAGTATGTACTCTCATCACAAGTGGATTTTTATCGCCACTTCTTGGGTTTAATGCTAGAGTTGTTCAGAGGTTCCATGACCTCCATGTGTTTTATCCCTTCCAATCTAGGGTGGTTGTTTGTTTTTTCCGCACTGATTGGTTGAGATTTTTCTAGCCCTGCGATTTTTGGATTTATCATCCACAGGTGTATTAGCCTAAGTTGTTTTATATAATATGTTTATATTTCTTTTTTGTTATTGCCGAGTTATTCCGGTGGACCAACGTGTCCCCCTCCGAGCTGACTAGCAGTCTGTTTTTTTCTCCCGACTGCTACCCAGCCTCTATGTGGGTGTTTTACCCACAGTTACCTGCTATGATGTTTGAATTAACCTTATTGTCTCATAGATATATTGCTTGTATATTAGATGTCTTCTTGTCTTCTCCTTTCTTTTCCATCTCCTCTCTTTTTTCTTTTTTGCTTTGTGTGTCTTCGTAAATGTTTTTTTCAGGGCCCCCGGGGATTGCAGTGGATTTGATCTTTCTTCCTATAGATCACCATGTCGTTGAACTGGTTATCATTGAATGTCCAGGGGATGAACTCTCTGCAGAAACGGGTAAAGATATTTAAATTTCTCCGAGCTCGTCAAGTTGACATTGCTTGTTTGCAAGAAACCCATTTCTCATCTACTTCTGCCCCAAAATACTTTGATGCCCGTTACCCTCAGATATTTCAGGCTAATGGCCCCACTAAACAGAGAGGTGTATTGATCGCCTTTCATAGTAAAACTCCATTTGTCTGTGTGAGACGTATTGCTGATCCCAATGGCAGATACCTTCTACTCCGGGGCACAATACAAGGTATAGAAGTTACCATAATGTCCTATCACGCTCCTAACGTTAACCCTGGACCTTTTCTGTCACATCTGTGTTCTCTCCTGGCAACACATCAACGGGGTACTCTTTTGATGGCCGGGGATTCTAATTTAGTGTTAAATCCGGCGTTGGATAAATATCCAGCAGAACATTCTGACCCTTCCGCTTCGGCAAAGTCTTTTATACGTACATTACATACCCACGATCTGGTGGACTTATGGCGTGAATTTCATCCGCGGGGAACAGATTATACCTACTACTCCCACCCTCATCGTTCTCATTCCAGAATTGACCACACCTTCGTATCACCTGAACATCTCCCCTTGATTCGTGCTATTTCTATTCTCACGGTACCGTGGTCTGACCATGAGCCTATTTTGGTGGTCTGTCAATCTCTTCTATGTAGGCCGGCCTTTTCTTCGTGGATAATGAATGACTCCTTGCTTTCACTGAAGGAGATTCAGACGGAACTCCATCGTAAATCTCAGGAATACTTCCAATTAAACTCGGGTTCTGTCTCTTCTTCAGTAACATTGTGGGAAGCATACAAGGCAGTTCTTAGGGGACATATTATCCAGATAGCTTCAAGACGAAAGAAGGAACGACAGCTTAAACAGTGTCAGTTAGAATCAAAGTTGACCTCCATATCGGCCCAATTTAAACAGTCACCTACCCCATCGAATCGTAGATTGTTGGATCAGGCCCGTTTAGAACTGGATCTGTGCTTAACGGATGAGGCTGAACGCTCCTTACGCTGGACACGCCAGAAGTGGTACAGTAAAGCAAACAAACCGGACTCCATGTTGGCTCGTAGACTTCGTTTTTTTGCGCACCATCCCAAACCGATATCTTTACGCACTCGGCATAATACCCTTGCGAGTGATCCGGTTACGGTTTTGGAAGAGTTCCGGTTTCGTCTGGCCAAACTTTACACTGACCCTACACGGGCTGATTCCCAATCCATTTCTGACTTTCTATCTCGTCTGTCCCTGCCTACTTTGACACCGGCACATAGGGATCTAATGGACCGTAATATTCAAACATCTGAGGTATTGAAATGCATAGCAGACCTGAAGACGGGCAAGCGCCCAGGTCCGGATGGCTACACGGCACTATATTATAAGAAATTAGCTGATGTGCTCGCGCCCCACCTTGCCGCTATGTTTAACGCGGTGAAGGGGGGCGTGGACTTTTCCCCAGATTCTTTGACCGCCAATGTGGTTATGATTCCTAAACCGGATCGAGATCACTCTTCCTGGGCAAATTATAGGCCTATCTCCCTTATTAACATCGATATGAAGATTCTCACTAAGATTCTGGCTACTCGATTGAATTCCTTCCTTTCCCGTTTGATCAAAAAGGACCAGGTGGGCTTTGTTCCCCATAGACAAGCTGGAGATGCTATCAGACGTATCCTACAATTACAACATTTAGCCCATATCCGTAAACTCGACATGATGCTTTTATCCTTAGATATCAATAAGGCCTTCGACACTTTATCATGGCCTTATCTCCTATCAGTCCTTCACCGCTTTGGCTTTGGTCCTTCGTTTCTAAGATGGATCTCTTTGCTATACACTTCCCCTCAAGCGAAACCTAAATATTACGGATTTGAGTCTTCTACGTTCTCGGTCGCCAGAGGCACTAGACAAGGTTGTCCGCTCTCCCCTATACTCTTTATCCTAGCCTTGATACCATTGGCGGAAGCCATTCGTATGAATCATGATATTAAGGGGATTGAGGTGGCGGGCTCCCAACATAAATTGTCTCTGTTTGCAGACGATATACTATTGTCGATTTCAAAACTCTGCCTAATTTGCTCGCGGTTCTCGATTCCTTTGCAAATCTTTCGGGTCTTCACGTTAACCCCACCAAATCGAAAGCTATGTCGATTACCCTTCCACTATCACTTTTGATGACTTTGAAGCAAACGTTTCCTTTTCAATGGCATTCGGCCCTACCATATTTAGGAATTAAGCTCACCCCGACACATTGGTGGTACCAGGCTAATTTTCCCACTGTTTTTCAGGAGCTGACCGAACTATTGACCTCCTGGTCTCATTTCCCGCTTTCATGGTTCGGCAGAATTAATGCGATCCGTATGACCTATCTTCCTAAACTACTGTACTTATTTCGGGTTTTACCAGTTCCAGTACCTTCGCATATATTGCGTATTCATCAGCGAAAACTTTTGTCTTTTATTTGGAGCTCTTCCCGGCCCAGAATTAGTAAACATATTTTGTTCGCGCGTAAGAGTGAGAGTGGGTTGTCGGTCCCAAATCTCCAGTCTTACTATCTGGCGGCTAATATTGCCCCTTTGGCCCATATCCATGCTTCTCATCACTTTCCCTTGTGGGCTGTCATGGATATGATGGACTCCCACCCGATACCGCTCTCCTCCTTGCCATGGCTTCCTACTTCTAAACGTCCGTCTGCCCTTAGCCCGACGCTGACGCTCTCGCTACGTCTCTGGGATTCCATCAAATTTTCCGCTGGCCTTATCTCTGCTCACCTGCCGCTGTTACGACTATTGCATAACCCGTTATTCCCTCCAGGTCGGGACAATCCCAGGCAGTTTGCCTGGTGGCAAACGCATGGTTTTTACGATGTACATTCACTTCTATCTCCCACTCGAATACTTTCTTTTGAAACTCTGCGCTCTTCTTATAATATTCCTTTGCGGGAGCACTTTGGATATCTTCAACTTCGTCACTTTGTCAATACACTAATACGCACGCATTCGGGACCGTATCATCTGTCCCCCTTTGAGAGCCAGTGCAGACATAGACCCCATGCTCCGGGTTTGATTTCCCTGATTTACTCCTCCATTATTTCTTATAGAACCCCTCCGGTTCGCTCCTATCATCAGCGCTGGCAGTCTGAATTGGGGGGGACTTTAAATCAACAGGATTGGCGGACCATGACCCAAGCATTATCTAAATGCTCTAGGAATGTCATTATTCTTGAGAATTCCTACAAAATTCTTTATCGATGGTATTATACACCTGCTTGTTTAGCTAGTTTCATCCCTACATATTCCCCGGTTTGCTTTCGAGGATGCCAACAATTGGGTACCATGGCTCATATCTGGTGGACTTGCCCTAAAGTAAGCAGATTATATGGATTAGGGTGTATGCCCTCCTTCGCACTATGCTTCACACAGACATTATGCGTAACCCGTACGAAGCGCTTCTATTTAAACCAATGGAGGGCCTTCTCCGTTCTGAATGGCAGCTGGCATCATACTTATTTATGGCTACTAAGTTGACAATTGCAAGGGCTTGGAAGACTCCTCTTCTCAGCTTTGAGGCTGTCAAAAATCGGATGAACTTCATAATGGTTAATGAAAAATTGACGGCCATATTATTGGATACCCATACAAAATTTTTGCGGATATGGCGTCCCTGGCTGGATATAGCCCAACCATCGAGATTCGACCAGTCCCTTCTGTCGATATGAGATTGGATTCTGCTGCAATCTCCCCGGAGCCCTACTTCCTCCCCCCCCCCCCCCCCTTTTTTTTTTTTTTTTTTTTTTTTTTATCTTTTTATCTTTATCTCTTCTTCTCTCTCTTCTTGGTCTGTGTCTTTATTATACTCTTGTCCAATATTTCTTGATGTAGCAATTTTCTCTCTTAGAATCTACACTATCATTGACCATCAAAGACTGTGAATCGTACCCTTTCTACCGGGCATTTCTGCTATAAGTTATAGCTGATGTTTTGAGCTTTTTTTTTTTTTTTCCAATGTACATGTTACATTATTTCTCAATCATACAGAATAACTTTCTATGTATTGGTCAAGGATTCTATGTTCCGAATGTTTGTTTATCATTGCTCAATCTACAATAAAATTCTTTGTAAAAGAAAATGATTTTATTCAAGAAAAACAGGAGTGTTCAGAAAAAACTCACAATGGTGCCAGGTTTAATCAAATGACTGACCCTTTAAGATTAAAGATGGCCGCCGGGCCTCCACGTGGCACCGGCGGCGTAGTGTCAATGGCGTCCTGGGCTCCACCTAAAATAATTGTGTGGTTTCTGTACATTATCCCATGTAGCATATGGTAGTACATGAAAAAGTACGTTGGCATTTCTTAAAATTTTAGTGGCACTCCAACTCACCTAGGCAGTGCGCTGTATTGCCTATATGTTAACTATTAGTGCGTTGTAGTATGCTGTGTTGGGAAAAAAATAGTGCTTGTCCAGGTTTCGTGTGTTGTGGTGGTTTGGCAGCACCAAAATGAGAGGGCTTCCTAACCCAACGCTTTTCAACTCATAAATGCTGCATGTTAAAGATGCATGTTGGAAAAAAAACATGATGTTTTATGCATTCTGGGGGTTTGGTAGCCACTTCGCTGCAGCGCACATCAACACATGAATACTGCACATTAAATGCACATGTATTACCAAGTCACAGTCCTGTGAATGGGCCCTAAGGGCAAATTTCCACTTCAGCATTCCCTTGCAGAGTTTTTTCTTGTTTTCCAGTAAAGCAACCCATTCATTATATATTGGCTGCTCCTGAACTGTGACAGACAAAAAAATAAATTCACATTACCCTTTTATTGCATCCAGTACATTGTTTGTTGGCTGCTATTGTACAGTGTTTTAGGGTGGCTTTTGCACATCACTCTGCACATAGTTACCATTTTGGCAACTGTGAATGAACTCTTAAGAGATCATCAGGGCACTGATGATCAGTGTGCGCTCATGATCAGTGTAGCCCCAGCAGTGCCACCTGTCGGTGTCCATCAATGCCACATATCAGTGCCCACCAGTGCACATCAATGCCACATATCAGTGCCCATCTGAGCTGCCTGTCAGTGCCACCTATCAGTGCGCATCAGTGCCGCCTGTCAGTGCCGCCTAACAGTGCCAGTCAGTGCCACTTAACAGTGCCAGTCAGTGCCGCCTATCAGTGCTGCCTATCACTGCCATGTGAGTGCTGCCTTTCAGTGCCCATCAGTGATGCCTGTCAATGCCCATCAGTGCCACCTACCAGTGCCTCCTCATCAGTGGCCATCAGTGCAGCCTATCAGTGCCCATGACCGCAGCCTCATTAGCGCACATCAGTGAAGGATAAAAATCACTTATTTACAAAATTTTATAACAAAACTAAGGAAAAACTTTTTTTTTCTAAATTTTCAGTTATTTTTGGTTTGTTTAGCAAACAATAAAAAACCCAGAGGTGATTAAATACCACCAAAAGAAAGCTCTATCTGTCTCAAAAAAATTATAAAAATGTCATAATTGCGTATAGTATTGCATGACCGCGCAATTGCCATTCAAAGTGTGACAGCACTGAAAGCTGAAAATTGGCCTGGACAGTATACGTGCCCTGTAGGCAAGTGGTTAAAGGTGTGCACACATTTATATCCACTCAGAGCAGGCTGGCTCTATGGGTCTTGATTGTTTATCCCACTGTTTGAAATGGGAAAATATAGTGGTCTTAAGCTAGCAATTGCTTAACCACTTGCAGCACAATCACGTAAATATATGTGATTGTGTTCACGTGGTTATACCGGGACCATGGCTGCATCTGCTAGCAATAACCCCAGTATTAACATTTTCAGCCAGGGATTGCCTACCCTTTTAAAAGTGTTCTGAGCAGCTTTTAAAGGTAGCAGGAGGCTTGCCCCTCCAGTGCCTCTCCGGTCTCTCCCGTGTGATCGGGAAGCCCGGCACTGAAGTCCACAGTTCCACCGGCTGATCAGAGACCGAAAATACAGATTTTTACTTGTAAACAAAAAATGTTTGAAAAGTGTCTTCAAGTGGTTAATCATTTTTTGTTTGACCTATAGGCTGAATGAGAAAAATCTAAGACATTCCCACATCCACTGCATATCCTTTATTGCAATTAATGAGCCATCTTTCATTGTAGGCGTATTGCAACAGATTGACATATCCTCAAATCATTAAGCAGTCTTTGCTTTTATTCCCCAGATCCCACCACCTCCAGATGAGGACAGTGACTTTGTTGTAGTAGAACATGAAGATACCAGGTCACCACAGAACTCAGATGAAGTTTACTCTCAGTTGTTGAAGCTTCTTCATGAACAGCATGAGGTATCTTGCACTGATTCTCCAAATATTCCATCATATTCTCTAATTTTATAGCTAAAAATCAACTCCAGCCTACCTTTTTTTTTTTTTTTTTTTTTCAAATTGATAGAATGGAATTTGTGTGTCCCCGCTCCAGAGATTCTTCTCACTTTCTGTCCTGGTCACATGGTTATGCCCTAGTGCACCGTCTCACAGTGCAAATCTATGAATCAGCGAAGCCATTAAAAATAATCTACTCCCCAGTGATATAGCTTATCCCTAGAGCTTCATCTATGAGCGAATCTACAAATATTGCTGTGTTTATGACAATACAAAAGAAACATTGGGCAGCAAGTTAGTAAAAATGTGAAAGACTCTAAGGAATTACTTCAGAGTATATCCTGCTATTATCTCACATTATGTACTCATGAAAAAAATTACTTTCCTTTTCCTTTAAAGTTGAACTGTGATTGGTTACTGGAAATAGTGGGATCATGATATTATTTACATTGAAGCATCATACTTCTTAAGGTTTTGTGATGAAACTACTTTGATTGAGTGGTGATAATGTATGACATATGAACTGTGAACCTTTTGAATAAGGATGTTGTAGGCTTTATATTAAATGTTATTTATGGATACATATTAAATTATTTGTGTATATGAATCTCTCAAATGAGCAAGACCAAAACTGAAACATCTTGGGTAGTGTCTAATGATCTATACTAACATATATGATTTTATTATCACTAGAAGCCAAATTAACAAAACTAAAACACCAGGATAAAGATCTTTATTTTTAAAGGAAAGCTGTTTTAGGCTGAGTCCAGTGAGATTCAAAATTTAATGTCACATGGATAAAATAAAAATCCTTATCCTTGCATAAATCTTTATGAATTGAACCTTATTGGATTTCATCTGTCTTCAAGGCCTGCCAAAGGTTTTTTCGGCATATACTGTATAGTGTCTTTTTGTTTCTAAATGCATTGTATGGTCAAATGTTTGTGGACACCTGACCATCACACCTACATTAGCTTGCTTGAAAACCCATTCCAAAACCATGGGCATTCAAATTGAGATGCCCCCCCCCCCCCACCCCCTTCTTGGTTGCTTTAAGCAGCCACCACTGTTCTGAAAAAGCTCTGGAGTGTGTCTGCAGAATTTTCGAGCCCATTAAGCCACAATAGCATTTTCAAGGTTGAATATCGATGTTGGAGAAAGCGGCCTGGCTCAGTCAGCATTCAAGTTAGCTCTGTGCAGGCAATGCTGGTTCTGACACACCAAACTTGCCAATGCATGTTTTATTGATCTGGCGTTGTGCACAGGAGCACAAATATATGCCGCAACAAAAGAGGGTCTTCTCCAAGTTGAAACCACCAAAGCTAGAAGTCTACAATTGTCTAAAATGTCTGTGTTTGTAGCTTTAACAGTACCCCTCACCAGGAAGGGTGTCCACATACATCTGAGGCTTTATGGACTGGCATCATCCAGTCTTTTGTTTCCTCCTAGAAATGTTTGCGGTACTCCAAGCAATTTACTCAGATGGGAAATGTTGCAGAAACCACAAGGTGAGTAAAGAGTCTCTACATCAGTAACCAGATAGAATGTAAAGATGGCCATAGACATTAGGGAATGAAGGCACACGTGGCCTCAAGTCATGTTATTCAAAGAGAATGGTACACAGACACATTTTCTTTCTTGTCCTTTGAGAAATGTAGAGAGTCTTAAACCTTTTATTTATGCTACCGCCTACACTAGCATTGGCAAAGAAAAAAAATGTAGCCCGGCCCAGGGTATAATTCTCCTACTTACCAGCAAGCCTCAATTATTGCTTTATTATTATAAAGGTAGATTTTATATATAAATACCTTGCTACAATCATTAATTAAGGTTTAGCTCTCAGTTACTGCACGGTCACAGTGACTTCAGTGGGGACATGCCAAGTTAAGGTGATCGTTAAGCAAAGCATCGTAGCCACGAAGTTCCCCTTCAGTTGCCATGGTAAGTTTTTTTAGGTGGGCAGTCAGGGATGGTAAAATCATGGCTTTTACCATCCTGTTGCCACCCGTACAATCAAGGCCTTATTCCTGTACAGAGATTGAAAATGCCCTGATAGGCTGTTTGCTAATTCTAAGCACTTGCCTTTTCTGTTTTGCTACAAAGCTGTTCATTCCTACTGTGGATCTGTTGACTGCTGGTCCCTTGCTTTAACAGCATGACTGTTAAAACCCAGGTTTTAACATACAGGGCATCTCTTAAGTTTGATTCCTATGTTGCTGAAGGCTAGGAAATACACTTCCCACGAGGTTTATCACCAGACATGGAAGGTGTACTTTGCTTGCTGTGGGTCTAAGGGCTTCCACCCCTGGAGTTTCTCCATATGACAGATCTGTTCTTTTTTGCAGTTGATCTGAACCAACACCTGGCTGGTAGTACCATGGGTTGGATTTCTCCCCTTTCCATTTAGTTTCAGAGACTGTTGGCTTTCCATTTTCTAATTAAACCCTTTGTGTAAGGGTTTTGCATGGGGCTCCCAGTCCATTCCCCTTTGAACCTTCCACTCTCCGGTCAGACTCACAAGGTTGCATTTTTTGTGGCAGTCACCTCGGCTAGGCAAGTGTCTGAGCTGACAGCTATATCCTGCAAGAAACCCTTTATGTTCTTGCAAAAGGACAATGTTGTATTGAGGTCCTGGGCTTCCTTTCTTCCCAAAGTAGTCTCTGTTTTGCAACCTAACCAGATCATTGTAATTCCATCCCTTTTGTCCAGCTGCAGTTCACAAAATTGAAATTTTCTCTATTGGTTGGATGTGGTTCAGGCTGTGTGAATGTTTCAGCTGCTGCTTCTTTCATGAAGATGGATTCCCTTGTTGACATCTCAGACGGGGGCACAGCATGGGCTCCCAGGTTTCCAGTTTCACCATCTCTAGGTGGCTTGGACAAACCAAGGTTCAGGCTTTGGTCTTCAAGATTGGGCTGGCTTTCTTCACTAAGCACCTCTTCAGCTATACGGCATCAAGCCTTTGTGACATTTATGTATGTATGTGTATGTATGTATATATGTATGTATGTGTGTGTGTGTATGTATGTATGTATGTGTGTGTGTGTGTGTGTGTATATATATATATTATATGTAAATTTTATTTTTCTATTTTTAAACCATTTAAAATTCTTTTATGAGGCATGCTGATAGTAGGAGGGTTATACCTTGGGCTGTTCTACAGTTTTTGTTGTTTGCCAGTATCCAGTCCTCCCTACAGGCAGCAGTATAACCTAAAGGATTATAAAATTCTGTATCCCCCATTGGGCTCCAAGAAAAAAAGTTCATGGTAAGTACACAAATACACAAATTTTGTTGTATTATATTGTTATTCCCCTCTTTGATAAACTGAGAATTTGTAGAAGTCTTGACAGAGCTCCTTGGGCTAAATCTTCAGCAATGTCTGATGTTGTTTGTGTTCTTGTGGCAGGTTCGAAAAAATGGCAGATGAATGCAAGAAGAATTGTGATATCCTTCACCTATCTCAAGCTCAGGGCCGTGATCCACCTCCCTATCATTTTGAAGACAAGACATTGAGAATAGTCCGGTAACCATTTTGATCAATACTGACTGTGCGGAATGTTGAGAAGCAGTTCAGGGCAGGCATAGGTCAGATCAAGCACCAGTAACTGTTGATCAGGCATAGATCAAACCTAAGACCAGTAAATGTTCAGGCCAGGCACAGGTCAGAAGTAACACCAGTAACTATTCAGGTCAGCCATAAATTAGACCAAACTCCAGCAGCTATTTAGCTCAGGCATATGTCAGATCTAACACCAGTAACTGTTTGGGTCAGTCACAGAGCAGATCATAGAACCGATCCAACACCAGTAATATGTCAAATCTACAACCCTTAGGTGTTCCAGTCAGGCATAGGTCAGACTTCAACCCCAGTAACTGTTCAGATACAGTGTCTGTATATTTTTCTTTTTGGAAATGGTAGAATATTGAAATGAAAAGGGGGAAGTTATGTGAGTTGTTTGGACTAATTGTTGGTCTGTATATAACTGATCATGATCCTTCTTTCCCAACAGAGTATTCTCGGAGCTAAGTAGTACAGAGATGCTGCTGATTATAGTACGAGGCATTAATCTTCCAGCCCCTGCAGGTGACATTCTCCTTGTCTCTGTCCTTTTCAACACCTTCCAAAGAGTGCTCTTTCCTCTTTAGTTGTTTTGTAATGAATTCTGGAGGAAAACATGTTTTTCTAGCAAACTGCAGATATTTCTCAGCCATATTCTTACCTGCTCTTTTGAGAGGAGAGGTGTCTGCATATTGCAGGTTGTTTTTATCAGTGTATTTTTTTTATTGTATTTATTTTTAAAGCCCCACTCCAAGGACAGGAAAAAATGACTGTTTCAGTGCCAGCACTGCAAGGGTTTGCTTATTTTTGTCTAGGGGATGAGGAATAAGATGTGAATACTTACCTTATTCTTCACTCCTGCAGGGTCCCTCCAGTGTTGTCACTGGTCCCCCCCAACCTCTTCTCCAAGGCCCTCCTGGCTACAGTCTCACTCTTGCCATCTCTACCTGCAAATGCCCTGCATGGCACATTATGGATGCCAAGGGACCACCTACAGACTGGAGCGCCGGAGAGTGCCGGAGCTGGCCAGAGTGGGGGTAAGGCAAGTAATGCAGCCTTCTTATCTGCCTCTAGACAAAATTAAACATACCCTTGCACTGCTAGGGAGAAAAGGGACCCCCGCTGCAAGAGTTTTTTTTCTTCCAACCTGAACTTGGGTTTTAAGGTAATGTGTAGTGTTTTTTTTATATATTTTGAATATTATGGTTAGAGTTAAAAAAAAAAAAAAATAACAAAAATAGATTTTCTTTTTTGTCTGGCAAATATTGAATATTCCTACTTTGTATGCTCATATATATTCAGTGGGTGCTTTTTAAGCACCTCTTCATCTGTGTCCTGCTCCCACTTCTCAACTCTTTTATAGTATGAAACTCTCAGTTTTTCTGTTTTCTGATAGTATATTGGTTCACTAACCAGTCATCAAAGAGAGCATCCAGTTGCATGTGGATACCAGCAGGCAGGAGCATGGGGAGCCTTCCTAGCAGGCAGAACACTGATTACTCCTAGATGCTATAGCCGCTGGCAGTAATTACATGTAGAAAATCCCTACAGGCTGGTTGTACCCAAGTCGATTGATGGATCGATTTGGGGAACAGTCAGCTTGCCCATACATGGATGGAATCTTGTATGGTCCCTGCTGAACTGGCCGAATTTTGATCCATGTATGGCCTGCTTTAGTAACATCCTCCCTGACTCACAAAAGTACCATATTTATTTTTTAGCTGCAAGTGACTGAATGTAGCACTGGGGGAAATGATGAGAAGAAGCATGTTATGCAGGAGAGGGGGGCATTCAAGGCACCTTGTTGTTTTGCCCTGGATGGACAAAGCAAGATTTGCTTTAATGGCACAAAAGCTCAAATGGCCCTTCAGGAGCTGCTGAATATACTAGAGTGTGGACTCTATCCATGGCTGTGTTGCCCCATGTGTCACCATACAACTTCATGTTTTATATGTAGTTTCTTTTCTCGGTTATTTTTTAGTTGTAGTGTCACTTGGTATCTGATGAAAATTGCTCACTTCTATTAATCTGTTTCACAGGAATGGCACCCAACGACCTGCATGCGTTTGTGAAGTTTGATTTTCCATATCCAAGCACGGTAAGAAGTGAAGAGGAAACTGATTGTACCTGTGAAATCTCAGTCTCTGAACTTCTTCTTTGAGAGTTTCAAAGGCCAGAGACAGCTGACAAGTGTAATGTTGCTGCAGTCCTGTCTTTATATTTTAAGACTGGTGAAGCACACCATCTCATGCTCCTATTATTGTGCTGGAATGGAAATATGTTTTGAAATGCAACGTTTGAATCTATTTGAGCTTTTAAACACCGTCAATGTTTGTCTCTTGCAGGAACAGCCACAGAGAAATAAAACCTATGTAGTTAAGAACACCAGCTCTCCAGGTGACATTGCTCAAGTATTTTTGTATCTAGTGCTATTGTTGGCCAAAGTATGTGTGATGTGAGAGCTAAAGCCATCGCTAGTCAGAATATTGCTGCAGGAAGGTGATGCTATATGTCCACAAGAATAAACCCAGCTTGGAATGCCACCGTGGGGAATATTTTCTAAAACTAGTGCAGCTGTGCATGGTAACCAATCAGCTTCCAGGTTTCATTGTCAAAGCTGAATTTCAGAAGCTGAAGTTAGAAGCTGATTGGTTACTGTGGGGAAATATGAGCTAGGGCTATTGATTCAGGTATACCATTTTGTCGTCTACGTATTGGAGTAAGGTGGATCCCCTCTTTGGCTCCCAACTGTCTAAAGATGCTTTCAGTTACTATGCACAGCTACCCCAGATTCTGTGTGCACCAGTTTTAGTAAATCTCCCCCTGTGTTTCTGTTTATGGATAATATACTACAGGGTTGATTTACTAAAGACAAATAGACAGTTGCACTCTGCAAGGGAATTTGCTCCAGAGTTTGGTAAATGAGGGGAAGCTCTACTGACTTCCATCATTCAATCATGCGCTAGCAAAAGTGTGATTGCGTTTACTTTGCAAATTGAATCTTTACCTCATTTAGTAATCTCTGTAACTAATTTCCTTGTGGTGTGCAACTACATGTACGAAGTGAACAGTTTGCCTTTAGTAAATCAACCCCTATGTTTAATCCATACAGGGGCGGACTGACAACTCATGGGGCCCCCGGGCAATAGGGGATCATGGGGCCCCTGTGTCCTTGCCCAAACTCAAAAAAGCCTATGAAAAAGGTACCAGGGGCATCTCATGGAGCCCCCTACTGACCCCGGGCCCTCAGGCAGTGCCCGAGTTTCCAAATGGTCAGTCTGCCCCTGAATCCATACAACATAACTAGTGGTTCTTGGAGGAATATGTTGTATGTTTTTAGTGCTGAACAGGGCCTGGGTCTCTAATTTTCATTCTTTGTTATGTTTATTTGGACTTACAGCATCCTCTCAGTACATCTTTGTGGGTGGAGCCTGAAAAATTGCAAAAATCAAAATGATTCTCTCTAAAAGTGAAATTTATCAGTTTGCCTTTCATGTGTCAGTGGGTTACATTATGAAAGTAAAGAGGTGTACCAATTTGGATTTTTTTTAGTCAATTGCTTTTACTTTCTATAGCAGTGCTCCTCTAAATGTGCATGCAAGGGTAATCTGTTCATGTCTGTTTATAGTAAGATCATGCCATACATGTAATTACCATTTGTAGCAGATCTCTCCTCAAGAATTACAGCTACAGATCTGCTTATATCTTATATATTAATTATATATAATTGCAACCTGCTGTAATGTGATTCTTCAATATTCAGGGAGAAAAAGGAATCTATAGCAACTCAGTAGTAGAGACTTTACTGTAATAAGGCTGGCCTTCCAAACTTAGATTTATTTCCATTTAGTCTGGTGGCTGAATGTAACAAATCTAATAGATTCCTCCATCCACCCTATACACCTCCCACTGAGGCCGGCAGAAATCAGAATACCCAAATTGCAGCCGCATCTGATTGGATGAAGCTGCTGTGTGGCCAACAATTTTCCTCCAGACTCCTTTCAGTTGAAAGGTCAAATGGGAGGGGGCGACCGGAACTGGCCAAAATTTGAACAGTGTATAGCCAGCTTAACAAATGCTTTCAAGTCTTGTGTATGCTTTACCGCAGTCTTTTTCAATCAGGGTGCCTTGGCAAATTGCCCAAAAAATGCTCCAAATTGCCCAAAAACTGTGTTCATGGCATCAGGCTTTTTTGTATTCAAAGCCACAGTTTTCCTAACAACTGCTGACATCAATTATTGATGTGGAGGATATCGGGAGCCTAAACAACATCCTTGTTGGACCCGCCTCCATGAGGACTGGGGTCACATTGGCTGCGTAGTGGAGAGAAAATGAGGAAAAAAAATGCTGAAATATTAGTCCGTATCAGTATGCAAAAATGTATTTTCTATGAAATAATAAATCTCCTCTAGTGTCGGGTGTC
This sequence comes from Staurois parvus, assembly GCF_062004578.1. NCBI lineage: Eukaryota > Metazoa > Chordata > Amphibia > Anura > Ranidae > Staurois > Staurois parvus. Next base: position 15,510,501 of record NW_028318143.1, on the reverse strand, counting down.
TTAACGTGTGTGGATGCTGCTGCAATATGTATTTTATTTATTATTTATTTATTTATCGAGTTTATATAGCGCCAAAGGGTTTGCTCAGCGCTGTACAATAGAGGGGGACAATACATGAAACAGAACAGTAACATCAAACAGTACACAAGGGGTAAGAGGGCCCTACTCTTTCGAGCTTACAATCTAGGAGGGAGGGGGTAGAGGCACAGGAGGAAACGGCTGTGGGGGATGGAGTGGTAGGAGGAGGGAAGGGCAGCGGCTGTTAGGTGAGGGTAGGGTAGGCTTCCCTGAAGAGGTGGGTTTTCAGGGAGCGCCTGAAGGTGAGGAGGGAAGGTGACAGTCTGATGGATTGGGGTAGTGAGTTCCAGAGGATGGGGGAGGACCTGGAGAAGTCTTGCAGTCGGGCGTGGGAGGAGGAGACCAGGGAGCAAGATAGAAGGAGGTCCTGTGAAGAGCGAAGGGTACGGGTAGGGTGGTACCTGGGAATCAGGTCGGTGAGGTAGTTAGGGGCAGTGTTGTGAACGGCCTTATAGGTCAGGGTGAGCAGTTTGAATTTAATGCGTTGGGCAATGGGGAGCCAGTGGAGGGAGAGGCAGAGGGGGGTGGCAGAGGTGGAGCGGCTGGTGAGGTGGATGAGTTTGGCCGCTGAGTTCAGGATGGTCTGAAGCGGGGAGAGCCTGCACTGGGGTAGGCCGGTGAGGAGGGAGTTGCAGTAGTCAAGGCGTGAGATAATCAGGGAGTGTACGAGTAGTTTAGTGGTGTCTGGGGTAAGGAAGGAGCGTATCTTGGCGATGTTTCGGAGGTGGAGCCTGCATGTGTTTGTGAGAGATTTGATATGAGGTTGAAAGGAAAGGTTTGAGTCCAGAATGACGCCAAGGACCTTGGTTTGCTGGGCGGGATTGATGGTGGTGTTGTTGGTAGTGATGGAAAGGATGGGGGGGGCGCGGGCTGGGGGGAAGATGAGAAGCTTGGTTTTGGAGAGGTTGAGCTTGAGGAAATGGAGCGACATCCAGTCAGAGATGTCGTTTAGGAGGTGAGTGATGCGGGCGGAGAATGTGGGGGTGAGGTGAGGGGTGGATAGGTAGATTTGAGTATCATCAGCGTAGAGGTGGTAATTGAAGCCGTGGGAGTGTATGAGTTTGCCAAGGGAGGAGGTGTAGATGGAGAAGAGAAGGGGTCCAAGGACAGAGCCCTGGGGGACCCCAACAGAGAGGGGGAGGGAGGAGGAGGTGGCATCGTTGTAGGAAACGCTGAAGGAGCGTTGGGATAGATAGGACGAGAACCAAGAGAGAGCGGTGTCTCTGATGCCAAGGAAGAGTAGTTTATTAAGGAGGAGGGGGTGGTTGACTGTGTCAAAGGCCGCGGAGAGGTCTAGGAGAAGGAGGAGAGAGTAGTCGCCTTTGGCTTTGGCGGTTAGTAGATCGTTGGTGATTTTGAGGAGGGCACTTTCGGTGGAGTGTAGGGGACAGAAGCCGGACTGTAGTGGGTCAAGGAGGTTGCTGTCAGTCAGGTGGGCGCTTAGGCGATCGAAGACCAAGCGCTCAAGGAGCTTGGAAGTGAGTGGCAGCAGGGAAATTGGTCTGAGGTTGTTGAGGTCAGTGGGGTCCAGGGAGGGCTTTTTGAGTATGGGGGTGATGTGCGCATGTTTTAGGGGGGAGGGGAAGACGCCAGTAGAGAGGGAGAGATTGAAGATGTGGGTAAGGGAGCGGATGAGGGAAGAGGGGGGTGACCGGAGGAGTTGAGAGGGGATAGGGTCCAGGGGGCAGGTAGTGAGGCGGGCTTCTGAGAAGACTCTGCTGACTTCCTCAGTGGTAGTAGGGCTGAAGGAGTGCAGTGATGGGGGGGTTACGGTAGGCAGGGCCTTGGGTGTGGTGGGGGGCAGTGCCGTTGCGAGGTCAGAGGAGGGGAGAGATGAGGGGGTGATGGAAGGGGGGAGGCTAGATGGGGAGGTAGATTGCAAAATTGACTATGTCCTTGCAGATTGCGTCAATCTTGTTGTGGAGATGAGTGGCAATCTCGTGGGCGGTAAGTGAGGTACTGAGTGGAGGAGGGGGGGGGAGAGAGCAGGGAGTTGAAGGTGGAGAAGAGTCGGCGAGGGCAGGTGGAGAGGGTGTTAATCAGGTTAACGAAGTAGGCCTGCTTGGCGGCGTGGAGGGAGGAGGTGTAGGTGAGGAAAGCAGATTTGTAGAGGGAGAAAGCATGAGGGGACCTGGTTTTGCGCCATAGTCTCTCCAGCGCACGACTGCGACGTTTGAGGCATTTAGTATGGTCGTTCTGCCAGGGTTGGAGCGGTCTGGGTTTGATGTTGCGTGTGGTAAGGGGTGCCAGAGAGTCTAGGGTAGCTGATAGTGAGTCGTTGTACGCGGTGGTGGCTAGGTCAGGACATGACAGTGGAAGGATGCTGTCGTGTAAGCGGTCGGCAGCCGAGTGGAGGGGGGCCGGGTGCAGGTTGCGGCTGGTGATGGTTTGGCACACTGGGGGGGGGGGGGGGAGTTAGGGGAAGGGGAGATGGAGAACATGAGGAGGTGGTGGTCGGAGAGAGGGAAGGGGGAACTATGTAGAACTATTAGTTTAGTATTTTACATTTTAGAAGGGGGTGCCTCGAGATTGATGCCTGCTCATAATTTTAAAGGTTGCCTTGACTGGAAAAAGGTTGAGAAATACTGCTTTACTTATCACTCTGCACTGTCCTGTCAGTTACACACAGTGATTGAATAATTTGTCTGTTGTAACGAGATGATGTATTTTCTGTTTGTGTGATCTTTTATACAGAGTACGAACAGTCGTTTAAACTAAATATCAACCGCAACCACAGAGGCTTCAAACGGGTGGTTCAGGCCAAAGGCATCAAGTTTGAGATCTTTCACAAAGGGTGAGTGACTAGTACTGTTGGAGAGAACAGAGAGCCATGGCCTTCCCCAAAGCTATATCCAGTGTTAGCTTTGACAGTTTTTAACCACTTGCCCTCCTGAAGATTTACCCCCCTTCATGACCAGGCCATTTTTTGTGTTATGGCGCTGCGTTACTTTAACTGACAATTGCTCGGTCATGCAACGCTGCACCCAAATAAAATTTATGTCCTTTTTTCCCACAAATTGAACTTTCGGTGTTATTTGATCGCCTGTGTGTTTTTGGTTTTTTTTTGGTTTTTTTTTTTTTGGTTTTGTGCTATAAGCAAAGACATTTTTGAGAAACAATATTTTAGATTTTTTGCGATTAAACATGTCCAGTAAAAAAATTTTAAAAATCAAATTTCGTCATAAATTTAGGCCAAAATGTATTCTGCTACATGTCTGCTAAAAAAAAATCCAAATATGTGTAAATTAATTGGTTTACCTGAAAGTTATAGCTTTTACAAATGGTGTTATAAATTTTTTTTTCCTATTAGTAATGGCGGCAATCAGCCACTTTTAGTGGGACTGCGGCGGACATTCTGACACTGGTGGGAACTAACTTGGTGTCACTGACACCCCAGGGACACCAATACAGTGATCAGTGCTAAAAAAAAAAAAGAACTGAGACTGTACTAATGGCACTGTGCAAGAAGGGGTTAATGTGAGGAGCGATCAAAGGGTTAACTATGTGCTGGGAGTGTTTTACTAGGGGGCAGGGGTGTGTTCTTCACTGTAAGCATACTGATCGGGATGGCTGTACTGTGTGCTCGAGCTGACAGGGAGGAAGATTGTTTGTAAACAAAACAATCTTCCTCCCCGTCGGAGATGCTCGGTAATCACCGGGTGGGACCCAGTGATTGACATCTGCGAATGGCGGTGCGGCTCGTGCCCCCTACCTGGAAATGCAAAATCACGTATATACAAGTGCACATAGGTGCCGCCTTGTAGCAGTATATCTGCTATAGGGTGGTCTTTAAGCGGTTAATCCTCATCCTTTTTGGCCCACATAACAATATAAACGTCAAATATTCGTTCCGATTGTACCCCCCTCCTAGTAAGAGCTGGCTCCTTACTCCTGACTTAGGATAAAGTACTAAAGGTTTGTAAGTGTTCTGGGCTGCCTAGAGTTGTCTGTAAATATAGTAAGCGATATGATTGGTGGGTATTTTTTCATTGCATCCAAAATGAAGCATACCCGCTCTGTTTGATCGACAACAGAGATATATACAGAAGATGTCCATGTCATGGTTGTGTGCAGCCCATAGACTTGTTTACTTAATCAGATGTTGTTAAAAATACTTTTCTCTCCTCTTCTGCAGAGTATTCTTGTTCAGAAGTGATAAGCAGGCCTGTGCTGCATACAATGAAGCCATCTCGCTGAACCCATTCTTCTCGATGATCCGGGGTCTGGGCGGAGCCTGAGCATGGCGGCAGAGGAGAGCTCAATGTAGGAGCTCTCGGACGGAGCTCCCCGGTCTGACCTCCCCAAGCCTCCTGTATACCTCCTGAGCCATGTAAAAAGCCTTGCGGCGTGGGACTTACCCTGGCCTGACGGCTCCCTGGGACGGGAGGTGGAGGTTTGCGGGGGGAGAGGAAGAGAGTGGAGAGCGGCTGGAGACTAGCGGCGAGAGGGCGCTTGGATGCTGGGAAGCCGGCGCAATCACGTGACCGGCCGCAAAGCACTCCTGGGAGATCGGGAAGCCGGCCGGCGTTCTGCGGTGGGAGAGCAGAGCTGACCTGTTGGCCGGAGACCGGTTTATTCTCCCCCTATTCCCCTGAGACCCCCAGGGCTTAAAGTAAAGTGAGAGGAAAGCCACTGAGTCTTGGATAACAGAAAAATCGAAGAGACCCTGGAGGGTTCCCCCCCCCCCCCCCCCATCCGTGAACAAAAACCCTAAACAACCTGAAGGAGAGAGCATTCAGCGTGGTCACAAGAAGAAACATACGAGGAGGGTGAGTGACTAAAGCCAAAACCTATTATACACTAATTGTGATGTATTACATGGTCCCCTAAAGGGAAGCAGGGGGTAAGAGAAAGGGGGGACCCCCGGTGACTGAAAAAAAGGTGGAAAAGATCTGTGGAAAGAATAGCCCAAAAAGACCAGCAGGGGGATAGTGCAGAGACTTGTATATAAGAACTTTGATTTTCTTCCCTCCAAACCCATGAATTTATAACAGAGGAACGAAGAATAAAAGCTACAGAGAAAATGAAAAACAAAAGTGTAAAAGGAAGTGGGCTTAAAGGGTCCCAGACTGGTACAATTAAAAAATATACCTCCCAAGGAAACGTAACCCCAGAAAGATCCCAGAATAGGATTGAAAGAGGAGAAGCAGATTTTAGTATGGAAAATAGCCCAAGAGTATCATTAGGCCTGGACACCAGTAATCAGCAATCATTAGGTAATATAGAGACGGAAAAAGACCTACAAATACCTAATAAAAAAGAAATGGCAGAAATGTTTAAAGAATTGGAGAAAACAATAAAACAAGAAATGGTAAATATCCGAAGCGACCTGGGACACCTGTTGGTGAGAGTGGAGGAAACGGAGGAGAAAGTTAAAAATCTGACCCAGGCTATCTCTGAGCTAGAAAAAGAAATAATTAACATAGGGAAAGCCCAAGAAAAACTGATATATAAAGCTGAGATACAAGAAAATAGAGACAGAAGGAGAAACGTCATGATACGAGGGGTCCCAGAGAACTCAAAGGGAGAAAACCTGCAAGAAGTGGTTTGTAAAATATTAAATACTATAACAGACAGTACTGAAATGGAAAGGACTAAAATAGAAGGAATCTTTAGAAAAGGAAAAATACAGAGATACCTGGGGAAAGAAAGGCTGAGAGATATAATAGTTAAATTTTATGAGTTTCGAGATAAAGAAAAAATCTGGAAGAAGATCAAGGGAAAATCAGTTATTAAGTATGAAGGAGGAGATATACAGATATATGCGGACTTGGCCCCAGAGACTCTGTGGAGAAGGAGAACTTTGAGGCCTGTATTGGAAAGGTTGAAAGAACATAATGTGCAATATAGATGGGGGACTCCCGAATGTTTAATAGGATGGAAAAATGGGGTTACAGCATACCTCAGGTTCCCAGAAGATTTGAAACATTTTTGTGACAGTTTAAAAATACAAAGAATGGAGATTCCTGGCTGGGACGAAGAACAATGGGAAATTAGAATGAAGAGAAAAGAGGACTGGCAACTCGTGGGGGGGAGGAGGCGGGGGGAGGGGGAGAGAGGTGGAGGAGGAAAAATAAGGCTGTGGTTTTTTTTTGTTTTTTTCCTCTACCTTGGTCTGCCCTCACCCTATCGCCCCTGTCTTACTGTGCTTGAGATGAACCCGAGTGGGACTTGGGGAGCTATGGGGAGGTTAGACAAGGGGAAAGTCGTCCATGCTCAGAGTTTTTAGCCCAAGGATTAGATCAAAAGTGGAATTTATTTTCCATAAATGATTAATAGGCAAATGATAGGCCTAAAAAGAGGGCGGGGGGGAGTTGGAAGGTTGGGTGGGTGGGTAAGTGGGGAGGGGTTTTTTTTTTTCCTGCAAAATAAAAAAAGATATAAAAGCAAGTGAGAAGAGAGAAGGAGGGGAAGAGAGGAAGGGAAAAGAGAAAAATATAGATGGAGGAGAAAAGAGAAGATTTATGGAAGAGATTCAGTTTATAACATATAACGTAAATGGGTTGAACTGCCCTGGGAAAAGATTTAGATTGTTTAAAGAACTACACCATAGGGCAGCTTCAGTGATATTTCTACAGGAGACACATTTTGAGATAGAATCAAACGTTAGGCTGGGGTCCAGAAATCACCCAACATGGTATTATGCAGATTCCCCGGTTAAGAGAGCGAAAGGTGTAGCAATAGGTATGGCAAAGAATACTAGGTTTGAGCTGGAAGATAGAAAGACAGACAGACCCAGAAGGGAGATTCTTGTTTTTAAAGGGAAAGCTACAGGAGATTGAGTGTACACTGGCCAATATTTACTGTCCTAATAAAAGTCCGGAGATATATCTGAAAAAAGTGTTGAGGAAGTTGATGGACTTTAAAAAAGGACGTCTGATCCTCGCAGGGGATTTCAATTTTTGTATGGAACCACAAAAGGATGATACCTCCCATGTACAGAGAGAAGGAAGTAGGGCCCTGAAACTATTGAAAAAAGAATTACACATAAGTCAATTGGTAGATGCCTGGAGAATTACACATATGCAAGATAGAGATTATACCTTTTTTTCAAACATGCATAAGAGGTATTCAAGATTAGATCACATATTAATAGAACATCAATTAATTGACCACCTGGTTCAAGTTGAAATAGAGATAATCTCTCTATCGGATCACACCCCAGTTACAATAAAATTGGAATGGGGGAGGGGGAAAATAGGAGGGCTGGGTTGGAAACTGAATGAGACACTATTAGTAGAAAAGGAAATAGCCCAGAAAATAGGGGAGGAGATCAAACGGTATTTCAAGGAGAACGAGACAGGTGATGTGTCCACAGCTACAGTGTGGGAATCTCATAAGGCATATATAAGAGGAATATTGATAGCGATTGGGGCAAGAAAGAAAAAAGAAAGAAGAGAGAAAATGAGTGGGCTCTTAGAAGAAATAAATAAACTAGAACAACAACATAAGAATAGAATAACAAAAGAAATAGAGCTGAAGTTAAAAAAAAAGAAAGAAGAATTGGAAGGTGTAATAGAAGAAGAGAGGAGAAAAGCATATAATATAGTTTTGAGTGAGAGATATAGATGGGGAGAAAGACCTGGAAAATATTTGATGAGGGCCCTGAGGAAAAAGAAAAATAGAAATTATATAGAAAAAATAAAAGATGTTAAGGGAAACCTGAAACACTCAAATAGAGAAATCACCAAAGTTTTTGTGGAATATTATAGAGACTTGTACAATATAAATCCCCTGCAGGGATCAGAAAATATAGAAAGCGAGAAGAATCAAAAGAGAAAGAAATATCTAGAGATGGCTGGGTTATTAAAATTAAGTGAAGTCCAATTGAACTCCCTTGATGCAGATATCTCACAAGATGAAATAAAATTAGCTTTGAAGGGTACAGTGTCTGGGAAAAGTCCAGGACCAGATGGATACACTGTGAGATATTATAAAAAATATAGTGAAATCTTAGTACCAAAACTTAGAAATTATATGAATGCACTGGGTGGAGAGATGGAAGTAAGAAGAGAATCGCTACAAGCTCAAATGGTGCTTATTCAAAAAGAGGGAAAAGATGCTTCACAGTGTTCGAGCTATAGACCTATTTCACTATTAAACACCAACACTAAGTTATATGCAAAGGTCTTGGCAAATAGATTGAAAGAGCTAATTCCTGAATGGATACATGAGGACCAGGTGGGCTTTGTTCACGGGAGGGAGGGCAGAGACAATGGATTACGATCATTGATGTTAATCCAGAAAAGTAAAAAGGGAAAAGAACCGGTGGTGCTACTCTCTGTAGATGCTGAAAAAGCGTTTGACAGAGTGAACTGGAGATTCATGATGGATACTTTAGAAGTCATGGGAATTGGGCCTAGGATGAGAGAGTGGATAGGAAAGTTGTATAGATACCCCTCTGCAGTTGTTGTGGTGAATGGGGAGAGGTCAGAACCCATCGAGATGTCAAACGGTACAAGACAGGGATGCCCATTGTCCCCACTGTTGTATGTTATATCATTAGAACCACTGCTGTCAACAATAAGGCTGAATAGAGATATAAAGGGAATCCAGATAGGGGACACAGAACATAAAGTCGCCGCTTTTGCTGACGACTTGCTGTTCTACGTAGGAAACCCCAGGATAACACTTCCAAATTTAATGAAGCTATTAAAGGAATATGGAGAACTGTCAAATTTAAAGATTAATCCAACAAAAACGGAGATTCTAAATATAAATTTTTTAAAAAATGAAAAAGAAAAAATACAAAAGGAATTTCCCTTTAAATGGAAAGATAGAGATATAAAATACTTAGGAGTAAAACTTACAGCTTCATATAAACATCTATATAAATTAAACTATATTTCATTGATCAACGAGATTAGAGAGGAGCTAAAAATATTGCAGGAGGGAACTCCGACATGGATAGGCCGTATTAACCTGGTAAAGATGATAATAGTACCAAAAATCATGTATAGATATCAAATGATACCAATTAAACTCCCAGAGATCTTTTTTAAGGTAATCAAGAAACTGATAACAAAATACATATGGAGGAATAAAAAACCAAGATTGTCATATGAGTTGTTGAGTAGGAGGAAAGAAAGAGGCGGTTTAGGGCTCCCAGACTTTAAAAGATACTACAAAGCTGTAATATTGGCAAGAACCATAGATTGGATATATAATTATAAAAAAAGTTGGGTGAGAATAGAGAATGAACTTAGTGGAACAGATTTGGGTAAGGTGATATGGGTACCAACACAGTATAGGGGTTTAAATGATAATGTAAATACATACACTTTGAATGTTTTAAAAATTTGGGATAATTTACACAAAAGTTTGAAATGGACTTTCAACACTGATTTCGCTAAAAAACACGGAGTTTTTTCCCCCAGGTAGAGAAGAAATAGGTGGTAGGTGGTTTAAAAAGGAAGAGGTTCAATAAGAGATATTTTGGTGGGGGATAAAATAGGATCATTTGGGGAATTGGAAAAAAAAAAGAGGGAGAGATTTTCACTAAATTAGATGAGTGGCGGTATTTTCAATTGAGGAGTTTTGTTGGAAGTCTGCCAAAACCTTTAAGGACAAGAGACAATTGGAACTTGTTTGAAAAGGTATTGGGAACACAAGGTGATGGGAAGCACAGGATTGCTAAGGTATATAAAATACTCACCGAATTAGAAACAAACACAAAGCCAACATATATAACAAAATGGGAATTGTGATAGATGAGGAGAAGCAGAGGAGAATATATAGATTAACTCACGAAAACGTTTCTATGAGAGAAGTAGAGATGAACTATAAGCGTTTGACAAGATGGCACATTACACCAAATGTTGAAAATAAGATGTGTGAAGAGAGCTCACCGTGGTGTTGGAGGGGATGTGGTGGAATAGGCACAACATACCACATATGGTGGGGATGCCCAAAAATTCAGATATTCTGGAAGACAATAACCCATTTGATAAGAAAGATAACAGAAATAGACATTGGCCTAGATCCAGAAGTGTGTATTTTGCATAACATGGATATATCAGTTAATAAATATAAAAAATCAGGGATATGGTACTATATAAATGCTGCAAAAGCTCTGATACCCAGGTTCTGGAGGCAAATAGAGGTGCCGAAGGAAGAAGATTGGATTGAAAGAGTTGAGCAGATTAAAAAGATGGAAAGCTTGTGTCATATCCAGGAAGATAGGATGAAGATTTATAATAGGAAATGGCAGAACTGGGAAAAAGCTAAGTTATATACGAAATATAGGAAAGAATAAAGAAAATAGAAAAACTGCACTTGTTGATATAAAATGACGCAGAGAAAAGGAAAAGTAGGAAGATGGGATTAGGGTGGGGGTGGAGGAGGGGGAGAAATTTGGAATAAAGTAAATAAAGTAGAAATGTTGGATACTATAATGTATATTTTTATATATATGTTTATATATCATGATGATGAAATGTATTTAAAATGAAAATTAATAAATATTTAAATTATAAAAAAAAAAAAAAGTGATAAGCAAATGGGGAGACGCAGTGTGAGATTCGAGAGATTGTAGAGGTAATAGTAATATCATTTTAATTAGAGATGAGCGAATCGAACTAGGCGAAGTGGAATTCGTTTCGAATATTAGGAAAATTTCGATTCGCGACGAATCCGAAAATTAGCATACTTCGGATGCGCGAATCGAAATTTTTCCTAAAATGGCGGCGACATGTGCGGCGACGGAGCGGGGATGTCTGGGAAGGCGCGCAGACAAGGCGCGCTGACCCATAATGCATTCATTCATGACATGTGATCGCATTAGCCAATCAGCAGCCAGCCAGCCAGCACTGTATAATGGTCGAGCTATAAATGGCGGCCATTTTAGAATTCTCCATTTGCCTCCAGTCATTCAAGAGAGGCAGAGCTGTCTGTATTGAGGGAGAGAGTTAGGGACACAGAAACGTTACTTAGGGCCAGAGAAACGTTACTTAGGGCCAGAGAAACGTTACTTAAGGACACAGAAACGTTACTTAGGGCCAGAGAAACGTTACTTAGGGCCAGAGAAACGTTACTTAGGGCCAGAGAAACGTTACTTAGGGCCACAGAATCGTTACTTAGGGCCACAGAAACGTTACTTAGGGCCACAGAAACGTTACTTAGGGCCACAGAATCGTTACTTAGGGCCACAGAAACGTTACTTAGGGCCACAGAATCGTTACTTAGGGCCACAGAATCGTTACTTAGGGCCACAGAATCGTTACTTAGGGCCACAGAAACGTTACTTAGGGCCACAGAATCGTTACTTAGGGCCACAGAAACGTTACTTAGGGCCACAGAATCGTTACTTAGGGCCACAGAATCGTTACTTAGGGCCACAGAATCGTTACTTAGGGCCACAGAATCGTTACTTAGGGCCACAGAAACGTTACTTAGGGCCACAGAATTGTTACTGAGGGCCACAGAATTGTTACTGAGGGCCACAGAATTGTTACTCAGGGACAGACACAGAATTGTTACTCAGGGACAGACACATAATTGTTACTGAGGGACACAGAATTGTTACTGAGGGACACAGAATTGTTACTGAGGGACACAGAATTGTTACTGAGGGACACAGAATTGTTACTGAGGGACAGACACAGAATTGTTACTGAGGGACACAGAATTGTTACTGAGGGACACAGAATTGTTACTGAGGGACACAGAATTGTTACTGAGGGACACAGAATTGTTACTGAGGGACACAGAATTGTTACTGAGGGCCACAGAATTGTTACTCAGGGACAGACACAGAATTGTTACTCAGGGACAGACACAGAATTGTTACTGAGGGACACAGAATTGTTACTGAGGGACACAGAATTGTTACTGAGGGACAGACACAGAATTGTTACTGAGGGACACAGAATTGTTACTGAGGGACACAGAATTGTTACTGAGGGACACAGAATTGTTACTGAGGGACACAGAATTGTTACTGAGGGACACAGAATTGTTACTCAGGGACAGACACAGAATTGTTACTGAGGGACACAGAATTGTTACTCAGGGACAGACACAGAATTGTTACTGAGGGACACAGAATTGTTACTGAGGGACAGACACAGAATTGTTACTCAGGGACAGACACAGAATTGTTACTCAGGGACAGACACAGAATTGTTACTGAGGGACAGACACAGAATTGTTACTGAGGGACACAGAATTGTTACTGAGGGACACAGAATTGTTACTCAGGGACACAGAATTGTTACTCAGGGACACAGAATTGTTACTGAGGGACAGACACAGAATTGTTACTGAGGGACACAGAATTGTTACTGAGGGACACAGAATTGTTACTGAGGGACACAGAATTGTTACTGAGGGACAGACACAGAATTGTTACTCAGGGACACAGAATTGTTACTCAGGGACACAGAATTGTTACTGAGGGACACAGAATTGTTACTCAGGGACAGACACAGAATTGTTACTCAGGGACACAGAATTGTTACTGAGAGACACAGAATTGTTACTCAGGGACAGGCACAGAATTGTTACTCAGGGACACAGAATTGTTACTCAGGGACACAGAATTGTTACTCAGGGACAGACACAGAATTGTTACTCAGGGACACAGAATTGTTACTCAGGGACACAGAATTGTTACTCAGGGACACACACAGAATTGTTACTCAGGGACAGACACAGAATTGTTACTCAGGGACAGACACAGAATTGTTACTCAGGGACAGACACAGAATTGTTACTCAGGGACAGACACAGAATTGTTACTCAGGGACAGACACAGAATTGTTACTGAGAGACAGACACAGAATTGTTACTGAGGGACACAGAAGTGTTACTGAGGGACACAGAAGTGTTACTGAGGGACACAGAATTGTTACTCAGGGACAGACAGAATTGTTACTCAGGGACACAGAATTGTTACTCAGGGACACAGAATTGTTACTCAGGGACACATAATCGTTGAATTAAAGAGTATGTCAGACAACATGCAGAGGAGTGGCAGAGGAGGCAATGTTTTAGGAGCGAGCAGACGTGGCAGCAGAGGAAGGGGTCGAGGCAGCACTAGTCGCAGCCAGAGGCCATTGCTCCCGGTGTCATCCAGCGGTCGTGTCTCCACCGACAACCCTGCCGTCATCGATTGGTTGGCTCGGTCGTCTTCCTCTTCCCAGGTCACCTCTGACACCTACAGCCAACGGTCGGTGGGTACATCAGACACAACCGTTAGTTGGCATGGCCCGGGAGCAAGCCCACTGAAATCACGTGTCCTCGACCTGCCCCTGTCCTTTGGTGTTCCCTCACCAAGCGAAGTATCGCATGCTGTGGGCTCAGCCCCACTGTACAGTGAGGAAGAGCTAACAGAGGGCGGTCAGGAACGGGGGGAGACATCCGCCTCTTCAGCAGCCAGGCGAAGAAGTAGTGGCGAGGAGAGTGGCTCGGTAGTCGGTCTAGAGACAGGTCTGTCTCCTGACCCACACGCAGCCGAGGGGGCTAGTAGTGAGGCGGAGACCCTAATTGATGATGATGAGGCTGATCGCACTTGGCAGCCTCGTCGTCATCAGGCTATTGCTTCCGCATCATCAGGAGAAGAGGGTGGCAGCTTGGCAGCGAGCAAAACAGTCGGTGGGTTGCCCAGGAGGCAGCAGGGTCGCAGCAGTGTCAGTGGAGGCAAACGGCCACGGAGTAGAGCACCAGCTCCACTGCAGCCTACCACCACGGCCAGTAGTGGTGCCGGTGTGCACGGAGGAAGTAGCAGTCAGCCAGTGAGGAGTATCGGGGGCAAAGTTTCCTACTCGGCGGTGTGGCAATTTTTCGTCAAGCCGCCCGAGGAAGTAAACGTAGCCGTATGTTGACTATGTGGCCAGAAAGTCGAGCGTGGCCAGGGGGCCCATGTTGGGACTACAGCGTTGCGGCAGCATATGCAGCGTCGCCATTTGGTGGCCTGGGAAAACCGTGATAAAGATACGGCGGTTCTGCCTGCCCCAGCCCCCGCTCCATCACCCGCTCCGTTACTTGCTCCGTCACCCGACGTCAATCGCCCTCTATCAGCCAGTCAAGGCTCCAACACCTCTGCTGAGGGGAGTTGTCGATCGTTGGCATCTTCCGCTCGTTCAGATGCTCCTTCTCCTGCTACTCCTCTTCACGGATTCCGTCAGCAGTCTTTCTTGGAATCCGTTTCCAAGAGACAACAGTTTGCGAGCACGCACCCGACGGTGCAAAAGCTGAACGTCCTCCTGTCCAAGTTGCTGGTGCTGCAGTCCCTCCCTTTCCAAGTGGTGGACTCAGCACCTTTCCGAGAAATGATGGCTTGTGCCGCGCCGCGGTGGAGAGTGCCAAGCCGTCATTTCTTCGCCAAAAAGGCAGTGCCAGCCCTGCATTCACATGTAGAAGAGATGGTGGGCCAGTCTTTGAGCATGTCGGTCTCTGCCAAAGTGCACGGCAGCGCCGACGTGTGGAGCTGTAACTACGGTCAGGGACAGTACATGTCATTTACGGCCCACTGGGTGAACGTGGTGCCGGCACAGCCGCACCAGCAACTTGGACAGGTCACGCCGCTTTTGCCTCCACGTTTGCACGTCCTTGGTCCACAAAAGATGTCCGCCTCTACCACCTCTTCTTCCGCCGTGTCCTCAGCCGCCACCCCCGTGCCAAGTCCCATTACCCGACCGGCATATCACATGTGCAGGGCGCAATGGTGTCACGCTGTGCTGCACCTGGTATGCCTTGGCGAACGTAGTCACACAGGGGAGGAACTTCTCAGTGTAATGAACAGAGAAATCGACAGATGGCTGTCTCCGCGCAAACTGAAAATCGGAACCATGTTGACCGACAACGGAAAGAACATGGTGTCTGCTCTGCATCAAGGAAGGTTGTGCCATGCGCCATGCATGGCTCACGTGTTCAATCTGGTTGTCAAGCGGTTCCTAAAATCCACCATCCCACTGCAAGACATCCTTAAAATGTCACGTAAACTTTGCATGCATTTCAGCCATTCCTACACCGCAAAGCACACCCTCCTTGAGCTGCAGCGGCAGAACGGAATTCCACAGCATCGCCTGATCTGCGACGTTGCAACAAGGTGGAATTCAACCCTACACATGTTAGACCGCCTTTACGAACAGCGAAAGGCCATCACCGATTTCCTGATGTTACAAGCGGATAAAGGTACTCCCCTGTGTAACTTCGATGTCAGCCATTGGCAGCTCATGCGTGACACCTGCCGCTTGCTCAGGCCCTTTGAGGAGGCCACGCTATTCGTGATTCGGCAGGACTATGGGATGAACGACGTCATTCCTCTGTTGCACGTCCTGGAACAAATGCTGTTAACAATGGCTGGTCAGGGTGCGGTAGACGTGGCGCACAGATCTCAACGCCACATGACCCCTGTGGGGGCAGGACAGGAAGAAGAGGAGGAGGTAGAGGAGGACATTTGTGCTCAGGAATTATTGAGTGAAATGGGTGGTTTTTCCACTCAGCGGACAGGAGTGGAGGAGCAGGAGCATCTGGTAGAGGAGGAGGAGGAGGAGACAGAGGACCCAGACGCACCGTGGCAGTATGCTGCGGAGATGGAGGCAGGGAGTCTCTCGCATTCCTTGGCACAAATGGCCCATAGCATGCTCGCTCGCTTGCTTGCGTAGCGACAGCCGAATAATAACCATCAGACAGAGGGATGACTTTTGGCTGTCCACCTTGTTGGACCCTCGCTACCATTCAAAAATGGTGGCCTTTTTCACACCTGCTGAGAGGGAGGCCAAAATAACGTACTATAAAAACCACCTATGTAGTCAGTTGGTCTCTGCCTTTGTGCGCCAACGTCCATCCTCAGACACTGTGGGCCCTGTGCGCTCGCGTTCCGCTGCCATGGCAGCAGGTGAGGGGTGGGGTGGTAGGAGCAGTGGCAGCTCCACCAGCAGCGGCTGCCTCAGTCTGCAGTCGATGATGAGTAGCTTTCTTCACCAGCGCAGTGAGGAAACTACTAACCAGCCGCAGCAGCAGCAGCATCAGGTGGACCTGGAGCAGGACCTCAAACAACAGGCTCGGGCCTACTTGGACAGCACCCTGCCAACCGAGGTAGACAATCCCCTTGACTACTGGGCAACGAAACTTGACCTTTGGCCCCAACTAGCTGAATTTGCCCTTGAAAGGCTGTCATGCCCGGCCAGTAGCGTGGCATCGGAGCGCGTGTTTAGTGCGGCAGGAGGTATTGTAACTCCGCGGAGGACACGACTGTCCACCCAAAGTGTGGAGAGACTCACGTTTGTGAAAATGAATCAGGCATGGATTAGTCTGGATTTCAAACCACCAGTTCCTGACACAACTGACTAAATCCGCCATGAATCATGCCCCAAACATGTGCCACTTTCAGGTCTCCTCACACTGCTGGTGTGTTCCATTTTTTGTCATAGGGTGCTGGCAGATTACGGGCCTCCCATTGCTGCTGCCAGGCCCGTAATCTGCCGTGGGCCCCTGTACCGCCTCCTCATGCTGCTGCCAGGTCCAGAGTCTCTCATGGGTCCCTGTACGGCCTCCCATTGCTGCTGTCTCCATCTCCACACTCTGCCATGTGCCACTTTCAGGTCTCCTCACACACTGCTGGTGTGTTCCATTTTTGGTCATAGGTTGCTGGCAGATTACGGGCCTCCCATAGCTGCTGCCAGGCCCCTAATCTGCCATGGGCCCCTGTACCGCCTCCTCATGCTGCTGCCAGGTCCAGAGTCTCTCATGGGTCCCTGTACGGCCTCCCATTGCTGCTGTCTCCATCGCCACACTCTGCCATGTGCCACTTTCAGGTCTCCTCACACACTGCTGGTGTGTTCCATTTTTGGTCATAGGGTGCTGGCAGATTACGGGCCTCCCATAGCTGCTGCCAGGCCCCTAATCTGCCATGGGCCCCTGTACCGCCTCCTCATGCTGCTGCCAGGTCCACAGTGTGTCATGCCATGTGCCACTTTCAGGTCTCCTCACACTGCTGGTGTGTTCCATTTTGTCATAGAGTGCTGGCAGATTACGGGCCTCCCATTGCTGCTGCCAGGCCCCTAATCTGCCATGGGCCCCTGTACCGCCTCCTCATGCTGCTGCCAGGTCCACAGTGTCTCATGGGTCTCTGTACGGCCTCCCATTGCTGCTGTCTCCATCGCCACACTCTGCCATGTGCCACTTTCAGGTCTCCTCACACACTGCTGGTGTGTTCCATTTTTTGTCATAGGGTGCTGGCAGATTACGGGCCTCCCATAGCTGCTGCCAGGCCCCTAATCTGCCGTGGGCCCCTGTACCGCCTCCTCATGCTGCTGCCAGGTCCAGAGTCTCTCATGCGTCCCTGTACGGCCTCCCATTGCTGCTGTCTCCATCGCCACACTCTGCCATGTGCCACTTTCAGGTCTCCTCACACACTGCTGGTGTGTTCCATTTTTTGTCATAGGGTGCTGGCAGATTACGGGCCTCCCATAGCTGCTGCCAGGCCCCTAATCTGCCATGGGCCCCTGTACCGCCTCCTCATGCTGCTGCCAGGTCCACAGTGTGTCATGCCATGTGCCACTTTCAGGTCTCCTCACACTGCTGGTGTGTTCCATTTTGTCATAGAGTGCTGGCAGATTACGGGCCTCCCATTGCTGCTGCCAGGCCCCTAATCTGCCATGGGCCCCTGTACCGCCTCCTCATGCTGCTGCCAGGTCCACAGTGTCTCATGGGTCCCTGTACGGCCTCCCATTGCTGCTGTCTCCATCGCCACACTCTGCCATGTGCCACTTTCAGGTCTCCTCACACACTGCTGGTGTGTTCCATTTTTTGTCATAGGGTGCTGGCAGATTACGGGCCTCCCATAGCTGCTGCCAGGCCCCTAATCTGCCATGGGCCCCTGTACCGCCTCCTCATGCTGCTGCCAGGTCCACAGTGTGTCATGCCATGTGCCACTTTCAGGTCTCCTCACACTGCTGGTGTGTTCCATTTTGTCATAGAGTGCTGGCAGATTACGGGCCTCCCATTGCTGCTGCCAGGCCCCTAATCTGCCATGGGCCCCTGTACCGCCTCCTCATGCTGCTGCCAGGTCCACAGTGTCTCATGGGTCCCTGTACGGCCTCCCATTGCTGCTGTCTCCATCGCCACACTCTGCCATGTGCCACTTTCAGGTCTCCTCACACACTGCTGGTGTGTTCCATTTTTTGTCATAGGGTGCTGGCAGATTACGGGCCTCCCATAGCTGCTGCCAGGCCCCTAATCTGCCATGGGCCCCTGTACCGCCTCCTCATGCTGCTGCCAGGTCCACAGTGTCTCATGGGTCCCTGTACGGCCTCCCATTGCTGCTGTCTCCATCGCCACACTCTGCCATGTGCCACTTTCAGGTCTCCTCACACACTGCTGGTGTGTTCCATTTTTTGTCATAGGGTGCTGGCAGATTACGGGCCTCCCATAGCTGCTGCCAGGCCCCTAATCTGCCATGGGCCCCTGTACCGCCTCCTCATGCTGCTGCCAGGTCCACAGTGTGTCATGCCATGTGCCACTTTCAGGTCTCCTCACACTGCTGGTGTGTTCCATTTTGTCATAGAGTGCTGGCAGATTACGGGCCTCCCATTGCTGCTGCCAGGCCCCTAATCTGCCATGGGCCCCTGTACCGCCTCCTCATGCTGCTGCCAGGTCCACAGTGTCTCATGGGTCCCTGTACGGCCTCCCATTGCTGCTGTCTCCATCGCCACACTCTGCCATGTGCCACTTTCAGGTCTCCTCACACACTGCTGGTGTGTTCCATTTTTTGTCATAGGGTGCTGGCAGATTACGGGCCTCCCATAGCTGCTGCCAGGCCCCTAATCTGCCATGGGCCCCTGTACCGCCTCCTCATGCTGCTGCCAGGTCCAGAGTCTCTCATGGGTCCCTGTACGGCCTCCCATTGCTGCTGTCTCCATCGCCACACTCTGCCATGTGCCACTTTCAGGTCTCCTCACACACTGCTGGTGTGTTCCATTTTTTGTCATAGGGTGCTGGCAGATTACGGGCCTCCCATAGCTGCTGCCAGGCCACTAATCTGCCATGGGCCCCTGTACCGCCTCCTCATGCTGCTGCCAGGTCCACAGTGTGTCATGCCATGTGCCACTTTCAGGTCTCCTCACACTGCTGGTGTGTTCCATTTTGTCATAGAGTGCTGGCAGATTACGGGCCTCCCATTGCTGCTGCCAGGCCCCTAATCTGCCATGGGCCCCTGTACCGCCTCCTCATGCTGCTGCCAGGTCCACAGTGTCTCATGGGTCCCTGTACGGCCTCCCATTGCTGCTGTCTCCATCGCCACACTCTGCCATGTGCCACTTTCAGGTCTCCTCACACACTGCTGGTGTGTTCCATTTTTTGTCATAGGGTGCTGGCAGATTACGGGCCTCCCATAGCTGCTGCCAGGCCCCTAATCTGCCATGGGCCCCTGTACCGCCTCCTCATGCTGCTGCCAGGTCCACAGTGTGTCATGCCATGTGCCACTTTCAGGTCTCCTCACACTGCTGGTGTGTTCCATTTTGTCATAGAGTGCTGGCAGATTACGGGCCTCCCATTGCTGCTGCCAGGCCCCTAATCTGCCATGGGCCCCTGTACCGCCTCCTCATGCTGCTGCCAGGTCCACAGTGTCTCATGGGTCCCTGTACGGCCTCCCATTGCTGCTGTCTCCATCGCCACACTCTGCCATGTGCCACTTTCAGGTCTCCTCACACACTGCTGGTGTGTTCCATTTTTTGTCATAGGGTGCTGGCAGATTACGGGCCTCCCATAGCTGCTGCCAGGCCCCTAATCTGCCATGGGCCCCTGTACCGCCTCCTCATGCTGCTGCCAGGTCCACAGTGTCTCATGGGTCCCTGTACGGCCTCCCATTGCTGCTGTCTCCATCGCCACACTCTGCCATGTGCCACTTTCAGGTCTCCTCACACACTGCTGGTGTGTTCCATTTTTTGTCATAGGGTGCTGGCAGATTACGGGCCTCCCATAGCTGCTGCCAGGCCCCTAATCTGCCATGGGCCCCTGTACCGCCTCCTCATGCTGCTGCCAGGTCCACAGTGTGTCATGCCATGTGCCACTTTCAGGTCTCCTCACACTGCTGGTGTGTTCCATTTTGTCATAGAGTGCTGGCAGATTACGGGCCTCCCATTGCTGCTGCCAGGCCCCTAATCTGCCATGGGCCCCTGTACCGCCTCCTCATGCTGCTGCCAGGTCCACAGTGTCTCATGGGTCCCTGTACGGCCTCCCATTGCTGCTGTCTCCATCGCCACACTCTGCCATGTGCCACTTTCAGGTCTCCTCACACACTGCTGGTGTGTTCCATTTTTTGTCATAGGGTGCTGGCAGATTACGGGCCTCCCATAGCTGCTGCCAGGCCCCTAATCTGCCATGGGCCCCTGTACCGCCTCCTCATGCTGCTGCCAGGTCCAGAGTCTCTCATGGGTCCCTGTACGGCCTCCCATTGCTGCTGTCTCCATCGCCACACTCTGCCATGTGCCACTTTCAGGTCTCCTCACACACTGCTGGTGTGTTCCATTTTTTGTCATAGGGTGCTGGCAGATTACGGGCCTCCCATAGCTGCTGCCAGGCCACTAATCTGCCATGGGCCCCTGTACCGCCTCCTCATGCTGCTGCCAGGTCCACAGTGTGTCATGCCATGTGCCACTTTCAGGTCTCCTCACACTGCTGGTGTGTTCCATTTTGTCATAGAGTGCTGGCAGATTACGGGCCTCCCATTGCTGCTGCCAGGCCCCTAATCTGCCATGGGCCCCTGTACCGCCTCCTCATGCTGCTGCCAGGTCCACAGTGTCTCATGGGTCCCTGTACGGCCTCCCATTGCTGCTGTCTCCATCGCCACACTCTGCCATGTGCCACTTTCAGGTCTCCTCACACACTGCTGGTGTGTTCCATTTTTTGTCATAGGGTGCTGGCAGATTACGGGCCTCCCATTGCTGCTGCCAGGCCCGTAATCTGCCATGGGCCCCTGTACCGCCTCCTCATGCTGCTGCCAGGTCCAGAGTCTCTCATGGGTCCCTGTACGGCCTACCATTGCTGCTGTCTCCATCGCCACACTCTGCCATGTGCCACTTTCAGGTCTCCTCACACATTGCTGGTGTGTTCCATTTTTTGTCATAGGGTGCTGGCAGATTACGGGCCTCCCATTGCTGCTGCCAGGCCCGTAATCTGCCGTGGGCCTCTGTACCGCCTCTTCATGCTGCTGCCAGGTCCAGAGTGTCTCATGGGTCCCTGTACGGCCTCCCATTGCTGCTGTCTCCATCGCCACACTCTGCCATGTGCCACTTTCAGGTCTCCTCACACTGCTGGTGTGTTCCATTTTTTGTCATAGGGTGCTGGCAGATTACGGGCCTCCCATTGCTGCTGCCAGGCCCCTAATCTGCCATGGGCCCCTGTACCGCCTCCTCATGCTGCTGCCAGGTCCACAGTGTGTCATGCCATGTGCCACTTTCAGGTCTCCTCACACTGCTGGTGTGTTCCATTTTGTCATAGAGTGCTGGCAGATTACGGGCCTCCCATTGCTGCTGCCAGGCCCCTAATCTGCCATGGGCCCCTGTACCGCGTCCTCATGCTGCTGCCAGGTCCAGAGTCTCTCATGGGTCCCTGTACGGCCTCCCATTGCTGCTGTCTCCATCGCCACACTCTGCCATGTGCCACTTTCAGGTCTCCTCACACACTGCTGGTGTGTTCCATTTTTTGTCATAGGGTGCTGGCAGATTACGGGCCTCCCATAGCTGCTGCCAGGCCCCTAATCTGCCATGGGCCCCTGTACCGCCTCCTCATGCTGCTGCCAGGTCCACAGTGTGTCATGCCATGTGCCACTTTCAGGTCTCCTCACACTGCTGGTGTGTTCCATTTTGTCATAGAGTGCTGGCAGATTACGGGCCTCCCATTGCTGCTGCCAGGCCCCTAATCTGCCATGGGCCCCTGTACCGCCTCCTCATGCTGCTGCCAGGTCCACAGTGTCTCATGGGTCCCTGTACGGCCTCCCATTGCTGCTGTCTCCATCGCCACACTCTGCCATGTGCCACTTTCAGTTCTCCTCACACTGCTGGTGTGTTCCATTTTTTGTCATAGGGTGCTGGCAGATTACGGGCCTCCCATTGCTGCTGCCAGGCCCCTAATCTGCCATGGGCCCCCGTACCGCCTCCTCATGCTGCTGCCAGGTCCAGAGTCTCTCATGGATCCCTGTACGGCCTCCCATTGCTGCTGTCTCCATCGCCACACTCTGCCATGTGCCCCTTTCATGTCTCCTCACACTGCTGGTGTGTTCCATTTTTTGTCATAGGGTGCTGGCAGATTACGGGCCTCCCATTGCTGCTGCCAGGCCCCTAATCTGCCATGGGCCCCTGTACCGCCTCCTCCTCCCCATTGCTGCTGCAGCAGCCAGGCGAAGAAGTAGTGGCGAGGAGAGTGGCTCGGTAGCCGGTCTAGAGACAGGTCTGTCTCCTGACCCACACGCAGCCGAGGGGGCTAGTAGTGTGGCGGAGACCCTAATTGATGATGATGAGGCTGATCGCACTTGGCAGCCTCGTCGTCATCAGGCTATTGCTTCCGCATCATCAGGAGAAGAGGGTGGCAGCTTGGCAGCGAGCAAAACAGTCGGTGGGTTGCCCAGGAGGCAGCAGTGTCAGTGGAGGCAAACGGCCACGGAGTAGAGCACAAGCTCCACTGCAGCCTACCACCACGGCCAGTAGTGGTGCCGGTGTGCACAGAGGAAGTAGCAGTCAGCCAGTGAGGAGTAGCGGGGGCAAAGTTTCCTACTCGGCAGTGTGGCAATTTTTCGTCAAGCCGCCCGAGGAAGTAAACTTAGCCGTATGTCGACTATGTGGCCAGAAAGTCAAGCGTGGCCAGGGGGCCCATGTTGGGACTACAGCGTTGCGTCAGCATATGCAGCGTCGCCATTCGGTGGCCAGGGAAAACCGTGATAAAGATACGGCGGTTCTGCCTGCCCCAGCCCAGGGTTCCATTTTGTCATAGGGTGCTGGCAGATTACGGGCCTCCCATTGCTGCTGCCAGGCCTTAATCTGCCATGGGCCCCTGTACCGCCTCCTCATGCTGCTGCCAGGTCCACAGTGTCTCATGGGTCCCTGTACCGCCTCCCATTGCTGCTGTCTCCATCGCCACACTCTGCCATGTGCCACTTTCAGGTCTCCTCACACTGCTGGTGGGTTTCCATTTTGTCATAGGGTGCTGTATGGCCTCCCATTGCTGCTGCCAGGCCCGTAATCTGCCGTGGGCCCCCGTACCGACTCCTCATGCTGCTGCCAGGCCCGTAATCTGTCATGGGCCCCTGTTGTCGCTTGTTGGCATATTCCGCTCGTTCAGATGCTCCTTCTCCTGCTACTCCTCTTCACGGATTCCGTCAGCAGTCTTTCTTGGAATCCGTTTCCAAGAGACAACAGTTTGCGAGCACGCACCCGACGGTGCAGAAGCTGAACGTCCTCCTGTCCAAGTTGCTGCTGCCAGGCTCGTAATCTGTCATGCGCCCCTGTACCGCCTCCTCATGCTGCTGCCAGGTCCAGAGTGTGTCATGGGCCCCTGTACCGACTCCTCATGCTGCTGCCAGGCCCGTAATCTGTCATGGGCCCCTGTACCGCCTCCTCATGCTGCTGCCAGGTCCAGAGTGTGTCATGGGTCCCTGTACGGCCTCCCATTGCTGCTGCCAGGCCCGTAATCTGCCATGGGCCCCCGTACCGCCTCCTCATGCTGCTGCCAGGTCCAGAGTGTCTCATGGGTCCCTGTACGGCCTCCCATTGCTGCTGTCTCCATCGCCACACTCTGCCATGTGCCACTTTCAGGTCTCCTCACACTGCTGGTGGGTTCCATTTTGTCATAGGGTGCTGTATGGCCTCCCATTGCTGCTGCCTCCACCGCCACACTGTGGCTCCACACTCTGGTTTTGGCCCCGTGACTGCCCAAATGAGTGAAGTGTGCGGTGATTCTAAGATCGACGGCACTCATCTGCATGTCATACTGACTGATAGTATTATTTCTCTTCCCCAGCAGACTCCAAGGGCATTTAAATTAAAGGTACAGTGCATATAAAGGCTCTCTGAAGCCTAGAAACACCCTTTTATAAGTTAAATTCGCAGCGAATATATTCGACTCGAATCAAAATTTTTTCACGAATTCGCCGAATCAGTCGAATCGAATTTTTGAATAATTCGTTCATCTCTAATTTTAATGCATACATCTAGTACAAATAAAATAAGAATACTATACTTTACCTTTTGCAGTGATATACTTAAGCATATATTAATGAACTTCCTATTTCAGGTGTTTGATGGAAGAAAACCAACTGGAGGGAAACTAGAGGTAAAGGTTAGGTTAAGGGAGCCTCTCAATGGTCAAGACCTTCAAACAGTGACAGAGAAGTGGCTGTGGTGTGGACCCTGTTACAAGGAAGGTAATGGCATCTGGCTGATGAGACTTTCTTGCTCAGTTGGGTAAAGAATTTGTTGGCATTCTAAAACTGAACTCCTTCAGGTGTGAGGGAGCTACAAGTCATGTCGCATGTGTTTTCATGGTGCAGCTGAAAACTCACATCTTCCACACAAGAATAGTGGTGGTCAAATATCAATTTCAGTTTTGTTCAAGATTGTAACAACTTCAATCTTTGGAGCTGATGGCAGGCTGCTTTGATCCATATGGATGTTTTTGTGATTGGAGTCTGGTTAAAACTGCTAGAAAATTGTCAGGTGCATGACCATAAATGGCCAATTTGATGCACATTGCAACTCTACAAGGATTTTTCACTTGTCATCAGAGTACTCCTTAGCTCTGCCAGTTGAGGCAGTGTCCTTTGCCTTACAAACCCTATAGTCACATCGTGCTTTAGACCAGAATGTGGCTGCAGTCACCCAGTTTCCTTGCTGTTCCTGACTGCAGAGGCCATAAGCACACTACTGCTTCTTTCCTTGTAGAGTCCTTAGAGACAGGCATGTCACTGGTTTCAGTAGCCATTTCCTACTCTGATTTTGGGTCACTTTAGTCTTTCCCTGACTATCTTTGAGGAATTGCTATTGCCTATTTCAACTCTTATTCATGTAGTACATACTACTCTACATTTAGAGGCTTAGCCTGCTGTCCCCAGTCGGGGGTCCTCCAGAGCTCCGGTAGCTGCAAGGATCTTTCCATTACACCCTTTCTCGAGGTATTTCTCTATGAAGACTAAAAGCACCTTGATGGACCCTGGACACCTCTTAAGCACTTACTGGATTTGCTCCCCTTTGAGAAGGATTTTGCAAAACAATGGTCTACTCCCACTGTGCATCTGCCTGTCACCCATCTTAACCAAAAACAAAACCCTAGGTCAGTAGAGAGCATCCTTATTTTCAATGTTTCTGCCAACCATAGTTAGAATCCCTCTTTAAGACCCAGTTCTCATTGGAAGACCCTGTCCTTTGCCCTGTTCTCTCTGTGACCTTAAAGCCTCATTCACATGGGACATATAAATCCTGTGTGCTTTCTGGGGCATGTACCCGCACATTGGGAGCAGCAACTGTCTGTGCACCTGCTGTGTCCCAATTGACAGCAATGGGTCTGCCTGCAAGGGGATGCATGGAACCCCTGTGCGTCCCCATGAGGGAATACACGGCCCTCACATGGGGCATGGATTCATATTCCCATGTGAATGACACCTGATTTGTCCAACTGGTAAAATGGTCTAAATCCCTGGAGATCTCACAACTGCAGCAGCGGATCTCTTCCTGACTGAGCATGTGGAGCAGCTTTACGCTTCAGCTATTATGGCCAGCTTGTCTCCCATGTGTACCTGTTGTCCATACAAATGTTCAGAGCACTCTGATTAAAGGAGCGCCTGGTCTGCAAGGGACAACATCCCTTCAGTCATTAAGAATATCACTGGAGGCAGGGCCTTTGCCTGGCTGGTGATGGTCCATCCATCTCTGACTACAGTCACAGCCCACCTCAAAGTTTCATGTTGATTTCAACCATTCTAGGGTTAGTGAGCTTAGAGCCTCATTTGGTCCCAATTGGTCCCAGGTTGGCCCTAATCAGTTCCCTATTGGGATGGCGTAATGTCCACAGTATGATCAGCTTACAGAAGTGGTGCACATATGAAAAGAAGTTCACTCCCTTCATTGTAAAGGGAATGATCGGCACCTGCTCATGAGATTTAGAATATCTCTGCAATAACCTTCTGATGCTGGCCAGCCCTCAAAGGGCAGGTTGTTCTCTGTCACAAGAGGCGTTCAAAGCGTTCAGAACATTTGTACTGTGTGTGGCCACCCTGTGACAGAGCAGGGAAATGATCATCTTTGTAAAGATTATTATTTTGTTCCCTAATGCCTGAGCCCAATGAAACATTCACATTTCAATGTCATAAAGGAACTGAAAATTCACAGGGTTCTGCAGTATTTGTAAAGCCCACATTTGCCCCCTTTTCAGCCGAGTACTACTTTCACCTGCTTTATAACATTCTGCTGCTGCTGAAATCTGACAGATTAACCAAATAGCATTTGGTGCTCTGATCTAGCAGGTTCACGTTGTGCCCAATGGATATCTTGCCCACTTGAAACAATGACTTGCTTGGATCAGGAAGGACTGTAACATTCTTCATATGTTATTTCTGCTGCTTTACATTTGCTCGTGTATACAAACTGGGGATGTGCTGTAGACCTCGGCAATTGTGGATTCACCCATGTTTTATCAATGGGATCCTGCAATACAGTACAGACAGTGATGATTGTTGTTCTAGAAAACATAACAGCCTGTACAAGCCTAGTGGAACAAGAGAATAAATCATTTGGAAAGTTGATCATTCCAGATTCCTGCTTCACAATATCGGTGCTAAAGGTAGATTAGGCTGATGGCCCTTTTACACGTATCTGTTCCATTGCCGTGTGCTACCACACACGTACATGTGCAATGTGTTAAAGCAGCCCATTCTTTGGAATGGATTGGAAACAAAATAAAAGCAAGACTTGCACTTTTTTTGTTGTTTTTCTTTTTTTTTGGATGAGGAGCGCCAAATGCACTGCATGTGTGTTGTGGTGCTCTGCAGTGCTGGTCCTTGGAACCTACTGGATTTTGGTGTCTTTCTAAATGAAGGCACCACACTGAGTTCTGTGCATTACCAAAATGCAGAAGTGTAAAGGGGGCCTTGAGGAAAGCTTTGGATGAGTTGCTGAGTCACAGACTCTAGGAACTTTAGTGCCACCACTAGCCTGGTGAAAGTACGCAGCCATTGAAATCATCTGTTCTGTATACTTTTTCCAGGTTAGTGACTCAGAAAGAATTGAAGCCAATGGATAAATGACACCCAGACAACTTACATTCTACATAGAAGGAAGTCAACAGTGGCAGACTTATTTCTCTGCCTTGTTCACACAGGGTGTACTGTACGGTACAAGTGTACACCATGTTTACCAGCACAGGGTTGTACAGGTGTTCCATGCACCCCCCCCCTTACAGACAGCTCCATCAATGTCTATTGGGACACAGTGGCTACACTGACAAGCCATTGTGTCTTAATATGACAGCCATGTTGGTGCCGGTGCATGTCCCCAAACTCACACTGTCTGCGTTCAGGGACACGGACCTGCAAACTATAGCACACCCTCTGTGAGCAAAGCGTTCCTATTGAAAGCTCATTCCTGGAACACTGACATTTATGTGGGGTATTATTTCTGTGCAAGATTTTTGCAATTATTTTCTTCAGTTGTGGATCTGGCAGGTTTTTTCTTGTTGTTAAGCATATCTGTTTGCTTCAGCTTTGCTTGTGGTTTAAAAACAAACTTGCATGCTTTTTTCAGTAATGATTTCCTGCACAGATTACAGATTGCCCAGGCGTGCGTTTACATTCTGCACAAGTCCCTGTACTGTAGGTTATGTCACACAGAATTTATAACCGCAGCTGTGTGGATTTGTCATTTCAGGGCATAAGTTTGCATATCGTACATAACATTGCATGTGTTTGTAAATGATTTATCCCCCACTGTCAGGTTTTGTGTTCCATAGCACACACTAAGTTGCTAAGCTGCCCATTTACCTGCAGTTCTAGCCCCCCAGACATTTCCTTCTTGGAGAAAGGGGTCACCTACAGTGATTTGACCTTTTGTGTGATCCAGACAATTGACAGGTATAGGTCTATATAATGCAGGTGACCATAAACAACCTGTATTGATACACTTCCATCCTTTGTACTACTGCATATTCTATCATATCCACATAATTTCCGACTGGATAGCTATTGGAAACTAAAGCCGGCCATACATGGATTGAAACTTGGCTGGTTTAGCAGGGACTGGCCGAATTTCTATCCATGTTTGGGTACCCTGGTTGCACAGAAGTGATGTATCAATCGACTTGCGTACAACCAGCCTGTTGTGTTTTTCCCAAACGATTAATGCCACCGGCTATAGCCAGCAACATTAATCACTGTGTTCTGCCGGCTGGGATGGCTCCTTGCCGGCAGAACACAATAGAAAGGTGGGAGGGGTGAATTGAGCAATTTTCTTTTCTTCACCCATGGTGGAAGGAAAGAAAATTGCATAATCTATGGCCTGCTTTAGGCTGGTGGTGACCCATACATTCATAGATTGAAGGTCATTGTACATGTAGGGGCACCATTAGGCCGGATTCCAGGCCTCTGCTTATAAATATTCCTTTGAAGAGCTGTGTGCACAGCAAGCTTTTATAAAACAATTACAGTTGTCATCTTGCTTAAAGGAGCTTTTTTATAGCAATAAATCACCTTCCAAAGCCTGTTCAGGTTAAACCCTGAATTCTATAGATGTGCTGGTTGTCGCTTTAAAGAGCTGCATTCATGCTTTCAGCAAGCTTCATGCCTGCTACCTGTTGATCTGACAGAAATTGTGTGAGCTGATACAGGAATACTCTGTGCTGTAATCAGTTACATTTTTTTCAGGTCTTTGTGGACTACAGAACACTCCCTCTTTCCAGTTTTTGGAGAAGAGATTTGGAGGAGTTCTGTAGTTATGTGACCACAATGCTCCATAGATACACTACACTGGGGTTCATTTACTAAAGGCAAATAGACTGTGCACTTTGCAAGTATAGTTGCTGCAGAACTTATAAATGAGGGGAAGCTTTACTTTGCAAAGAATACCCAATCACATGCATAGAAAATTGGAAAAAAAAACTGAATTTTTTTCTTGGACATTATTGGATGATGGAAGTCAGGAAGGAAGTCCTTGCATGTGATTGGGTATTCCTTGCAAAGTGAAGCTTCCCCTCATTTACCAAGCTCTGGAGCAACTTCACTTGCAGAATGCAGTCTGTTTGTCTTTAGTAAATCAACCCCACTGTGTTAATGCTGTCACCCTGTAACAGGAAGTGTGTTACTGGCAGGATCACTGGGTGAAAATAAAAAAAATATTTGGAAAACAAAACTAGAACAACTTTGGACTGGAAAGATGTAATCTATTTGTGTTTGGGCTTACATACACTTTAACTTCCACATACTGGTGAAAAAGGGTGCTTGTAAAGCTATAGGAAAGCTTCTCAGCCAGTTTACAGCTTTGTAAATGCTTCCTTTACATTCTGCCATTCAGACTAGTGTTTCCAAAGACTTGCTTACAGGAACCATTCCCAAAAGAGTACATTTGGTGGCAAAAAAATCAAACGACAGCAGCTGCTTTTCCCATAGTGTAAGTCATTACTTCCATCTTCTGATTACTTTTAAATAAATAGAGACCTAAAGTTGCACTAGACAGGATTTTGTGAAATCTTTACTGCTGCTGGAACGCTGCTTAGGAATAGTGCAGCCAATGACTTGGCACTTGCCAGAGCACGCCTGTTCCCACTCAGCAGCAAATTTTCAGTGACAGATGGAGTGATCATAGAAGCACTTATGCAGGCCATACATGGGTCAAAGTCAGAACAAATATTCTTTAGAAAATCTGAAATTTCGTATGTTTTGTAAATCGATGATGCCACCACTGATTTCAAAATTCAACCAACTAAGCCTTCAATTTCACATTGCTACAGAAAATAATTTTCATGGCCAAGAATTTTCTTTTCTTTCCAGGTCACAGCTTATGCTTGTCTCTCTTTCAGTTCTATTTCTCACACTATTCTCCCATCATTGATTAGAAATTCATCAATTTCTCAAAAAATTTCCAACATACCCGATCACTCAAATTCGATGGTCGCATAAAAACCGGCCATTTTTGTGGCCCACTAATGGTGCGAAATTCAAACCAAAATTCTTAGAAAAGATTTTCTAAAGAAAATTCTTTCGGAATTCGACCCGTGGACGGCCGGTTTTGTGCTATGAGAAGGCTCAGCACTGCATGACTCATCTGGCAGGAGGAGGTCTGCTTCTATCTAAGAATTTACCTCCTGTCCCTGGAAGTGCCTTTAACTGAATCATTCTGTTGACTCTGGGTCATTTAGCACCATTAAGGTAAGCCTGTCTCAAACCATTCCATTCAAACTGGCCATATGCGAAATGATGCATAAGCAGAGCTTACCAGCATACTAAAATGATCTAAAGCAGGGGCAGGCGACCTGGACACTCCAGCTTTAGTGAAAATACAAAACCCACCATGCTGTGGGAGTCACCCCTGTGACTGTCCGTCTTGCCATGCCTACCTGTTCTACCACAGCTGGAGTGCTGAGGTTACCTCTACCCCTGATTTAGAGGTTATGGCAGCAGAAACTATATGAAAATTGCAACTTTTCCTGTAAATGTTGAACTTGGCTCCACTCCCTTCTTAATATTGGGTAATGAGGCCACCCAGCACATCAAAGGACCAATGGGTAGGTCTTTGGGGCCAAGCTTGGCTTACAGGGAAAGTCAAGATTTGCATGTAGTTCCAGTTGCCTGCAGCTCTGACTCTTTGAATTGTATTAGTATGTTCTCCCTGAAGATTTATACTGTTTTTATATCCTAGGCCAGTGATGACGAACCCGTGGCACGCGTGCCACAGCCGGCACGCCGAGCCTTATCTGTGGGCACGCCAGGAGAATACCGTATTTTTCGCTCCATAAGACGCACTTTTTTTCCCCCAAAAAAGGGGGGAAAATGTCAGTGCGTCTTATGGAGCGAATATAGAGCGGCCGGTCCGGTATTTCCACCGCCGCCGTGTCAGAATACCGGGCCGGCCGCTCAGCTCTGCAGTGGGACCGTACCTGTCCCTCTATCCAGCGGCGCGCTGTCTTCCCGGCTTCTGTAGTGTGCGTGACAGCCGGGTCCCAAGTGCGCATGCGCAAGAAGCAGTGCTCTTTGTGAATGGTAAGGCGGTACCTGGGACACATGACAGATCCCAGAAGCCGCCGGACCAATCACAAAGCGCAGCGCTTCTCGCGCATGCGCACTGGGCAGCCGGCTGTCCGACGAGCGCCCACACTACAGAAGCCGGGAAGACAGCGCGCGGCTGGATAAAGGAACAGGTAAGATAAAAAAAAAACTCTGCGGAAGTAAGAGCGGGTACCTGTCAAATTCAGGTACCCGCTCCCCCTCCCTCCCCAAAGGTCAGCAGTCATCTGTACTGTCCGCAGTCTCTGGTCATCCCTGTGCTTTCCGCAGTCTCTGGTCATCTCCTGTACTGTCCGCAGTCTCTGGTCATCCCTGTGCTGTCCGCAGTCTCTGGTCATCTCCTGTACTGTGTCCGCAGTCTCTGGTCATCTCCTGTACTGTGTCCGCAGTCTCTGGTCATCTCCTGTACTGTGTCCGCAGTCTCTGGTCATCTCCTGTACTGTGTCCGCAGTCTCTGGTCATCTCCTGTACTGTGTCCGCAGTCTCTGGTCATGTCCTGTACTGTGTCCGCAGTCTCTGGTCATGTCCTGTACTGTGTCCGCAGTCTCTGGTCATGTCCTGTACTGTGTCCGCAGTCTCTGGTCATGTCCTGTACTGTGTCCGCAGTCTCTGGTCATGTCCTGTACTGTGTCCGCAGTCTCTGGTCATGTCCTGTACTGTGTCCGCAGTCTCTGGTCATGTCCTGTACTGTGTCCGCAGTCTCTGGTCATGTCCTGTACTGTGTCCGCAGTCTCTGGTCATGTCCTGTACTGTGTCCGCAGTCTGTGGTCATGTCCTGTACTGTGTCCGCAGTCTGTGGTCATGTCCTGTACTGTGTCCGCAGTCTCTGGTCATCCCCTGTACTGTGTCCGCAGTCTCTGGTCATCCCTGTACTGTTAATTAGTTTGCACTACTGTACGAGTTGTTTTTTCTAAACCAAAAGCTCGATATTCAGGTTTCATTGCAGTGTTGGCACTTTGAAAGAAATAAGTTGGTTTTGGGTTGCAGTTTGGGCACTCGGGCTCAAAAAGGTTCGCCATCACTGTCCTAGGCTTTGTTTGGATCACTGAGGTTTGTGACAGATTTACTTCCAGTCTGTTCTGTGTGCCTTTTACTTTGAGATAGGCTATAATTGTACATGACAAGGGAAGAGCGAGTCCTACAGACAAGGACCCCTGTTCGCTATGACATACCTTGTTAGGGTCTCAGATAGAGAGGGGGTTAATGGTTTCTTTTATATTTCTTCTTCCACCATAGTGGAGATGTTTGTGCTATGTGTAAAATGTCAATATTTGGACTGTTAATGGAAGCCATTGTATTTATTTTCTTTCTGGTGGGTAGGACACAGAACTGTATGTACTGTATACTAAAATAAATTTAACGGGGGCACCTTTCATGTCTGAGTATGCGGTGTGTGTTTTAATACAGCATTTCAACAGATCCTGTATTGAAAATTTATGGGCTGCCAATGCTGTCACCTCCTTCTGGAAATTCTAGTTGCCTGGCTGTCATGCTGCAGTGGCTTCAATAACCAGAGTCTCTGTCCATAACAAGTATGTAGATCAGAGGTTCTGACTTCTTAGGGGCCTGTAGCTATGGGCTTGTGTTGATGGCCTCAACACAAGAAATAGAAATGCATTTGTGATACAAATAGATAAACATAAAATCAGAAAGCGGCACGAAATCCAAATAGAAAATAAATACAATAACATAATTCATGATATATAAAAGTTAAATCACAAAAAAAAGTGAAAAAAACATGTGAGATACAAAGAGTCTTTTCACAATCCATAGTACTAAAGGTCCCAAAAAGTAAAATGTGAAATCAAGAAAAAGTGCTTTCACAATCCTTATAATACTGAAGGTGTCCCCGCACTCCAACTTCCTGATAGAAAGAACGTGCATCCACCACTAAGAGTCCACATTGTCTGGTAAGAGGCTCCCGAAATGGTGTCAATTAGAATGTAAATGGCCAAAAGCGCTTAGACATATCCTTTAACCACAATTCTTCAGGCATAAGGTACGTCCCTCCATTGGAATCTCTGCCAGCATTAGAAGTTTGGGAAAGATAAAAATCCCATAGTGTAGTATGTAAAAACCACTAAGAGACACCAGTTTAAATATATACAGTTGTGTTCAAAATAATAGCAGTGTGTTGAAAAAAGTGAATAAAGCTCAAAATCCTTCTAATAGCTTTTATTTCCATACACACAAATGCATTGGGAACACTACACATTCTATTCCAAATCAAAACATGAAGAAAAATAGATCAAATTTGTGTTGTTCCTCTACAAAAATGGAAGAAAAGTGAATATTAGACTGTTAAAAAAAAAATAGCAGTGTTTGTATTCTTCTTTACAAACTCAAACATTCACTATATAAACTGAAAAATGTTTGAAGATTTTGCTTTCCTTTGAATGACTTAATGAATATTTAGTTGTATAAGCACTGTTTCTGAGAACTGCTGTACATCTGTGTTGTATGGAGTCAACCAACTTCTGGCACCTGTGAACAGGTATTCCAGCCCAGGATGATTGGACTACATTCCACAGTTCTTCTCTATTTCTTGGTTTTGCGTCAGAAACGGCATTTTTGATGTCACCCCACAAGTTTTCTATTGGATTAAGATCCGGAGATTGGGCTGGCTACTCCATAACGTCAATCTTGTTGGTCTGGAACCAAGATGTTGCACGTTTACTGGTGTGTTTGGGGTCATTGTCTTGTTGGAACACCCATTTCAAGGGCATTTCCTCTTCAGCATAAGGCAGCATGACCTCTTCAAGTATTCTGATGTATTCAAACTGATCCATGATCCCTGGTATGCGATAAATAGGCCCAACACTGTAGTATGAGAAACATCCCCATATCATTATGCTTGCACCACCATGCTTCACTGTCTTCACAGTGTACTGTGGCTTGAATTCAGTGTTTGGGGGTCGTCTGACAAACTGTCTCCTGCCACTAGACCCAAAAAGAACAATCTTACTTTCATCAGTCCACAAAATGTTGCGCCATTTCTCTTTAGGCCAGTAAATGTGCTCTTTGGCAAATTGTAACCTATTCAGCAAATGTCTTTTTTTCAACAGTAGGACTTTGCGGGGGCTTCTTGCAGATAGCTTGGCTTCACATAGGCGTCTTCTAATTGTAACAGCTCCAGGAAGATCAAAGAAGGTGTAAAGTTACCTGTGAGTACTGATTGTTGGCTGAGTCCTTGCCATTTTGGCTATTCTTCTATCCATTCGAATGGTAGTTTTTCGCTTTCTTCCACGTCTTTCAGGTTTTGGATGCCATGTTAAAGCATTTGCGATCATTTTAGCTGAGCAGCCTATCATTTTCTGCACTTCTTTATATGTTTTCCCCTCTCCAATCAACTTTTTAATCAAGGTACGCTGTTCTTCTGAACAATGTCTGGAACGACCCATTTTCCTCAGAATTTCAGAGAGAAATGCACTGTAACCAGCAATAATTGACACCTGTTTTTCAAAGAATGAATGACCTCACTAATAGAACTCCACACGGCTATTATTTTGAACATGCCCCTTTCAATTAGTGATTAAATTACACAGAATCAGCAGCATGCATGTCATGACTGTTGGATTTCTATTACTCTACTACACCTGCTAGTAAATTATTTGCCATGTAGAAATATCATTTCTACCAAAAACAGTGATTGATCAGGTTAGTGATGTCTGACTGCTATTATTTTGAACACAACTGTATATGCACAGTCACTAAGTAACAGTATACATGTCACATCAAAAGCAAACTCCAAAACTGCACAAAGCACATTAACTTCCAAAGTAGCAGGCTGAAACTGTACCAGGCTTTGGTCGGCGGGCGTGTCAGATCATGTCACGTTGTGGCCACGCCCAATGCATTTCAGCAAAAAAAATGTCATTAGGGGACAAGCTGGATTTTTTTTTATTTCACGTTTCACTTTTTGGGACCTTTTATTACTATATGGATTGTGAAAGGACTTTATCTCACTTTTATTTGTAATTTAACTTTTATATATCACAAATTATTCTTTTTTTTATGTTATTGTATATTTGGATTTAGTGCTGTTTTCTGATTTTACTTCTGAGATCATTCAGAATTCACTGACAGGTGCATTTAACATGCAGTTTCACCGGTTTCAAACGACTCTCGTGTTCCTTTTAATGTATATAAATGCAAAATTCATCTGCTGCAAAAAAGCATCTGCATTTGGTGTTGCAGACCCCATGCATCCCTGTCAAAGTTTGACATGGGGTATGTGGTCATGCAGCTGCTGCATTCATATCCATAGACAGCCTGCACACCGTGGATACAGGTACAAAAACAAATGCCTCCTTCCTGCAGTACAGGGGCCATGTGAGTCCTCATTTGTATGCTCATTTCAGGGTCCATAACAAGATACTGAAGTAGGAGACAGCAAGACCACTAGTGGTAATGACAGCTCCTGTTTTTTCCTCTTGGTACAGGTTTTCTTTAAAGAGTTTTCCCAGAGAAAAAAAAATTCCCTATTTGTCTGGGGCCCCTCCCAATAGACCAGGTCTTCTCCTCTAACCTTCCCGTTTCCAATAATGTTTAACTGAAATCCAAATCAACCCATGGAGCCTCTCATTGTAAGATCACATAGTAGTACCAGGTCTAACCAGAAGATGGGGCTGCAAATGAATCTGGAAATGACAGGTCAGAGGTCAGGAGCAATGTATGGGAGAAAGGATCACCTGTATTGAATGGAAGGTTAAACACCAACAGAGGACATTCAGTTTTTCTGGAAATCCACCTTAAAGCGGAACTTCACTCTCCCAATCAACACTGCATTTTTGTAATTCTTATGCTGCTACCATTAGTAAATAGATAGGGTTCTATGTTCAGGCAAATGATGTTATACATTTCAGGTGTCTTCAGGAGGCGTTTTCTTAGCTAAGCACATCCTCCTGCCTGCATGCCTAAGCTAAGGGAATATGGATTCCAGGAATGCTACTGCCCTTACTCTCGATTTTGCTTTGAATATTAAAAATTAATGAAATTGTGTTTTTAGTTTGTGTTGCTCAGAGGCAGTGTAGTTCTGCTTTTTAAGTAATTTTTTTTTCTGGTTGTAGAAAATACAGTGTTACTGTTTGCATTGCAAAATAAAATATTTTTATTAAAGGAAAAATACATTTTATAGTCCAATCAAAAAAAGTCATGTTACATAATGATTGTACGTTACCAAGGAAGAAAGCAAATTAAGTTTTGCATCAGAACAAATGAGGTATTGTAGGAGCTTCTAGAATCCGTTGTGAGTGGGTTGGGGTGCCATGCAATGCTATCACATGCTAAAGTCCCTTCGAAGCAGCATTTTGCACACTGATGAAAAAAGCCTAGTAACATCTTATTAGAGCTGCTGAGCCTGGCCACACATCTAATTGTAGGTTAGACTATTAAAGTAGAACTCCAAGCAAAACTTAGGTTTTGTAAACAGTGGAAAAGGGTTAAAACTTTTTCTTTTTAATTAACTGCTGCCTATGCCCTCACTGGGAAGAATTTTTACTCACTTCCTATCATGTCATAGGAACAAGAAATGAGAATAATTTGAAGAGGAAACACATCAATAAAAAGACTGAGTGGATAATTATGAGAACTTCTCTGCTGCGTCTCTGACCCCAATGGGGTTGAATTACTAACACTGGTGAGTGCAAAATCTGGTGCAACTGTGCAAAGAAACCAATCAGCTTCCAGGTTTTGTCAAAGCTTAATTGAACAAGCTGAAGTTAGAAGCTGATTGGCTGCCATGCACAGCTGCACCAGATTTTATACTCCAGTTGTAAATCTCCTCAATGTCCTTATTTCTGCTGTATTACCGGCACTGGAAGGGGTAAGACATTTAACCCAGTGTGGCTCCAGAGAATAGTAGTAATCCTGACAAAGGATGCCACCCTTCTAGAATTTTACAAATAAATGAGAACATTGTATCAGTGCTTGCTGCAAGTTTCCTTTGCTCATATAATGGCAGCTTACTACTGCTAGTCTCTCCAACCAAGGAAATCTAAAAGTATGAAACTGTCCCTCTAATCTTTCATAGATGGAACATGATGGATGGATGGATGAAACAATGCTGCCATTATTTGGTGCCAGGAAAGGAAAATTATTATACATGTTGCTACAGTTTTCCAGCAGTAGCATGGCAGTGGAAATATAGTAAATAACTACAAAGGGGGAGAGTTTGTTGAACACAATTTTTTAGAATGAAAGAAGGAATTAAGTGATGGAAGATACTTGGATTACAAGATATTAATGTGTGCTGTGGGTTGGCAGTAGGCACAGCAACTACCTTATCTATGCTGCCATATTGGCACCAGGAAAAATATGAAATTCTACTTTGATGGTTAAAGGAAAGAAGATCATCTTGGCTTAACATTGGGGTGGAGCCAAACCCAACGGTAGGCTGACATGATGAGCCTCCATGAATGGAAAATTATGATAAGAATTTTCCATATTGCTGTGTCATCCTGGATATTCCTCGCTCAGTGACAAACCCCAATGGTAGGCTGACATGATGAGCCTCCAGGAAAGGAAAATTACGGGAATTGTGGTTCGCAATTTTCTAAGATCACTGGAGGGGGAAGCAGTTCTTAGCTTGTGCCCTCAGCCATCTATTGTCCTGTAGAGCATCCAGTTATAATACTGTGGGGTGCTGGGTCTAGGTGGCAGGGTTTTATTAGAACTCGTTTGGCACACTGAAGCAGGCTTTAGCATGGGGCATCATCAAAATCGGAGGTAAGCATTGCACTCCTTCCACAGAAGGAAAATGATTTTGCTGAAGTTCTCCATTAAAGGGATTCATACTAATAAAATACTAAATAATTAGACACTTCTATAGGTTTTAAGGGCAGATCTCTAAATTTCTCTAAATGTATACTATTAACAATACAGTCTCTACTTTTGAACCAGGGATAACATCAAATATGCAGTTGAGCTGCTCCCTTAAGCCAGCCACACAAAATGTGGTGTCTGTACTCACCCCACCTTAAGATCAGCAGGAGTCAGCAAAGCATGTACTATGGTCTCCCTCCATCTACATGATGAACTCGTGAAACAAGCCATCTCTAGGGTCATAGAAGGTGAACGTTTATTTATTTTATTTCCCTAATTCAGACAGACATGTAGCCATATGGAGTTGGAATAGCCACATCAAACTCCAGTTTTATGTTTTTCTTTCATACTTGTACAGTTGTGCAATCACCCCAACCAAATTCTCCCCCCAAAAGGGTCAGTGTTCAAAAACTCCAGTACAGTTGGATTTGGTAATCTTAATGTAAACAATGCTTATGGAGTTCTTTTTAAAATAGAAACTTAAGAATACCTTCTGTCCAATACATCTTTCTCCAGATATGCCACTAAGAAACAGGGATTTGGCACCTTACAATTGGTAAAACTCAGAGGAAAACTCTCATTTTGATAGTTTTGTTTCCTGGGGGAGAGAACGCCAAAACGAAGTACATGTAATACTTTTCCTCCTGTTGCTACAGTGCTATGAAAAAGTATTTGCCCCTGATTTGGTTTTTTTTTTTGCATATTTGTCACAGTTAAATTATTAAAATCAACAAATTTTAATATTACACAAAGATAACACAAGTAAATACAAAATGCAGTTTTAAATGATTTTATTTACGAAGGGAAAAAAAAAGCTGTCCAAATCTGCCTTGCCCCATCTGAAAAAGTAATTGCACCTCTTTCTAAATCACAAATGAACTGTAATTAAGCACATTTTTTGGAAAGCAGAGTTAAATTGCACTTGCCACACCCAGGCCTGATTACTGCCAGACCGGTTGAATCAAGAAATCACTTCAAGGCTAAATTCACCTTTTGGACAAAAATAATAAATGCACATTTTTTTGCAAGTAAAAAAAAATGTGCATTTATTATTTTTGTCCAAAGGAGCCTGTAAAGCATTGTACCAGCGCACAGTAGATCGCTGATGCCATGCCAGTCTCCTACAGACCTGTCAGAATATCTGCTTGTTGTACGAGATGTACAGCCAAGCAGATATACTGACAGGAAGCCTCAATGAAGCACCACAGTCCTCCACAGCACTGTGATAGTTCATTGAAAACTACACCCATAGTTGCTAAGGCTTTCGGGACTTGTAGGCACTCATTCACAGAACACTGAGTAATGGAGCTGTGTGGGCAAAGCCCCACTGTTTTCAAATCTGACAGATGGTACAGGGAGAGGTTTTCCCATACTGTCTGTCAGAGTGAGGGGGGCAGCGGCTGTGGGAACATGTTATACGTTTCACGCGTTGGTGAAACATGTTCCAAAGGTAAACTTATCCTTTAAACAGAAGCTGTTTGACAAAGTGCAGCACGCTAAAAGATCTCAAAAAGCAACACATGCTGCAATCTAAAGAAATTCAAGAACAGATGAGAAACAAGTTAATTGATACATATCAGTCTGGAAAAGGTTACAGAGCCATTTCTCTAAGGCAGGGGTAGGCACCTGCGGCTTTCTAGCTGTTGTGGAACTACATTTCCCATGAGGCATTGCAACATTACAAAACTGACAGTTACAGCTATGACTTGCAGAGGCATGATGGAACTTGTAGTCCTGCAACAGCTGGAGAGCTACAGGTTGCCTACCCCTGCTCTAAGGCTTTAGGACTCCAGCAAATCACAGTGAGAGCCATTATCCACAAATGGAAAAACTTGGAACAGTGGTGAACCTTCCCAGGAATGGCAGCCTACCAAAATTACTCAACAAGGACTCATCCAGGAAGTCATAAAAGAACCCAGAACATCTAAAGAACTGCAGGCCTCACTTGCCTCAGTTAAGGTCAATGTTCATGATTCCACAATATGAAACAGACTGGGCAAAAATGGCCTCCATGGGAGAGTTCCAAGGAGAAAGACACTGCTGGCCAAAAAGAACACAAAGGTTCATCTCGCATTTGCAAAAAAACTCTTGATTATCCCCAAGACTTTTGGGCAAATATTCTGTGGACTAACGAGACAAAAGTTGAACTTTTTGGAAGGTGAGTGTCTCATTACATCTGGTTTAAAACTAACACAGCATTTCATAGAAAGAACATTATACCAACAGTCAAACATGGTGGTGGTAGTGTGATGGTCTGGGGCTGCTTCCCAGTTTCAGGACCCGAATCACTTTTCATAATTGGTGGAACCATGAATTCTGAGTTCTACCAAAATATCCTGAAGGAGAATGTCCAGCCATCAGTTTGTGACCTCAAGCTCAAGCGCAGCAGCAGGGTTTAGGGGGCAATTACTTTTTCACACAGGGCCAGGAAGGTTTGGGCAGCTTTTTTTTCCCTTAATACAATTTGTTTGATCATCTGAATCATTTGAATGTGACAAATATTTAAAAAAAAAACCACAGGGAGAGGGAAATATGTTTTTATATTACTGTATATGCTTTGTAGATCTAGTTACAAGGTTGGACAGGACTGCCCCACCCCTCCCCTTGCCGCTGTCTGACAACATACCTAGCAAGGAGTTGGCCCCTTGTCTAGAAGCAGCAAAAGGATTGATTTTCATTTTTTTTTGGGGGGGTTCCTGTGCCTCTGCATTTCTCTTGCTGCCACTTGTCTTGGACAGGTGTTTGGAGCCAAGGCAAGCGTCGATTATTAAGCAGCCACCCTCTTGCTGGCTACATTGTTAGACAGCCATTAGGGAAAGGGGGGTGCCCTGTTTGACCTCATAGCTAGGCATACAAAGCAAGTAGGAACATGGGACAAAGTAGTACATACACTTTGTCCCCTGCGAATAAGAACACTGAAACATTTAATGTGAGTTATTCTTTCAAATGGTTGAAAAGGTTAGTTTTTTGTTTTTTTACCTTAATGTATTCTATGACTGCAAACTGTACAGATTTACTTTGAAAAAAGTCCTGAAATAGACACGCTAGTTCCCTGGTTGTCTCATACCTTCAATACCTTCTGATGCACTGAACAAGCATACAGCCATTTGTGTCAAACGTTATGATCTGCATGCTTGTTCTCAGTCAGTAATTAAAAGTACTGAAGTCACTGGAGCAGCAAGTTGGCATGGCAAATGGCCTTTTTATATTTTTTTTGAAGGAGCAATCAGAAACCACCAGCTCCATATTTCCTGTAATAAATTATAATTTTTGGGGTCTGGTTTATCACAGAAAGGCCATTGTGCTGCCCATACTATCACAGAAAGGCCCTTGTGCTGCCCATACTATCACAGAAAGGCCCTTGTGCTGCCCATACTCCACGCTGTTTTTCTCCTTTCAGCTTTCTGCTACAGGTTAATAAAGTGGAAGGAAGACAACATGAAATTTACAAATGGGACTAAAGTGGAACTGGATGATGAAACAATATGATTGGTGCCTGTGGGAGAAACATATTTGATGCAGTTTTTCAGAACTAGGCTTAATTTTTGGTGGGTTTATGAAAACAGATGTGGAACTGTCGCAGATAGCCACCAAAACAGTTGGTCTGGACAAACCGTACCCATACAGACCAGGTTCCTGGCTTTGTCTGAGTGTTCCTATAGATACATTTTTCTGTTTTACATTTGTAAATCAGCCCCAATGATCCCACTTATGCTCCAGGTTCCATTAGTCTGCTACCCTTTTTTTCTATACATGTGAACAGTGTGAAGTTTATTTGTAAAAAAAATGTTGGGCACTGTGGAGGAACAAAGTATAATTATCACATGCAACAAACCAAATGCCCAGTCCATGCATGACCATCAGACAGATCATAGCTTCCAAAGATGCATCATTTATCAAACAGAATTTTGCACAACTGTGTTGTGTTAGTTCTTAACAATGAACTCGCCTCCCATTACAACTTGGTTATAGGTACATTTCATGCAGGAAACAGTGTTTTCTGAGCTAACCAGGTAAATTGCTGTACTTAGGTGTGTACACCCCAAATACAGCAACAAGAGACAAGGTCTGCTCAGTTACAACATGACAGTTTTACACTGTCAAGAAGTCTAGTATGAGTATTGAACATTGCTATGAAGTATTTTCTAAAACTTTATAGCTGCAGTAATGTAGCTTTACTTGTCTCCAGCAAGATGTATGCATTTTCCACTGGCTACAGGAGTGCATCTGATTTTTAAACTGAACCTGTGCCCAGACTATGCAGGATTAAAGTATTTACTTATTTGGAAGAAGTAGGAAATGCACAAACAAACCCTCATTCATCTCTGTATCTACAAGCATTGGGGAGAAAATGGTTTTCAATTTCACTGAAATATTAGCTATTATTTCAACTACAACAGAACCTTGGTGACCTACCAAACCTCTAATGTAAACAATCAGCAGGTGTTTCTGAACTGTTAGAAACAGTATGGAACCCTGCAGCCCTCACAGTCCCAGCAGACAGTAGTCTGGGTTTTGGGGATTATTCTAGCCAGTGAAGAAAAATATGAAAAACAACTTTTAGACTGGCTTTCAGTAGTTACACGTTTTTGATCAGTTCCTTTGCACCGTCATATAGTTTTTCCTGCTCTATCACTTTTCTCCTTTTAGTGCTCATTCCTACCAGCTGCCACATTGCAACGCAGTGGCTGTCATGCAGTGCTGCCCGGCCAAACCAGTGCAGTGTTGATGAGCTGATACTGGCGCATTGCACTGTTTACTTTGGCTTTAAGTGAAGTTTATTGAAATGTCACTGTGTGAGTTCTACCAGCTGGCATGCAGTGACCTGTGCTGCATGCAGTACTTTTTTTTTCAGCACACAATGCAGTGGTGTGAACCGGCCACACCAGACACAAGACGTTTTGGTTTGTCTTACGGTGCTGCGGTGTGACTGCTCTGGAATAGCTGCGTAACATAATCCCACCGCATCTGGTGTGAATAATCCTTGAGGTTTTAATTTTTTTGATAAGATCATTTATAATTGATCTTGCTGAGAAAATATGAGATGAGGTCAAATTAAATAATAAGGGGCTGTTGGAAGAAGAATCATTATTTATAAAGGGGCTGTAAGAGCTGTCACATGTAATGTGCCTCCATTCTCCAACACGCTCCCACAGCATTTCCCATGATTAAGCTCCAGGGGGTTGAGAGTGAAACCCGTTAAGGCCATGGCCTACTTGGAGCCCAGGCTGAGGCTGTCATACACCTCCTCACAGGGTTTTGTTGTGATGTGTAACTTTTAGGAATCTTTCCTACTGGATGTTTTGAGCTTGAACAAGCTCTGTCCTTGTCAATACTCCTAGTGGTTTGTCATGCAAGAGGACCTGGTGGAGCCCTAAGGGCACCTGTCATTTTTGTTCATGCTTCTATAGCATGTCTGCAGTCTCTGACCGCATCTTGTTGCAGACCTGCAATGCCTGACAGCTTGCTGTAGTATTAGATCCACTGCATATTATGTTCAGTCTTTTGATGATGTCAGGGTCCACACTTGAGGCTCCCTATATCAAGTAAGATGACCACCCCTGCTCTAGAGTTTTTGCCATGGTTATTGAGAAAGAATATCATCATATGTAATTCAGCTAGAGAGGTCAGTGTTGGCTTGTTTTAAAGCTCTTTCACCATTTGTTAAGGATATGTAAATAGTTTAAGGTCCATAATTCTGGGCACAGGAACCCGTAAAGGGATCATACACATGGGTGTACAATACTCTGCATTCAGAGCCATAATTTACATGTACTTGAATGCAGCAGTATTCTATTCTATGCGCTCATGCACACTGGTCTTTATTGGTCCACAGAGCCGAGAAGCAGAGCATCAAAAATAGAGAAAAAAAAAATAATTGTGCGTTTGTGCTAATGTCTACATTCGTACAGAGCAAATTCACTCTATTGGCCACCTCTGCTTTTATGTGTCGGCAACACCTCCGCAGGATGACCTCAGTGGTAATTTGTGAATGATTGAAGGCCAGTAATTCTGCGCATGCAGCACCACCACGTGAACGATTCATTTGGGGCTGATATGTAAATACCAACTATGTGTAATCAGCAGTGCTCATGCCACTATTGATGTTTACATGTGAGCCTGCAGCAACAGCCAATAGAGTGCATTTGCGATGTGCCGTATGAATGTAAACGTTTCATGTATACAGTGTACAGAGAAGATTTTACACAGGATCTGGTTGCCTATGTAAGGTCATACTTCCCATGTGGCCTAAAGCTGAGCTCTGGGCAGATATGGACTGCATTTATGAATTTTAGGTAACTGATTTCGATTGTCCAGGCAAATTACAGAGATAGAGGAGTTCAAACTGAAAGAGTCCATACGGTGGGCCAGTTGGGTTCTACTGTGTAGACCATGCTGGCAGGAAAGGGGTGGCCTCATCAGTCTGTTGCTGCCTCTTTATTGTCCAGTCATGAGTTGGGGAGGGAGGTGACTGCTGCCATAAAGGAACGTTTGGTCAACAAATCACCTGTAGAAAGCTCAAGATTGGCTGGCCAATATTACTTTGGGCAGGAATATCTGCTCCATTTTGTTTGAGCTGTGTAATTAACAGTCTGCCCAGAGTACAGCTTTAAAGTGGTTGTAAACCCTTCCATATACCCAGTGAAGTGACTGACCTGGGGTGATGCACAGGTCACTCCTACAAAAGTTGTACCTA
Organism: Staurois parvus; assembly: GCF_062004578.1. Taxonomy (NCBI): domain Eukaryota; kingdom Metazoa; phylum Chordata; class Amphibia; order Anura; family Ranidae; genus Staurois; species Staurois parvus. Next base: position 15,465,703 of record NW_028318143.1, on the reverse strand, counting down.
TAAAGCTACAGTTCTCTTTCCTCTACATCCATTCAAAGTGCAGAATATATACAGGATCTCTCAGCTCTGAAAAGTAGGGGGCAGGGAGCTGAAGTTATCAGTGAGAAATCTGAGAGCTGATTGGAGTGAAGGGAAACACCCCCCTCCACACAGCTCACAGAAACAAAGCTGAGGCTGTCAATCTTCTGGCAGTCCCTCCCCCGTCACCATTTTTCTCTTAGTGTCAGGAAAACTTGCTGATAGCACAGGAATGAGGCAGCAGACGCAAATGACGCTAGAGACAAGTACACACTACAGAGGGATATGCCTTATTCATAGCTCATTAAAGTCGTTGTAAACCTCAGACATGGAAAAGTAACACAGCAGGTCAGCATGAGTTACAACAGTGGAAGGTTTCTTCACAGTGAGAGCTGTGAAAATGTGGCATAGACTCCCTCAAGAGTTGGTTCTGGCCAGTTCCATGGATTGCTTTTAAAAAAAAAAATGGCCTGGATTCTTTCCTAGATACACAGAATATAACTGGATATTAACACTTATAGGCAAAGTTGATCCAGGGAATATCCGATTGCTCCTTCCTGATCCCGAGAGGCAAGTTGGGTCATACTTTACTAGGGGGGTTTTTGCCTTCCTCTGCATCAACTGTGAGCATAGGATTATAACCTTTTTGGTTTTTTTTGGTTGAACAGGATGGACTTTTTCAGCCAGACTAACTATGTAACTTTATTAAAAGAGCACTTACATTTAAAACCTCCACGGTCAGCATCCTGAGTCAGTACAATGTGCAGAGACAGCTCTGTCCAGGGTGGTGGAGCCAACAGTAGCTGCAGGTCATAACACCTTTCCAACCAATCAGTGACTGTTGCCCCTCTCTGCCAATCCCTTCATTGGCTTCCACTAACCCAACGTACAAAATTCAAAATACTAACCACAACTTACAAAGCCCTCCACAACACTGCCCCTAGCTACATCACCAACCTCATCCGCAGATATCGCCTGCTACACTCCTCCCAAGATATCTTCCTCTCTAGCTCCCTCATCACCTCCTACACTCGCCTCCAAGACTTCTCCAGAGCCTCTCCCATTCTCTGAAACTCCCTACCACCGTATGTCCGGTCAGCCCCCACCCTGTCTGCCTTTAGGCGATCTTAGAAAACTCACTTATTCAGGGAAGCCTACCCCACCTCCACCTCAGAACTGTACTTGAATCACCTCCACCAGATCATCCCCCGCAGCTATCACCGCTTGTATCACCTCCCCCTTCCTTTAGATTGTAAGCTCCATGAGCAGGACCCTCCTACTTCTTCTGTACTGAAATGTATTGTAATTGTACTGTCTCCCTTATATTGTAAAGCGATGCGCAAACTGTTAACAAGACAATAAGGAAATTTATCCTGCTCTGATATAATTGTACATGCAAATAAACTAACAGGCCTGTCAAATAAAGCTGGCCATATACAAATGTTCTGAGGATGCAGCTGAAATGTAATCCCAGCCAGCCAGCGGGCGCTCACGGAGAGACGCCACAAACTCCAACCTTCAACGGGTCTCTCGTTATGCCCTGCAGCTACTGTCGGCTCCGCCACCCTGGACAGAGCGGTCTCTGCACATTGTAGTGACTCAGGACCCTGACCGTGGAGGTTTTAACTGTAAGTGCTCTTAGAATAAAGTTCCACTGTTGTAACTCAGGCTGGCCTGGCGCCCTGCTGTGTTCCTTGTGCATGTCTGCTGAGGGATTCCCCACATCCTTGGGGAGGAGCTGCTGGTGATTGTGTGTGCTTAAGCCCCTCCATTGTCCACACATTTTTCTCTATCAACTACTACCTGGAAGGACTTTTTATATTGACAAATACAGATTCCTGCATGTTTGTTACATTGTATCTGGGGACATTTGTCACTTAATTTTTTTATGATTCCACAATCATCAGAGCGCTGGCTAATTTTTACAAGGCGTCTTGTAAACCTCAGCCATGATTTGTGACTAGAGGTGTCAACATGCATATAAAAAAAAAAATATGGTCCTCATACATTTTTACCACAAAAAATTTTCAAAATACACCAGGAAAACCTAGATGGACATTACAAATCTACAACTCATTGCTAAAATTCATTTGATCCACTTTACTTGAAGGGTTCTAACTGGTTTAATTTTGATTAAAAACAAAGGCAGGGTAGTCTAAAGGCTGAGAGGCCAATTAAAGTGGAGTTCCACTCACCCTGTCAAAAAAATAAAAAAAGTCAGCAGTTTAAAAACAAAAAAAACCAGTCACTTACCTGTCCCTTGGTCCTGTGGTGTGTGTCCCCCAGCTCGTTTCACCGGCTGTCCTGTATTCCAGGAGGCCGGCATCTTCAGTGTGGGCACTTGGCTGTGACAGCTTGTGGCTTCACAACCTGGTACCCATTGCGCATGCACGAGTAGCACTGCGCTTCATGAATGGTCCTGTAGTCTTCTGGGACCTGTCCCCCCCCCCCCCCCAAGGTGCCAATCCTTAATGAGGAGTAGGACTTCCCCTTTTGGGTGGAGCTCCGCTTTAAGTACTTAATGCCAGGGAAACTACACTGACATTAACCTGTCACATATTGAAGAGCAGACCAAAACAATCTAAAGATCATTTAAATTCACAGTGCCATTACAGAGTACCTAGTACTGGCCAATCTACATTCTGGCACGTGCTATTATACCCTCCAATCGGGAAATGGATTATACAGGGGTTTATTCACACAAAGTACATTTAGTGAACGCTTTTGCCGTGCTAAAACACACCTGCTCAGTGCATAAAAAGCACAGGCAAAATATTCCCCTTTAAATGCTAACTGTTCACATCTGTGCACTGCATTTTTATACAGTGTGATACATGTTTGAAGTCACTCCTTCCGTTATAACCAATGGAAGCACACCAAAAACACGCTAAAAAATGGGCCGTATATTATTGGAGTCACATGTCCATTTTTCCCAGGTAACTGAAGAGCAAAATGAATGCAAAATCTACAGTGTGCTGTAATAAATTATAGCACATAAAATGATATGCATTATCAAAAATCACATCTCACGTTTTTACAGTGCAGAGATGTGAACGGGCCCTTAATCCTGCAGAATGTTAATCTGACTCAAAAACCAGAAACTCATTCTGATAGACACTTCTAAATGTGCAAGTGACATTTTCCTGAGGACAAAACTCTCTGTAAGCACAGATGTCTTATTGGAAATGGGTACCCCATATTCTGCCCTCATCCATAAAATCGGGAATGCACCCTTTTGCTGATCTAGGTTTGTTGTAGCCTTTTTCCAACCACAGAAATAACAATCCAATCACACACTTCAGATTTACAAATGACAAGCTCAACTCCAGCCCCTGATGTATGTTTTTTTTTTTTTAACCCCCAGGGAGCCTGCCAGAGCAAGGGATAAGGGGACCCTCTTCCTATAGCCTTAGACTTAACAAACATTTAACCCTTTAGTGCATGGGGTCCCACTGCAAGGGTATTCCATTTCTTGTGCCCATAGTTGGACTTTAAACGACTGCAGATTTTACCAAAAATGTATTATACATTACCATGATCATGCTGCAAATGTTTAATAGCACCATCTACTGGCGGAAAGGGAAATCACAACTACAGGGAACAAAGGGATACAGGTTTTCATCTATTTCTGTACAGCACATACCAGGTTGCAATGAAGTTTAAGTGGCCCATGTTGATCCATTTCTGCATTTCAGGGACTGCTAGAACCAGGTAAGCCCAGATGAATTCTAGGTATGAATAATTTTACATTGGTGCAGCCTGGACCAATGTACCTGTGTATATACCATGCCTGGCCGATCCCCCAGCTGCATTGTGAACATTGCGTTCAGCACAGGCACCATTTAATGAATACTTCACATTTTTCCCCAGGTAGAAAGGCCTGGGTGACGAAGTCACAATCTCCACCTTACCCAGTCAGAGAACACTTTGTACTCACTAAATGCAAAGTGATTTCTGAATGGTGCCCATGCCAAGTGAGCAATTTCCTACATTTAGTAAAAAGCAGGACAGCTGCTCAGCATATCTATACCTGGAATCTTTCTTAAGTCCCACTGCCATTGACAGAAAAAGCAACCAGCCATTCCTGTGTGAAAATACCTTGTTTGGGGCTGACCTAGTTCTACTTGGTATTCATATTTAAAGTATAACTAAGGACAAGTTTTTTTTAAGTCTTGGTGTGGAGTGGAGATGGATTAGAACACCTATTAGGTTTTTTATTGATGTCTGTGCCCCCAATTAAGGCGATTCACCCTCCCCATTTGTCCTATCATTAGCATCCAATGTGAAAGAAAACCCCAAATTTTCAGTTATCCCCAGAAAAGTAATAGAGGGGAAATCTTGCAATGGGGACACTAGTTCTAGTGACCTGGGGCTCCCCAAGGAGTTCCTTTAAAGTGAAGTTCCACTCAAAAGTGGAAACTCCGCTTATTTGCTGCCTCCCCCCCGTCATATTTGGCACCTTTTGGGGGGAGCAGGCACCTGGTATTGACAGGTATCTGCTCCTACTTCCGGCTCAGTTCGCCGTGGCGAAGTGACCCGGAAGTTCGGCCCCCTGCTTGCTCCCGCAGTCTCCTGGGAACTTTCACAGGTCCCAGGAGACTGCCGGACTAATCAGGAGGTATGGTGTGACTTATGTATGCGCAGGGGGCACCAGGCTGAGGCCGCAAGCTGTCACAACCTGGTGCCCACAGTTGAGATGCCGGCACCGTGGAGGACAGAAGGCGAGAAGGGACGGTACGGGTGAGTACATCGCTGGACCTCAGGACAGGTAAGTGCGTGTTTATTTAAAGTCAGCAGCTACAGTTTTTGTAGCTGCTGACTTTTAATGAACACAAAAACGGCTGGAACGCCACTTTGATTTGCAGGGATTTCCCCTCACTTCCTGTTTTGTCTTTGGAACAGGAAGTGAAAGGAATCCTCCCAAAAGGGACACAGATTACAAATAAACTGATCGGGGTTATAACCCTCTCTTACATAGAACCCTTTCTTTACATAGAAATGCTGCTTTCTGGAGTTCCTCTTTAAAGTGTTGTGACCACTCCATGATTGCACACCACACCTATTGCTCTGCAAGGATCACACAATGAAAAATAAAGTTGATTAAAAAAAAAAAAGTAGACTTAACATTTTACGGTGCCCATTCCCATTCTTGTCCTATATTAGTGACAAATGTGTGACAATATCCCAGACATGAATGTTTTTGTCATGTGCCCTCAGAAAAACAATGGTGGAGTCACAAAATAGAAACGAACATCACACAGAAAAAAAAACAACAAAAAAAACAAATTCAGGACACACAAGACAGATGGCATGTTTAATTGTCCAACAGAGAAGACATTATCAGACTTACAAAGGCATATAGGAAATCTGAACTATAATGTCCCAGGGTTCCAAAGTGTGCGAGAATCGGCATTGTAGAAATCATGATCTGTATTTACACACACAGTCAGTCTGGCTGTAGCCTGCAGGGTTCTGGGAAATGGCAAAGAATGCTGGCAAATGAGGAATCGCTAGATCAATAAAAGTAACTTCCAAGTAACTAAGAAATAGAATCAAACTACATCATCAGCTATTCATTGCATATGTTCAGAGTATTACATATCCCAAGACCCAGCCCATGCCTCAATACTTCTAAACAGAACACCAGTGTGATTGCGGGTCTTGTCATTAACAGCTCGACCCAAAAAACACATTTTAAGCCATTATAATGACAGCTAAATAATCGAATGAACACAGAGGCTGACCAATACTTTTCTTGGTGGCCCTCTCTATAACACTGGTATAGCTGTAGATAGTATGATACTGTCAGTCACCCCTGCTCTGCCCATTCTTTCTTGTTTTAGCAGCTAGGACAAATATAACCCACAGTCAGCCAGTATTGTAATTTTACCTGCTTTACTGAAGATGAAAGGAGTTTCCCATCAGAGATCTCCTCTCTTTGACTAGGCCCTTTGAAATGGTAACATCCTGCTGCAATCTGAAAAACTAGGCAATAGGAGTTCAATGTTTTCCACACGAACTTCACTGTGGTTAAAAAAAAAAAAAAAAAAGCAGTCTCAGCTGGAATAAAAGCTTACCTGTAGTTCCAATGATTGATGTTTAAAAAAAATAATTTGTGCTTCAGATAGATTTTTCAGAACCATTTAGCAGAAAAACACTTCTTTATATCTGGCATTTTTTACTTTTGAGCTCTGGCATTTTTTACTTTGAGCTCCACCCCTGTAGGAAGCCCAATTTGTGGGTGTTCCTATGGGGAAGCTCCAGCAAAGCCCCTAGCTACTGCCTTCTGTCATTCGTCCAACCCCACCTCCCCCAACCAACCAATTTTATTCTCCTTCTCTTCTTTCCCACCATCTGTACTCCATCACATTGTCCCAGAAGTCCTTTTTCTTCCTCACCATTCACTATCAATCTTGCTCACCTCTGCCAGTCTCTCTCTGTATGAGAGCTCTAGTCTTGGGCTGCTACCTAAGGCAAGTGCTGTCCCTCACACCTACCTACATACATAGATATATATATATATATAGATATAGATATATATGTATGTCCTTGTGAGAAGCATGGTCGGACAGTGGTGGTAAGGTGCCAACCATGCTAGCTCAGCACCTGGAACACCCCGGGGCACAGGAGTAACCAAGAAAAAGTTTGGTGAGACTTCCCTAAGGTCAGGCCACAATGCCAGATTTACCAGCGGGTCAAATTGCAGATCTTTAGAAACAAGGACCTGCGAGAGAGGATAATACAAAAGGTTTTTCTAACCTGTATTTTTCAGTTTGCTAAAAATCCCTTTTAAACAGGAACCATCAAAATACAGAGGAAATACAGTTTATATTTATACAATATTACAAAGGCTACCCTGATATGCTTAGATATACATTGATCATATAAATCCTAATGTGTAACTGTAGCTGGAGACCTCTTATTTCTACCACTTTAGTTGTACTTGTTCAAACACAGTGTCACTAGCGGGCTGTGGTAAAGCTCTTACAATTAAACCAATCTGCTTTTTAGTTTAGAGATGAAATTCGGGTTAGTAGATGCCTAGACACAAAGTACTTCTGTTGTCCTCTCATCCCCAGGTTAACAGCGCAGGCCAATAGGTGCAATCATTGAGCATCAGACATCAGGGCCTGCGGATGCGCTTTGCACTCCTATTCATTCCTGTGAAGAGCTCTAGAGTACAAACTCGTACTTCTAACTCTCCAAAGGAATACATGAAAATGCAAAGCAAGAACACAGGTCCTGTTCAGAAGAATGTGACAAGCTGCTCTGCAGCCTCATTGGATTTAAACTCACTGGAGCAGGGATACAAGTATAATGACAGGCAAGGGGGCTAGGGGCAGCAGGACAAAGTCCAGATCTATAGCATATAAGGGAATGAAAATAAACATTAAAGTAAATTAATTTTATTTGTAGGTATAACAAAAAAAAAAAATAGTATTAAAGTTTGCATTTTCTGCATTAAGGTAAAAACGCTCTACTGTCTGCCCTAAACCCCTCCTCCCCCTATCCCTAAACACTTACCTGGCTCTATGCCATCACTCCTGCTGCTGTCTATCACACTCTTGCGAAGAGGAAGCGGGGGCATGGCTTACCGGCACTGAGTGTGTCTATGGACACACACAGCCCAGCTGGGAAGCAAGCATACACAGGATGTACCCAAAGTAGCAAGGAACAGGCAGTATCAGTGGGGGACTGCCAGAAGAGGAGGAAAGTGACCTTTCTTTGCAGTACTGTTGCATGAAGAAGGTAAATATTGCCTCTTCTATAAAAATTGCTTTAGGCTGCATGTACGATCTATCAGTGATCCTGTCTCATGTGCTGGATGGACAACAGGAGGGAGAGGCCAGAGAACACAACACAGCTCTCCTCCTCCTGGCTCTTTCCACTACACTTTTTCTAGGAAGTGTAATCGGGATTTGGGGGGGGGGGGGGGTTATTTGCTAGGAGGAATATGTGCTAGTAGGAGAGGGATTGGGGGAGAGAGGGTAGAGAGAGAGGCGGGGGGAGAATGTAGAGGGGGGGGGGAGAAGAGAGAGAAAGGGGGGGGGGAGAAGAGAAAGGGGGGGGGGAGAAGAGAGAGGGGAGGGGGGGGAGAGAGAGGGGAGAGGGGGGGAGAGAGAGGGGAGAGGAGAGGGGGAAGGGAGAGGAGAGGGGGAAGAGAGAGGAGGGGGGGGGGGAGAGGGAGGGGGGAGAGGGGGGGGGGGGGAGAGGGGGGGAGAGGGAGGGGGGGGAAGAGAGGGAGGGGGGGGAAGAGAGGGAGATGGGGGGAAGAGGGAGGGGGGGAAGAGAGAGGGGGAGGCGAGGGGGGGAAGAGAGAGGGGGAGGCGAGGGGGGGAAGAGAGAGGGGGAGGCGAGGGGGGGAAGAGAGAGGGGGAGGCGAGGGGGGGGGGAGGCGAGGGGGGGGGGAGGCGAGGGGGGGGGGAGAGGCGAGGGGGGGGAGGGGGGGGGAGAGGCGAGGGGGGGGAGGGGGGGGGAGAGGCGAGGGAGAGGGGGGGGAGGGGGGGAGAGAGGCGAGAGGAAGGGGGGGGGGGAGAGGCGAGGGGGAGGGGGGGAGAGGGAAGGGGGGGGGGGAGAGGCGAGGGGGAGGGGGGGAGAGGCGAGGGGGAGGGGGGGAGAGGCGAGGGGGAGGGGGGGGAGAGGCGAGAGGGAGGGGGGGGGAGAGGGGGGGGGGAGAGGCGAGAGGGAGAGGGGGGGAGAGGCGAGGGGGGGAGAGGCGAGAGGGAGAGGGGGGGAGAGACGAGAGAGAGGGGGAGGGGCGAGAGGGGGAGGGGCGAGAGGGGGAGGGGCGAGAGAGAGGGGGAGAGAGAGGAGGAGGGGAGAGAGGGAGGGGGGGGAGAGAGGAGGGGGGGGAGAGAGAGAGGGGGAGTGGGAATATATATATACATACACACTCAATGAGCTCTCTCATTGGGGGGGGGGTGCCCAAAACTTAAATACAATACTGGGTATAGTATTACAAAATGGTTGTTTTTTCTTTTAATGATTACATATACAGACAAATGGAAATGTTTACACTGGTTTCCAGTCTTTACTTAACAGCAGGGGTTTTGCCCAGTCCCTCCTCCCCATCTCATAAAATAACGGAATAATCCCACGCTATTCCCTTGTTGTAAGATTATTATACCTCCATGGTTTAGCCAATTTAAAATTGTAGTGCATTAAAATCACTAGTCTACTCAAAACAGCGTTTCCAAACAAGAAGAGATAATATGGAACACTGAAATTGTTATTTGGCACTGAAAGGCAACCAATGAATAATACAAAAACGGAAATCTATATGTATTGCTATATGAAGGCGATACTACAGCTCCATAACATTGACAGGAGCACATAAGATATCAGGCATATCATAATATTCTGTGGCCCGGGGTGGAACCATCACCCACTGTAACACCTGCAACATTAAAGACACACTGTAAAAAAAAAAACCAAATGCAGGTAAAAGCACAGAAAATGAGTATTTTAGAAGCTTACTATTGGTGTTATTCATATCCATAAATGTTTTTTAGTTACTTATTGTGAATTTCCTTGAAAATTTCAATTCCCTGGCACAACCGCCTCTCTCCTGCCATGTCATAGCTCTCCCCTCCTCTGGGAAGGAATATCTAATTACTGTTTGTGCTGGTCCAGCTCCTCTACCCTTCCTCTCACCTCCCTGCAAAGCTTTTTTTTTTTTTTTTTTAAGTAGCTGCCAAGGAAGGAGAGAAGGGGAATACTATAGTTTGTCACTTGAGTGACAGCTCTGAGTCTGCTGGGAGACCGTAGCACCCAGCAGCAGCCTCAGGGCTTTTGCATGTCTACACAAGTGAGTCTTTTACAGATAAATATGTCTAAAACAGATGAAATGCATACATAATGTTGTAGGAAGATGGAGATTAAAATGGTCTGGTGAAAGTTTTAAACACTAAATCTCACTGGTTGCTTTGGGCTGCAATTCCACTCTCTAGCAATCAGACCAGCAAGGAAATATGGGCTCAGGCGGCAACTAACCAGCCCTGAGCAAATGATTCCTACAGAAATGACCGATTTGAAATCTGGTTTAGCCAATAAAATGGTGACACAGTGCATACAGAAAAAAACACGTATATCTTACTACGGGTCTGATAAAAGTGCTATATTTTCCCTTAAATCCATCCAGATTTCACAATTCTATTTAAAAAAGGGACGCTGAATCTAATATGTTTTATTTTATAAAACTATATTATCCTTTGGAAATTAAAAAGGAAAAAAAAAAGTCTAAAGAAAATGTAAATGTAAAGACCCCAACAAAGAATACTATGAATAAGTAGAATTATGTCATTACTGTAAGTCATATCTCCTATCTGCAGCTGAAAACTGGCCTTTTAATTTCCAGCAGTGGACCTCGGCCAGATTAGATGCCAAAATCAGTAAGAAAACAATCTGGCTCCAGCTAATGATGTTATAGGTCATTCTTTGGATAATGTCATCAGAAACGGAAAGTATATTTTAGTAATGTGCACCGGAACAGCTGGTCAAACTATAATAGTGAAAAGGTTTAAAGGTGATCTCCAGTCAAACATTAAAATGTGTCATTTAAAACTGAAGTTTAATCTGCTCATTTCCGCTTTCGTAACATACCTTCTTTTACACCCAGTGGCATCCTCACTAGAACCCTGCAATTCTCTATGCAATGCAGGCAGATCTTAGCTAGTGGGAAGGGCCAACAGGGTTCTGTTTATATCTTAAAAACATTACAATGACCCTGCCCCAGGTACGCCACTGAAGAGCCCTCTGCCCTGATACAAGCAGTTGGAGTTATACAATATCAAAATGCCTTGATAGATGGATGTCAGACTGCAGGAGTGAGTGTTCCTAGGCAGACTATTTGCATGGGGCCTGTCCAAGGTAATGCACACATGTGTTGCTAAGCCTCCATGACTGAAAGAAATCAAAAGCAATGAATGAAAAGGGAGGGCCAGGGACACACAGGCTGGGAAGGAAAGAGCTAAAGGGTGCTGGACGTCCTCCAGCCAGAATATAAGGCAATCTCTGGCTGCAGGTTCTAATGCATGCTGTGAGAATCTCACTGTACAGTGAAATCACAGTAAGATATTTCAGTTCAGGAAAGGAACTTGTACACGACAGAGTACTTCTGGGATTCAGCTTTAAACGGACTCGGGGACAGCTGCTTGGTAATTTGTTTTCTGCCATCCATCTGGTACTGCTGGCTGAAGTCCCTGATGTCTTGTTCTGAATGGTCACAAATATGGCCTTGTGAAAATGCAGGCCTGTGTGCTCTCAGGTTCTGATCAATGCCTTCTGCAAGTCTTAAGCCTGGCACAAAGGATCGTTCGATTTTCCTAGAAGGTGCGTATCATGATGTAACCGACAATATTAGTAACTTGTACGAAAATCTTCAGCCTGCATAGACAGATGTTCTTTCATGTGTATGATTTCTTTTTTTGTTGCCACCTTCTTCCGGGGCCTTTGCTTCTGATCACGCGATTATTTTCTATTTGATTATTTTTGTACAATTACGGTACACATGGAGTAAAAATCGGAAGTTGTATTCATGTACAATAAACGTTTTCTAGCTTGCACCTTCGTTTTTTGTTTTTTCATCCAAACATGGATTCTGGTTGGAATCGGGCGTCGAAAGCACTATACTAATCTAACAAATAATCAACCGTTGTACGGAAATGTTCGTACGATTTCCTTATCATATGTATGGACCTTTAGGGAGGGGAGGTTGTGTAACACAGGATCATGTTACAAGATGCTGCAGTACAGTACACAGAGGCCCTGTGAAAAGCCTGAACATGGCTGTATTGAATTCTAAGACAATACCAAATGTCCTTTCTGACCTAAACATGGCTGCAATGTCCCTGTGACAATATTAGGAGTTCAATGAATGATTTTGTTACCTGAAATATACTTTTAAATGGGGCCACTACAATATATTTAGAAAATCACTTTTTGAGATTTAGTAATAAACGTATCTAGCTGCACCCACTCCTGTAAATGAGTGGCTTTCAAGGGCAAGTATTGTCTTCATTTTTTTAATAGTAAAGTACAAGCGATTAGCAAAACATATTTGTTTTCAAAACCTTTGGCGTCTATATTTACACAAGGGGAAGCCATATTATTTGCATTCTTCCCTGGGCACATACTGTCCTAAACGAACATACCATTAGGTGCACCATCCAGCCCCTTCCAGCTGCAGAAGCTGTCAGACTCTCATGGTGTTTGACAGGCAGCAGGGATGGACGGTGCACTTGTGTCCTCCAGCCACAGCTAATCGCTGAAGTATCGTGCACTGGGACTAAGCACCAAGTGTGCATGTGGCCTAAGAAGGAAGCAATTTAATTGCATTGAGCCAGCAAGGGCATCCTCTGGTGGCTACTCTAAAAATCTTGATATTTTAACACAAAATCAAACATATGATATTGGAAACTTTAATGTCAAATTCCGATTAAAAAAAAATAAAAATAACTTTATGGTAAAAATGAATATAACGCAAACTAATCACTATATTTTCCCTTTATAGTGGCGCTTCTGCTGTTTCAGAACGCTGAAAATTCTACAACAGACTTTAAGGGACCAGAACAGACAGCCCATAGGAATAAAGTCTACATGATACATAACCTTAATGGAAAGGTTTTCCTGTCTGGGGAATTGTCAGGCCAGCCTACTTCTTCAATCCATAGGCACTCTTCCTAGAATTAAAGGCATACATACCTTTAGGAATTATAAACCTTAAAACCTATGAGCACTTTGGAATTGCACAGAATTAACTGACTGAGCTACACATCTATTGACTAGATCTCCTCAATCAGTTAGTATATAGAGGAAACATCCTGTGGAGCACAAAGCTATAGAGTGATCCCTTTGACCCCTCATGATACATGGGAAACACCATGTACTAGACTGCACTTGTTTCTTCCCAAGAGTGCATCCAAACACATTTTCCATAAAGTGTTGGGCCCATAACAGGAAATTAAGCCTGTCTAAAAACACTGTCTGCTTCTGTGGGCTATGGATAAACTATCATATCAGATATGTATACATAGTATGTATGTATTATTACACATTTTTGTTTGACAAAACAAGTTCTACCGTACACCTTTCCACTAAAAGATGCTCTCAGCTTGTTAAGAAAAATGTGCAATACTGAGAACAGGTACTACTGCAGCTCAATATTCAGAGCACTTGCTACTGCAGCTCAACACCAGGAAAAAGGAAACAAAGAGCACAGAATTTGAGATGATTTAAAGCAGCCCCTTCTTTACAAAGTGCGGTGACTGACTCTTTAAAATAGAGATCCAGCACCCTACCACCCCTCCTCTCAAGAGCACCAATTTTGAAATATATATAAAAAGCCAAAACTGTTTTTAGTTTTAAAAGAACAAGGTCTTTTGCTGTCTCTTTCCAGGAAGGAAGTGAAGGGAAATCCTCCCAAGTGAGGAATTCTTGCTGTTACAGCAAAAAGTTTCCCTAATGGTAGATGTCTACCACTTTAGTCCCGGAGACAATGGTTACTAAGACGAATAGAGAGAATGAATCTCGCCATTGGAGACACAGACTGCAATAAAAGCCTGCCAGGGGCACTAACCCTTCCCTATGTTATCCAAAACTAAACATAAAATTGTTTTGGCTTTAGAAAAACTTTAAAGCAAGTAGCAAAGGCAGTAAGAAAATAAAGACTGTCCAGTAGGCAGGATCTAAGGCATGTCCTTCCTCAAAGCCACAATGCGATGTGGGTGCTTCTCAATAGGCCACTGTCAGTATTTGCCCTGGATTTAAAGGGAAGGAAGGAGCTAAATCCACAACTAAAAGACCTGCAGTAAGAACCACTACCTGATGGTACCTTTCCTCATACCCCCACCATATAAGATCCTTAAGAAATGACAAAATATGGACAGCCCCAACATCTGGACACTGAACATGTTTGCTTGAAACCCAACAGTAAAAAAAAAACCCAAAGAAAACACAAAAGAAATTGACAGAAACAAATGGTATCACAATGAATGTAAATAAATACAAAAAAAAGCTGAAGAAGTATTACTTAGCGTTAAATAATGGTCACTCTGGAAGAGTTGTATGTTGTGTATCGTGTCATAGTTCTGTGTAAACATCTTCCAGGACCCACAGTAGATGGCAGTCAGGCCCACCCAACTGGCACCTGACCTGAGCCAAAAGATGGGAGCCGGATTGGGCACACACAGTAAAACTGATAGCATTTTCGCTGAGTTACAAATGCTTCAAACTACAGCATAATGCTTAGGTGAGACTGTAGACTGCAGTATGCGGTCCTGAAGACAAACATGTAGTGTGTAAACGGTAACTTGTTACCTTCCGCCAGTAGCAACGGCTGGACGAGTTTGGACATTGCTTAACGCATAATGAGTTTCAGAGTTGCTTCTTTTATGTAACAGTGTCTTCCCCCCTACTATGAAGGCTGATGGATAAAGCTGACACTTTTATGAGACTACAGCAAGGACAGATCTTGTATTCTCTTGAATTGTACAAAATAAAAGAAAAAGATATTGCTGGACCTGCAAGCGAAGACTCAGCCCGGCAATAGGCAGCTGTTTCATGCGCTCAGGCTGGTTTATGAGATTGACGCTACTGGCTGTGTCTCCTAGCCATGCATTGTACGTGGGGGGGTTACAAACCAAACAGGACAAATGGTTCAGGCTGGTCTTGACAGTGTAAACTTGAGTAAGGTGAACAAGTAAAACATAACACAAGCAGAAGAGTTTGCAGCAATGGTTGCAATGAGGTCAACGTGAGATTCCTGATTGTAATTAGGATATTCTTTGTCTCTTTTGCACCTACAAGGGTTTCTTATTCCTCCCTTTTGCCTCATCCAGGATTGCCCTCAAGCGTTTATAAAATCTCTGGGCTTGGAAATGCAGTGCCAATCAGCAGTCTGGCACCTTCCATTGGCTATGCATAGAAGATTTAAAGCGTTCTGCTGTTCACCCTTTGCATTCTGACCTAGTACAAGTGTTAGCAAAAAAAAAAAGATGAATCTTCCATGATTAAAGTGCAAATGTTTCAGCCGGCGACAGCTTGTGAGGAGATGCATGTTTCATCCCTATGAGATATTCTCCAAGATATAAAAAATGAGTTCCATGGTTACTGGGCCTTCACTCAGCTGGCATGTGCCCCCATGAATCACTGGCACCAAGGCACTGTCCAAGTCATGGGTATAGCGAGCAGGTAGAGGTTGACCGTTGCTTCCTGCTTGGTATCCAACCTGTAAAACATAGAAGAAGCCCTGAATTTCACTGCACAGTTTATTAGTTCATTCACTTGTGGTCAACACTTACCCAAACCAAAAAACAAGAAATGCAGAAATGTAATTATGTCTATGCATTATGCAGAAAACTGCACATTTTGCATTGAATTCCTCCTGAAAAATAGCACTGCACTTCCTGGTACTGCTAAATACAACGATGAATTGTACAGTGCAGCCAGAAAGTATTCACAGCGCTTAACGTTTGCCACATTTTGTTATGTTACAGCCTTATTCCAAAATGGATTAAATTCACCTTTTTCTTCAACATTCTACAAACAATACCCCATAATGACAACATGAAAGAAGTTTGTTTTGAAATCTTTGCAATTTATTAAAAATAACAAACGAAAAACCCACATGTACATAAGTATTCACAGCCTTTGCTCAATACTTTGTTGATGCCCCTTTAGCACCAATTGCAGCCTCAAGTCGTTTTGAGTATGATGCTACAAGCATGGCACACCTATATTTTGGGCAATGTCTCCCATTCTTCTTTGCAGTACCTCTCAAGCTCCTTCAGGTTGGATGGGGAGCGTCAGTGCACAGCCATTTTCAGATCTCTCTTCAAGTCTGGGCTCCGGCTGGGCCACTCCAGGACATTCAAAGAGTTGGCCCGTAGCCACTCCTTTGTTATGTGGGCTGTGTGCTTAGGGTCGTTGTTCTATTGAAAGATGAACCGTCGCCCCAGTCTGAGGTCCAGAGCGCTCTGGAACAGGTTTTAATCAAGGATGTCACTGTACATTGCTGCATTCATCTTTCCTTCGATCCTGACTAGTCTCCCAGTTCCTGCCGCTGAAAATCATGCCCACAGCATGATGCTGCTACCACCATGCTCCACTGTAGGGATGGTATTGTCCAGGTGGTGAGCGGTGCCTGGTATCCTCCAGACATGATGCTTGGTATTTAGGCCAGAGTTCAATCTTTGTTTCATCAGACCAGAGAGTTTTGTTTCTCATGGTCTGAGAGCCCCTCTGCCTTTTGGCAAACTCCGTCTGGCCACTCTACCATACAGGCCTGATTGATGGAGTGCTGCAGAGATGGTTGTTCTTCTGGAAGGTTCTCCTCTCTCCACAGAGAAACACTGGAGCTCTTTCAGAGTGACCATCGGGTGTTTGAGGGAGAAGGGCCTTAGCCAGGGAGGTAACCAATCGCTCATTTTGGCCAGATGGCCCGCTCTAGGAAGATTCCTGGTGGTACCAAACTTCTTCCATTTATGGATGATGGAGGCCACTGTGCTCATTGAGACCTTCAATGCTGCAGAAATTTTTCTGTACCCTTCCCCAGATCTGTGCCTTAATACAATCCTGTCTCTATGTCTACAGACAATTCCTTGGACTTCATGGCTTGGTTTGTGCTCTGACATGCACTGTTAACTGTGGGACCTTATATAGACAAGTTTATGCCTTTCCTAATCATGTCCAATCAACTGAACTTCCCACAGGTGGACTCCAATCAAATTGGGGAGACATCTCAAGGATCATCAGTGGGAACAGGATGCACCAGAGCTCAATTTTGAGTGTCTTGGCAAAGGCTTTGAATACTTATGTACATGTGATTTTTTTTGTTTTTTTATTTTTAATAAATTGCAAAGATTTCAAAACAAACTCCTTTCATGTTGTCATTATGGGGTATTGTTTTTAGAATGTTGAGGAAAAACACTAATTTAATCCATTTTGGAATAAGGCTGCAACATAACAAAATGTGGCAATAGTTAAGCGCTGTGAATACTTTCTGGATGCACTGTAGATATGGTAACTGTCCCATATACCAAACGTTTTAATTTCTGTCAAACCAGTCCTGACATTTACAAAGCCATACAAGACATCACAGCCAAGTTGATGACATACAAGAGCAAGAAAATAGAATTTTGTACTCAACGTAAAATCCTTTTATTGGAGTCCACAGAGGTACAAAGGAAATGTTAAGGCTTCACTCACATCTAGGCATTTTGTATCACAGGCAAAATCACCGCGATTCTGCCCATCATCCCTAAACGCTCTGCAAAACTGACAAATCGCACCACATTTGTTCAGGTGCCATTCGTTTTCACTGGTACATAAACGTGGGTGTGATTCTGCCGCAATAAATTGTGCTGCAGTCACATCAAACTACACTGGCAAACCGCAAGCTTCATGAGGCAATTATAGCAGAATCACACTGCGTTTTAAGTGCTATTGAAAATGAATGGCAACTGAACAAGCGTGGTGCGATTTATCAGTTTTGCAGAGCGTTTTGGGATCACAGGCAGAATCTCAGTGATTCTGCCCATGATACAAAATGCCTAGATGTGAATGCAGTGTCAGTCTATGGGTAGGACACTACCAAACATAAAAGCTGTACGCCATCCCAGGGTATGACCTTGCAACCAGAATGAGTCAGATTTGTGCCAAAAGAATCAGCATAACAGCATAGAAGTTGGACCTGTATCCCTCCATGAAGAAGGATTTTGACATTTTAAGCGAGTACAAAAATCCCAATTTCTTTTTTGCCTTGAAAGCTCTGGGACATCTAAAAGCGGTGGCCAACACAGCAAAACAACAGGCCCAAACTTATAACATTATTACGTAGTTAGTCTAGTTGGAAAAAAAAAAAAAGCCGCAAGTCTATCCAGTTCAACTAAGAGAAGGGGAAAAATACACACATATCTATACCCACAGCTGATCCAGAGGAAGACCAAAAACCCTGATACAGAATGAGCACGAACACACACACGATCCAGAGGAAGACCAAAAACCCCGATACAGAATGAGCACGAACACACGCACGATCCAGAGGAAGACCAAAAACCCTGATACAGAATGAGCACGAACACACGCACGATCCAGAGGAAGACCAAAAACCCTGATACAGAATGAACACGAACACACGCACGATCCAGAGGAAGACCAAAAACCCTGATACAGAATGAACACGAACACACGCACGATCCAGAGGAAGACCAAAAACCCTGATACAGAATGAGCACGAACACACACACGATCCAGAGGAAGACCAAAAACCCTGATACAGAATGAGCACGAACACACACACGATCCAGAGGAAGACCAAAAACCCTGATACAG
Source organism: Staurois parvus (assembly GCF_062004578.1). Taxonomy (NCBI): domain Eukaryota; kingdom Metazoa; phylum Chordata; class Amphibia; order Anura; family Ranidae; genus Staurois; species Staurois parvus. Next base: position 15,447,355 of record NW_028318143.1, on the reverse strand, counting down.
AATGAGCACGAACACACACGATCCAGAGGAAGACCAAAAACCCTGATACAGAAAACTTGTTACTGCCTGCAGCACAAAGACCCACCCAAAGCTGACTCCAAATGAGGCAAAAACATACAAATCTGGGGATCAGTTGCCTGGTCCTGAAAGCCCAATACATTCTCACAGACCTATTGAAGTGAACCCTAACAGCACGAACACACACACGATCCAGAGGAAGACCAAAAACCCTGATACAGAATGAACACGAACACACGCACGATCCAGAGGAAGACCAAAAACCCTGATACAGAATGAGCACGAACACACGCACGATCCAGAGGAAGACCAAAAACCCTGATACAGAATGAGCACGAACACACGCACGATCCAGAGGAATACCAAAAACCCTGATACAGAAAACTTGTTACTGCCTGCAGCACAAAGACCCACCCAAAGCTGACTCCAAATGAGGCAAAAACATACAAATCTGGAGATCAGTTGCCTGGTCCTGAAAGCCCAATACATTCTCACAGACCTATTGAAGTGAACCCTAACAGCACGAACACACACACGATCCAGAGGAAGACCAAAAACCCTGATACAGAATGAACACGAACACACGCACGATCCAGAGGAAGACCAAAAACCCTGATACAGAATGAGCACGAACACACGCACGATCCAGAGGAAGACCAAAAACCCTGATACAGAATGAGCACGAACACACGCACGATCCAGAGGAAGACCAAAAACCCTGATACAGAATGAGCACGAACACACGCACGATCCAGAGGAAGACCAAAAACCCTGATACAGAATGAGCACGAACACACGCACGATCCAGAGGAAGACCAAAAACCCTGATACAGAATGAACACGAACACACGCACGATCCAGAGGAAGACCAAAAAACCTGATACAGAATGAACACGAACACACGCACGATCCAGAGGAAGACCAAAAACCCTGATACAGAATGAACACAAACACACACACGATCCAGAGGAAGACCAAAAACCCTGATACAGAATGAGCACGAACACACACACGATCCAGAGGAAGACCAAAAACCCTGATACAGAATGAGCACGAACACACACACGATCCAGAGGAAGACCAAAAACCCTGATACAGAACGAGCACGAACACACACACGATCCAGAGGAAGACCAAAAACCCTGATACAGAAAACTTGTTACTGCCTGCAGCACAAAGACCCACCCAAAGCTGACTCCAAATGAGGCAAAAACATACAAATCTGGGGATCAGTTGCCTGGTCCTGAAAGCCCAATACATTCTCACAGACCTATTGAAGTGAACCCTAACAGGAAAGGAGGGAACCCAATCTCTGTCTGCATCATCTAGAGATTAAAACCAAAAAGTTCAGAATGACAAAAAATATTAGTCTTTCTGAGGCAGTGGCTGAGAGGTAGTCTCGGAGAGCCCAAACCACATCCAGACAACGGCGGGAAATATTCTTTTGATGTACCAGAGCCAAAGGAACAGAGAACACTGTCCTAGTTAAGGTGCAAGACTGAGACCAAGTTAGGAAAGAAGGAAGTCCTGGGCTTCAATAACAACTTTTTCAGGGCAAGGCCAAAGAATCTCTAACAGATTCAAACAGCAGCTTCTCAAGGTTAGAGAAAACCAAATTTAGATCCAACCAAATCACAGGGTTACTGATGAGGGAAAACCAAATAAAAGTCCCCCTGCACAAAAGGTCTTAAAGCGGAACTACACTGCATCTGAGCATCACAATCCAAAAATGCTATTTAGTTTTTTTTTAATTATTCAAAGCAAACTTAACCATCCATGTCTCCATGGTTTATTTTGTTGAGAAATCACTTTGAAAAAATACCCCCTAGCATTTCTGGCCAAGGTCATCTTGAGTAAGGGCAGATGATTCACATAGCATTTACTTCTTGGAATCCATCTGCCCTTAGCTCAGACATGCAGACAGGAGGGTGTACTTAGCTGAGAAATCCCCTCTTGAAGACTCCTGGGATGCATGACTTAAAGTGTTACTAAACCAGGACACTGTATTCACAATATCTGGTCTCCCATAGTACAAACTATATGGAAACGCAATTTATTTTAGTAACTATAAACTGCTAAACACCTATTCACATCAGCAGTTAGAGCAGTCGTGTGACTTATACCTGTGTTCACCAGAGCACTGGTTAAAGCTTGTAGGAGTTTTCTTTCTGCTCTAGAAGGATGCAGAACCCCTGACCTCTGTCTGGACAGTGGTGATTGGTCCTGTGCTGATCACATGCACTCTCCCAAGAAAAACAAAAACAGAAAAACAAAAAAACTTTCTAGTATCACACATCAAACTGAGCATGTGCAGAGTGTCTCCACACGATATGTCTTATCAGGAGATAAGAGGGGGACACTGGAAGAAGGTGAGCATCAGAGAAGTCAGGATCAAACAGTATTTAACCGCTTAGGTTCCACAGTGAGTATAACAAGCATGCTTTACTGCATATACAGACTGATTTTACTGTTGTGGGTTTAGTAACTCTTTCATTTGCCTAGGCCTGGAAACCAAGAAGTAACTGTAGAAATGTAAAAGAAAAAATGAACACAAGTAAATATGGTATATTTTCCTATCTATTTAATAATGCTAGGAGCTAGATTAAAAATTGTCTGTGTTGATTGAGTGTATGAACTTCCACGTTAACAAATGTGAAAGATGCCAGTGGTCTCTGAAACATAATGGAAATAGCAAAGACTTGACCTTTAATGGTTCTGAAACTTAAACGCAGGCCCAGATCCAAGCGAAGGAAGGAGAGGATCTGTCCCATAGGGAGGCTCCTAGGGTGAAAAACCCTATCCTCACATGAAGTAAATTATACCTCAGGTGTCTGATGACAGACCCTGCAGGAAGTTAACTTCCTAGCCTTGGAAATTGTAAGAATCACAGATTCAAGACAACTCGCCCCTTAGAACCTGGGTTTTAACAGCTACACCATTAATGCCAGCAAGCAAAAGGTAGGATGGCTAATTTGGTCCTTGGGACAGCAGACTTGGAGAGTCATGATGCATCTGCTAGAACTCTTATGTTGGATTACCACACCTGTCTTTCCCATTCCAGAGCAACAAAGATTACCAGAATGCCCTTACCTTAATACTATGCAGCAGCTGAAGAAGAAGAAGTTGCAAAGGAGAAAAGCCATAGATCAGGGTGTACTAACCTCCTTAAGCCACCAGTGGATTCCTGTACCTAGATAAAAACCTGTTCATTTTGTGCCTGAAAATAGAGACCAGAAGGTCAACATATGGTTTCCCCCCACCCGTGGCACAGCTCCAGAAACATCTTCAAGTATAGAGACTATTCTCTTGAAAGCTGACTATTCTCTTGAATTCTCTAAAGCTGCCAGCCTAGGAAACCTGCCTACCAATTGTGAACCCCTGAAATGCACACAGCTGACAGGGCTGGAACATTACGTTTTGCCCAGGGTAGGATCCGCTCTACCTCTCTTGCCATAGCAAGACTTCTGGTTCCTCAGATAATTGATGTATTTGAACAATGTGGTATGGTCTGATTAAATGTGGATCGGATGGCCTTCCAATAAATAGGTCCAATACTGAGACAGCTAAACAGCCAGATTATCCACAATGTTTATCCTATGACTAAGCCCACTACACAGACAGTGTGCCTAAGACTATCCCCCCACCCCCATTACCACCAGCCTGACAAGCTGGCATCTATCTGGAGAATCTTCCAAACAAATGGAAGAAAAGCCTTTGACTCCAGAGCTATATTCCTGACCAACAAAGCCAGAGATGCCTAGTCCTCAATGCAAACCAAATAAGCCTGTCAAAACCAAGTTGATGACAGAAAACTGCTTTGTAGCGGTCTGAAGTGATAGTGGGCAATCATCCCTAAGACTCTCATGCTAAAGTGGAGGGTCAGAGAGCTTCTGTACTGAAGTGTTTGCACCTGAGACTGGAGGTTCTGAAGCTTCTCCTGGAGAAGAAACATTTCACTCTGGCCTAAAACAGATCCAGGGCAAGAACCAGATACTCCAAGTGATGAGCTGGTGCCAGCAAGGATTTATGAAAGTTTAGGACCCACCGAAACCGCTGTAACATCTTAACAGTGAGATATGCTGTCTGACAAAGCCCTCACTGAGCGTTCTAAAAACAGGTGGTCATTGAAGTATCCAACAATGGGGATGCTGTGAGAGCAACAAGGCCAACAGTGGAATTGACACTTTAGTAATCACCTAAGGTCCCAAGGATAAGCAGAGTTGCAGGGCCACAAAAACTGGTAGTGCAGCGGACCTACAGCAAACCTCAGAAAACAATGGTGTGCTGGGAAGACGGGGACATGTAAGTCAAAACGTCTCTCTGATGAAGGGAGGGAAAGACAAATCATGGCTGATTTCATGTGGAATTGTGAACTCGAATATAGACATTTAAGGCGAATGCTCCATTTTTGTTTTGAGACAGTGAACAAGTTGGAGTAAAACTCCTGGAACTGTTCTACAAATAGGACATGAGCTATTACATCTTTCTCCACAAGGTCAAGGAGAGCCTGATGTAGATCTGTCAAGTCTGTGAGGAGACATGGGAAGATTTCAAGGGAGGAAGCAAAGAGGGAAAAGGAAATTAAAATTTAAGTTTGTAGCCCTGGGACATCAACTTCTGCACCCAATGTAAGATGTAATGCAAGATGCTAAATCATCCGCAAAGGTCAACAGATGTCCCCCTGCTCTGGAAAGCGGAGGCCATCCTTTATGTCAAGGAAGACTTATCTGAGGTCTTGGAAGACGTGGAATGCCAGATTTTGTAGGCATATGGACATTTAAGCTTCAGGGACCATGATGCTAAAGTTGAGGGAGTGGAAAAATGAAGAGGATGTTTTTTTCACAGTCAGAAGGAAGATGACTTTGTAATCAACTCCGTAGGCATCTTTTAATGGGGCAGATGGGCTCTCTTAACACCAGTAACATCCTTGGCGAGAATATCTGTGGCTGATCCAGAGAGGCATTATCCCTTGAAGAGCATGCAGATCAAACACTTCTTACAAGTCAGTTTCACAGTCCTGCACTTTAGCCATTGGTAACTGGAATGCACTCCATAGATAATGTTTTACTAAAAATGGAGCCTGAAAAGTGATTCACGCAGAACCCAGTGCCTTAAGGTCATTTCCAGAGTAACACCGCAATGTCCAATACAGTAGGGTCCAGATGCAATATAGTTCAAAAACCGGGCTGAGGAGGACTATGCTGGCTAGCTGCAAAGTCGAATTGTAAACCTCCACCAGTTGGTGTAGAGAACTTGATCAACAATTGCTAGAAAAATCAAAGTGTAATCTTTACAACAGCAAATCTGAAGAAAAAACATCCATCCTTGCAGGACACAAGAAAAAAAAGAAACCGTAGCCATGGTGGTAGCAAAAAGAGTTATACTCTGGGCTGCCAAACAGGTATTTCTGTAGGTGGTAGTATAACCCATGAGATCAAGATTTCCAGTGTAACTCAATAGACAAGAAAGAAAGCTAATGCTCAGCATGTAATTGGTCAATAAAAGGTGTAGCCTTTATACCAGCCTGGACTTTAGCTTTTTTACACATTTGCAAAGAACAAATAAAATGTCACCTGATCAGAGTCCAGAGTGACCCGCAGTCCCAGTCTCGTCATTCCATCTTCTTTAAGGAGTTTCAAATGTGGACACAGTGCCAGACAAAAGGCTTTGGCCACATTCTCTGTTAATCTGCTGTGGTCAGCAGGGTCACTAAGGCCGCTCTGTTGCTCCTCACTTTCCAGGAAAAATACCTAGTAAAAATAATGAAGCATATGAAACCAAATTGTATAGATAATGTTGGAAAAGTAATATCACCGTTTCAAAAGAAGGCAGACCTATAACCCTATACTCTGACATCTCCTGCCACTAAGCACTATTGGCAATAAAAGGTACAAGGAGTCTATTTCTCAGCCCAGGCAGCTGGGACCAGTGCCAGAAAAGAGAAGGGGAAGTGTTTTTGCACTCTAGATTTTGTTAGAGGGTGGAGTGTAAGGGAAGAGGCCAGGAGACCTGCTATAGTCTGACCATATAGTGACATATTTGTCATTTAGTACAGCCATGAAACTAAACTCCTTGCTATCACAATCACCAAACAATAGATGCAAATTCTGCAGTTAACACATGTTTGTTAGCATCTCTATTTCAAGGTGCGCACTGACCTACACATAAGAAGAGCAGTGTACAGTTTAAGAATGATTTTGTATTGGGAATGATGAAATTCCCACGCGCATGCGTGGAAGTAAAGTCATCCCAGCCAATCAAGACTCCACACCCAGATAAAGAGTGAGCTATTTTCACTCATAAACAAAATTCCACCTTCATTTTACATTCTGTGTTAGACTACAACACAGTGTGATAATTCCTACCTCTGTCCAGCGAATAATCTTCCCATTTGCTTTATATTCTGAGCCGTGGGATATTTTGACGCTGGTGACAGATTCCAAGGATTTCCCATCAATAGGGCTGATAACTCTGTAGAAAAAAAGGTCTAATGGAGCATGTTCTGTATAGTAGTCTCAGACTAAAACACATATCAAGCAATAAAACAAAGTCACTTCAAGCATGTCTAAAGGAAGAACTGCAAGTAGATGTAATTTTTACTCTTGGCCCAGTGCATCAAATAAAACCTTATTGTGTGTTGAAAAAAAGAAAAATAAAAACAAATTTAGGGGTCTGTGGGAAACAAATTAATTGACAAAATCACCCCCCATAAAAATGCTTTATTGCTAAGGGAAACAAAAAATTTATGTTTTCAGTTATTTTAACTAATGATGCTTATATTTATAGGCAAATTTACCCTTTGTTGAAGTTTTTGTCATCCTCCACCCACTGAACATAGACATGTTCCTGGTTCTCCTCAGAGTCTGCTTTCCCACATGTTATGGTGTAATCCTTCATCTCCCGCAAGGCTTGTCTCAGGGCATCCATGCTCTCTGCTGTGATCTGGACCATCACCCCATCTGATACACCAGATAAGGACACAAAGATGAGTACAGGGACCCAAGAGAAGACATGATTTCCAAATAAAGAGGACAAAAACATGCAGTTATTCTCAGAATAATCTTTTAACAAACATTTGCCAACTGATAGTTGCCACTCCAGAAGAGTTAAAACAAGTGTACATTTCCAACCTTGTGGTAACAGTTTTGGAATAGCCCTTTTTTGTAACAGCATGACTGTGTACCTGTCTACAAAGCCATAAAGACATGGTTTGATGAAGTCAGTGTGGAGGAGCTCAAGTGGCCTGAGGCACAAAGTCCTGACCTCAATCCTACTGGATACCTTTGAGAACAAATTTAACAGCGACTGCTAGCCAGGTCTTCACAACTTCCCACTGAAGTGTACGGGGCACAACTTCCCACTGAAGTGTACGGGGCACAACTTCCCACTGAAGTGTACGGGGCACAACTTCCCACTGAAGGGTATGGGAGACAGTGTGTGAACCCAGGCACCAGGATGCAATTTCTAGTGGCCATGGCGACCTTCCTCCTGGGATATGTTGAGCACTGTGTTGAGGCCTATTCAAAGTCAACGGTCTGCCTTAGCTCAATGCATATGAAATCCTTCCTGACGTACGCATATATACAGCCCCATGGAAGTGGGCCTTTATCCATGGGGTCACATATATGCGTACCTCTTACCGAGAGCCCCAAGTCTCGTACCATCTATCTGGACCCGGGGCTCTGGGTTCTGGGTCACCTGATCGCTGTGATAGCCTTTATTGGATATCACAGTGATCAGACACTGTACATCCCACCCATGTGTTTACTTCTTTTTCTGAATGAAGAAAAGATACATTGTATTTTTCTCTTCTTGCAGGAGAGGTGTGTAAAAAAAAGACAAAAAATTTTTATTTTTTATCTAGGTCAGTGCCAGGATTAGTGTTAGGGTCAAAAGGTCAAGGCCAACGGTTGGGGTCAAAGGTCAGGGTTAGTATATTTTGGACAGACATCGAGACCAAACAGTCTTTCACATAGGTGCAAGGTGAACAAAAAAAAATAAAAAAATTTTTAAGCCAAGCAGTACTGAGGGGGAGATAGCTAGAGATTTGCAGCCCTGGGTCTAAAAATCAACAATTTTTTCCAAAATGGATTACTCTATTGTTGCAATGAATTTTGCTCCTAAAAGTTTTTCTTGTGAAAGGTGTTTAACATTTTGGAGTAAACCTTACAAAACAGTCACCATCTACCAACAAATGATTGCTCCTAAAAGTTGATGGTGATTGCACTGCAGCTAGAATAGACTGTAGGACTTAACAGTCCTTCGGTACAACACAGCAGTCAACTGCACAAAGCACAAATGACAGAAATGAATAAATAATTGTATAACTAATCTGATACATCATATTGCTTCAAAACGGATTATTAGACTTCTAATGAATTTGAACATCTTAAGCCCCTCTTACCCCACCCCACCCCACCTCCTTACCACCATTAGTAATGCTAATATGAATGTAAAAAAACACAAACTACAAGACTGGGCATTTGGTGGAGGTGGGGGGGGGGGAGGTTACTGTATTTTTCAAAGTTCCCTGTTCAAACATATATACAGTATTAAATGGGCTTAACACCTTTCCTAAAAAGTAAATGCATTTCAGGGTTCCCTTCTATGCTGGTCATGTGATCCAATGTCTAGAGATTAAATTCTGATCATGACAATTTTTCGGAAGGAATCACATACAAAATGCCTACATTTTATGATTGTATAACTGTCACAGGAGGGAGCCTTGGACAACATTATTGTCCAGAAATGTAAGGCATTCAGCACTTTTATTATTTCACTTTATCTTGTCAAAATAGATTGAAGTTAATGCTGAATATAGGTCCAGTTTAATCTGAAATTCAGTTTAAAAGCGCTGTAAAGAGGAGGTGGTGGTTGATGCAGGGGGCAATATTTGCGAATGGCAGGGAGCCATTGGTCCTCTCTAGAAGCTGGCATGGAATCAAACATCTCTGATTCTTGGTGGAAGAGTACCCACTGTAAAGCATTTCAGTCATGTTTCATTATCACATTGAAAGCACTTACCTTCTACAATGCTGGACTTGGCTAGGAATCCAGATGAAGGCTTCAGGGCTCCACTGAAGACAAAGAAACTGGCACCAGTCACTGAAGCAACACAGAAGAAGTCAGAAAATTATCACAAGCTTGGGGTGCAGTAATCATGGGAATAAGAATTTGGATATTAAAAGCATGTATGCATATACAGTAAATGACAGACTACCACCAAATGACTGCCTTCATTTACTACAGAGAACCCCTCTTTGTATTATGTTATCAAGGCGGCTTTCTACTTAAAGCCAAACTCCAGACAGAAAAAAAAACATTTAATCCAGTTGTGTAGCAATTAAACACAGGAAATATATTTTGACAGAAGTCTGGCATAAATACCTGAATCTGTCCTATCATCAGTGTCCAAAACCCTTTGCACAGCAGCAGTCACACAGAGAGGGAGGAGCAACACCCTGAACTATCAGAGTTCTACTGCTTTATACTAAACTGTCAACTGAAGCATGTTTGCAGGATGACAGAGCAGAGTTATGACCTCATTTGTGTGCTGCTTCTTTGTTATCCAGTTACAGGATGGGCAGGGACAAACTGTACCATTTATAGGTAATATAAACATTCCCACCTGCACCTTGTGTTTTTCACCTGCACTGATCATGTAGCTATACCAGTTAAGCTCTGCCCTATAGCAGGTTTACTGCTACAAGGCGGACTCCATGCGCAAAATCATGTAATGTATGTAAACGTAATCTGCGCTCCCACTTTGTTCACGGGCAGGGGGCGTGAGCGCCGACCCGGAGGTGCTGTGATTCGGTGCAGCACCAATCAGTCAGCAGATTCAGGCCAGTAATGTTTGGACTGGATCTGCAGAGTGATCACTGCCCTATCACAGATCTTACTGTGCCTGTGTTTACATTACACAGGCAAAGATGCAATCTTCTCTCCCTGGAGCACATTCCGTTCCAGAGAGAGAAGAAAGCAAGATCCAGAGTCAAAGCACTACACACACACACAAAACACTGATAAGTCACATTTAACCCCCTGATCGTCCCCCAGTTAACCCATTAACTGCCCTGTCACCAGTGTCATTAGTACAGTGTACAGATTTATTTATTTTTATTTTTTTACTGATCACTGTATTAGTGTCACAGGTGACTTCAGATAACATTAGCGTCCCTCCCAGATAGTGTCAGATTGCCTGCCACTACATCAGTCATCACATTTAACCCTTTGATTGCCAAGAACATGCTCACATACACAATAAGCCTCCCATGCTATTATAGTGTCAACAATGAATAGTGTGTTAGTGCAAAGTGTAACTATACCAGCGTTCACAATAGTATAGTGTCCCAAAAAAACACAGCTATAGCAGGATCAGCCCTGGCACCTGCCTTTAGTCCCTACGCTTAACCCCCCCCCCCCCCACTCCCCCAGCAAGTGCTGTGTCAGTCACTGTCACTTGATACATTGCACACAAAACTGCTGGGTTAGCAAGATCAGGCCTGATCCCTGCTAGCACTAGCAAGGAAATTTTTTTGTAGCAGTTCAAGCAGTCCCCAACAGCCAGGTGCTCTTTTTTTCCATGAGTCACACTAGGTACCTATACATTTAGTGGCCAAAATGTCCAACAAAAGCTACACTAGTGAAGAATGCTCAGAATCCTTTAGTCCACAGGATTTGTCAGATGAAAGAGAAGGGGAAGCCTCATTGACAGAATCTGCCTCAGAATATGAACCTGTAGAGAACAGCGGCATCCTGACAGATAGCTCAGACGAACGAGAAGAGGTCTCGGCTAAGGTCAGGCGTACCCGACCCTGTTCCCAGGTTGCTGAGGTGTTACAATTGCATGTTAATTCTCATATGCAGCAGAGGGCCAGTACTAGTCCCACTCTACCTTTTGGCAAACTGGCGAGCACCAGCAGCCTAGTACATCCTGGTCTTTTTCATACCAGCACTGCAGTACAAGCTGGTGCGGTGGCTAGCACAAGTAGTGTCCCACAGCCACCAAGAATTCGACCACAGGCCCATAGAGCGCACAGTGTCCTTCCAGATGAGCTTGCAAAATCCTGATTTGCAGCCCAGAAATTCTGCAAGCACCCGTACTTCCCCCATGCACTGCACAACCAGGAATTCAGGTGGAAACAGCAAATTTAACTACTCTGATTTTTTTTCACAGAAGATCTGTATGGATTGATTGTGGATCAAAGCAATTTATACGCATAACAATTTATTGCCGCCAACCCAAATTCAAACCTTGCCAAACCATTTGCATGGAAACCTGATACGGTTTCCAAATTTAAAGTTTTTTTGGACCTAACCCCCAAATGGAAACAACTAGAAGTGGATCCTTCTTAAAATTCCAGGAAAAGATCATCACAGCCCTTTTGCATCCAGAAGGTGCTGTGGCAAAAAACCCCAACCCAGGTGTAGTGAGCCGGCTGCATGAGAGGCATTTTCCTGATGCCATTCCTAGTACCCCAACCCAAAAGTCATCTCAAAAAAGATGTTGTGTCTGTAACAGACACAGAATTAGGCGTGACACCCACTTAAGGGTCATTTGGTGATGTTTGTACCGCCCTGGCATTTTAGCACCTCAAGAAATGTGATAGGCAGTCAAAAAGTAAAAGCTGTGTAAATTTCAGTATCCATACCACAGTTTGTAGAGGCTAGAACTTTCACAGAAACCAATTAATATACACTTATTGGGATTTTTTTTTTTACCAAAGACATTATGCAAAATACATTTTGGCCAAAATTTATGATTAACTTTGAGCTTATTAGATATTTTTTTATAACAGAAATGAAAAAATATTGTTTTAATTGTTTGTTTATAGCGCAAAAAATAAAAAACCCAGAGATGATCAAATACCACCAAAAGAAAGCTCTATTTGTGAGGAAAATAATGATATAAATTTTATTTATGTACAGCATTGCATGACCGCGCAATTGTTAAACTAACGCAGTGCTGTATAGCAAAAAAATGGCATAATTTCCAGCATTTATACCATAGTTTGTAGACGCTATAACTTTCACAATAAACAAATATACAGTTATTGGGATTTTTTTCCCCCAAAGACATGTAGCAGAATACATTTTGGCCTAAATTTAAGACCAACTTTGAGTTTACTATATATTTTTTAATAACCAAAAGTAAAAAATAATGTTTCTGTTTTTTTTTGTTGATAGCACAAAAAATAAAAAATAAGCGGTGATCAAATACCACCAAAAGAAAGCTCTACTAGTGTGAAAAAAAGGACATAAATTTAATTTGGGTACAGAATTGCATGACCACGCAATTATCAGTTAAAATAGCGGTGTGCGCCAAATAGCAAAAAATGGCTTGGTCAAGGAGGGGAATAAAATTTACGGAGATCAATTGGTTAATGGAGTCATTTGTTGGCCTGCGTGCACATTCTATAGCGATGTAAATCTTCACATTCCAGTGTCAGAAGTTTCTGTTTGTGTTCAAACATGAGGCATGCAGCATGGCATTGCACAGGTTGATGCTTGACCTCTGTCTGTAGTCTAGGAAACAGACACTCTCAGGTGAGAGCTAATTAATTAGATCAGACACAAGCAGGCAGAGAAATTCAAATAAAAATCACCATGCAGTTTTTCATCATATTAGCACTCCCACATTTGTGATGGAGAGGCATGGTTTGTGACCCAAAAGCTGCCCATCCATAGTAAAAAGGATCAAGCTAGGTGAATTAATGCGAGGACATAGGGGAATCAAGCCTTGACACCACAAACTATGACCACAAAATGTGAGCCCATGATTACAAGGCAAGGCAAACAAACGGTACAGGGAATAGGACTACACTAATACTTAGTTAAACCTACATAAATATTTTAAGTGTAGAATGCCTTTAAGCTCAGTAAAAGAGAAAAAGAAAAAGTAATCATGCTTTTTGAAAGGGGTGCCTGGATTTCAAGATTCACTTAAATATTGGCAAATACTTTGGCAGCTAAACCTGTTCAAAAATGTCAACTATGTTTAGATACAACTAGCTGTTTAGATGGATATCAGCTTCAAAATAAAATCCAGTCGGCACCGCAGTATATTGTACTGGACCCTCCCTACTCTAATTTCCCACATCAATTGCTTGACTACAAAACAGCATCGCAGAGGCTGGAAGAAATTTCAGAGTTCCTCAAATGTCTTTAGGTTTGAGGTTTCTCTAGATCGGGTGTCGGCAACCCGCGGCTCTTTTTCACCTTGGCTGCGGCTCCGGAGCACACTGCCCACCAGGTGACCGGCAATAGGGTCTTCTGTGTGCCGGGCGCCCGCTCCCCTCCCTCCTCTCGGGCGGCCGCCCCAAAAGTCAGGACTCTGCAGCTAGCCCAGCAATGGGCAAACTACGGCCCGGTGGACCTTTTAATCCGGCCCGCGGAGCGTGGCAAACATTGGCTGTCAGGATGTAGGCGGGGCAGCGTGACGAACTCCTCTCCTCTCACAGTCCGCCCTGAAGACCGGAACGGCGCGGGAACACGGCGAGAGGAACGCACGGAGCAAAGGTAAGTGAATTGACACAATATGGGGGATGAATTACTATGGGGGATGAATTACTATAGGGGGGATGAATTACTATAGGGGGGATGAATTACTATATGAGGGATGAATTACTATATGGGGGATGAATTACTATGTGGGGGATGAATTACTATGGGGGATGAATTACTATATGGGGGATGAATTACTATGTGGGGGATGAATTACTATGTGGGGGATGAATTACTATGTGGGGGATGAATTACTATGTGGGGGATGAATTACTATATGGGGGATGAATTACTATATGGAGGATGAATTACTATAGGGGGGATGAATTACTATAGGGGGGATGAATTACTATAGGGGGGATGAATTACTATAGGGGGGATGAATTACTATAGGGGGGATGAATTACTATATGGGGGATGAATTACTATATGGGGGATGAATTACTATATGGGGGATGAATTACTATATGGGGGATGAATTACTATGGGGGATGAATTACTATGGGGGATGAATTACTATATGGGGGATGAATTACTATATGGGGGATGTATTTTCAGTTTTAAAAATGTGGCTCTCAAAATAAATTTCAATCGTGGTTTTGGCGAGATTTGGCTCAGTTGAAAAAAAAGGTTGCCCACCACTGACCTAAGGCTATGATTGTGATTATGACGATACACTGTGGCCCTGATTAACCTTTTGCTTACTGGGCCCTTAAACCCCCTTCATGACCAGAGCGCTTTTTGCAATATATGCAGTGTCGGATTTGTTTTAAATGTTGCAATGGTTTTACGGCTCCCAGTCTTTTTTTCCCTCTCGGAAACGGGTCCAAGTGGCTCTTTATGTCTTAAAGGTTGCAGACCCCTGCTCTAGATTAACCCCTTCCCGCCGGCGCCTCCCGGCCCTTTAAGAGTTTCAGAAGCCGGGAGGCGGGACGAGGTTTAGGGATCATGTGACTGCCCTGACGCGTTATCACGGCGATCACATGATCGGGAAAGGTCCCGATCGAAAGAGCAGACCGGGACCTCTCCGTGAGTACCGGACATGTGTGCTGGGAGCGCGCAGGGTCCGTGCTCTCAGCACATATGTTTTTTGTTAATTGCACACAAATGTGAGGCCGCTCGGCGTCTAGGTCCAGGCGCCGGGAGTCTGCACATTTGTGTGCGGCCAGCGTGAAGAGGTTAAAAGGCCACAAAAAGTAATGTATTTCTGAACAGTAACTGTACAATACATTTAAACCCCGGTTACATCAAACCCGACTTTGAAATCGTGCGACTTACAGTGATTTCAGGTGCGATTTGCAAGACATCTGATACAGATGTCTATGCAAATCGCACCAAAAGTAGTGCATACACTACTTTTGAAATCGGTGCAGCTCCGACCAAGTTGGAACCGCACCGATATGACCGCTGGAATTGTGGACAAAATGGTGCAATGATTTGCAAATCGCATGCCAATTTGCATCCAGTGTGACCAGGGTGTAAAGAGGGCAAGAGGTTACAAAAGCTGCAGTAACCTGGAGGAAGCTTATTAAAACTGGAAAACAACTGACTGGAAGAGGGCCCAGAGCAAGAACTACCACAAGGCTTTTAACTTTAGATGAAAGTGGTAAATCCCTTTTAAAACTTTAATTTTTTATTCACCAATTCCACAATTACAAGAGGCTGTTTATCTTCAGTATCAGAAGACAGTCCTCACCTTTACGCGGTTGCTTGTGTATACTGATGGCTTGAGTCTGGTAATTGCCGTCATCATTCTGCACACACACCAGGTGAGAGTCAGCCTTCTGATTGAAGCATGTGCCTCCAGCCAGGACGTGCTCATTAGATTTATTCATGGCTTTCATCATCTACAAATCAAGAGAAACGAGTACAGAAAACAGAGTGAGAAAAGGCGGCATGATAACCATAGAGCTGGCCAAAACAATACCAGCATGTCCTACTGAGACAAAGCTGCACAGGAAATCATAAAATCAATATAACACAGCATCCACAGGAATAAAACAGAATATACCTATTAAAAAGTTAAGCTAGAACAAAAGCCTTTCAGTAATACTGTGATTAACATCAGGAAATTATAAGGTTTTGTCTGTTAATTCTTGACCTCCATGATCACTGAGGACTTAAACATATCAAAGACCTCATATATGCTGGAATCTAACAAGACATCTGTCTTTTTTGTATTTGATTTTTTTTTTTTTTTATTATTTGATCCTCCAGTAATTGAACATAAACTGAAAAGAATGAACCTGTTAACCACTTCCTGTCCAGCCCGTGTATATATATATATATATATATTTATAAACGGCCTCCCCACTCCCTGCTTGTGCGCGCTCCCTGGCAGAGTGCAGCACAGCGATCCGATGCCCGCTGTGTCCTTTGAACACAGTGGAACACTGATCGTTGTACGGCACCTCTGTGTGAGGTCCCAATCATGTGATCACTGATCAGCCAATCAGTCAGAGGTCACATGGTACAAGGCAGTTCACAACAGCCTTGTACCATGTGACAAGCTGTGACCAATCACAGCTCGCACAGTATTTCTCAATGGCTGCAAAAATGCAGCCAGAGGAGGAGGAGAAATGATTGCTTTTACAGCCTTTATGGGTGTAAAAGCGATCAGTGTAAAAAAAAAAAAATCTTCATTACCCCCCACAAGTAGTACAGTGCCACTATGGTGACACTGTACTGCTAGGGTGACAGTATGTAAAAAAATAAATAAAAATGAAGTAAAAAAATTTTTTTAACAATTATGATTTTTTGTTATAAACTACTGTATTTTCCGGCGTATAAGATGACTGGGCGTATAAGACAACCCCCTACTTTTCCTGCTAAAATGTAGTGTTTGGGCTATACTCGCCGTATAAGACTACCCCTCTTCCAGTGCACACCAGTGGGAAGAATCGTGCCCCATCATTGGTGTCAGTGGGAGGAATAGTGCCCCATCATTGGTATTAGTGGGAGGAATAGTGCCCCATCATTGGTGTCAGTGGGAGGAATAGTGCCCCATCATTGGTGTCAGTGGGAGGAATAGTGCCCCATCATTGGTGTCAGTGGGAGGAATAGTGCCCCATCATTGGTGTCAGTGGGAGGAATAGTGCCCCATCATTGGTGTCAGTGGGAGGAACAGTGCCCCATCATTGGTATCAGTGGCAGGAATAGTGCCCCTTCATTAGTATCAGTGGCAGGAATAGTGCCCCATCATTGGTGTCAGTGGGAGGAATAGCACCCCATCATTAGTATCAGTGGCAGGAATAGCGCCCCATCATTGGTGTCAGTGGAAGGAATAGTGTCCCATCATTGGTATCAGTGGGAGGAATAGTGCCCCATCATTGGTATCAGTGGGAGGAATAGTGCCCCATCATTGGTGTCAGTGGGAGGAATAGTGTCCCATCATTGGTATCAGTGGGAGGAATAGTGTCCCATCATTGGTATCAGTGGGAGGAATAGTGCCCCATCATTAGTATCATTGGGGGGAATAGTGCCCCATCATTGGTGTCAGTGGAATAGTGCAACATCTTTGGTGTCAGTGGGAGGAATAGTATCCCATCATTGGTGTCAGTGGGGGGTGGAATAGTGCCCCATCATTGGTGTCAGTGGGGGGGGGGGGGAATAGTGCCCCATCGTTGGTGTCAGTGGGGGGGGAGGAATAGTGCCCCATCGTTGGTGTCAGTGGGGGGGGAGGAATAGTGCCCCATCGTTGGTGTCAGTGGGGGGGGAGGAATAGTGCCCCATCGTTGGTGTCAGTGGGGGGGAGGAATAATGCCCCATCGTTGGTGTCAGTGGGGGGAAGGAATAGTGCCCCATCATTGGTATCAGTGGCAGGAATAGTGCCCCATCATTGGTATCAGTGGCAGGAATAGTGCCCCATCATTGGTGTCAGTGGGAGGAATAGTGTCCCATCATTGGTATCAGTGGGAGGAATAGTGCCCCATCATTAGTATCATTGGGGGGAATAGTGCCCCATCATTAGTATCATTGGGGGGAATAGTGCCCCATCATTAGTATCATTGGGGGGAATAGTGCCCCATCTTTGGTGTCAGTGGGAGGAATAGTATCCCATCATTGGTGTCAGTGGGGGGTGGAATAGTGCCCCATCATTGGTGTCAGTGGAGGGGGAGGAATAGTGCCCCATCATTGGTGTCAGTGGAGGGGGAGGAATAGTGCCCCATCATTGGTGTCAGTGGGGGGGAGGAATAGTGCCCCATCATTGGTGTCAGTGGGGGGGAGGAATAGTGCCCCATCGTTGATGTCAGTAGGGGGGAGGAAAAGTGCCCCATCGTGGGTGTCAGTGGGAGGAATAATGCCCCATCATTGGTATCAGTGACACCAACGATGGGGCACTATTCCTCCCACTGACACTTGCTGACCCTGTTCCAGTACGGTGCTGCTGCAGCCAGCATATGTGGTTGCAGCAGCACCTAAGCACGGCACACTTACTTGCATCTCCACTCGATTTTCGCGGGGCCGCTCAGCTCCGCCTCCTCGTCGGTGATTGGTCGCCTGTGTGCCTTTCCTGAGCAACAGTTCTGGCAGCCAATCACCGGGGAGGAGGCGGAGCCGAGCAGCCGCGCAAACAAAGGAGCAGCCGCGCCTCCTGGACCGGATCGTCGTGGGACCGGAGCCAGGTAAGAGACAGCAGCCCCTGCCCACCCCTGTACTTAGTGTCCCTTCTGTTGGAGGGGGGGGGGGGTGCCGCCGCCCCCCTAAAAAGTGTCAGCATGCCGTTACCGGCGTATAAGACGACCCCCGACTTTTCAGAAGATTTTCAAGGGGTAAAAAGTCGTCTTATACGCCGGAAAATACGGTAATTTGTTTTTTTTTGTTTTTTTACTAAAAAGATAACTAATTACATTTTGGCCAAGATTTATGAAGAAAGATTATTTATTTGCAAAATTTTATAAGAAACACTTTTTTTCAAAATTTTTGGACTTTTTCATTAATATATATATATATATATATATATATATATATATATTATATATAATATATAAAATATATATAAAAAAAAATATAGCGAAGAAAAAAAAAATTCCAGTGGTGAATAAATACCACCAAAATAAAGTTTTATCGGTCTCAAAAAAATGCTAAAAAATTCATATGGGTACAATGTTGCATGACCACGCAATTGTCATTCAAAGTGTGATAGCGCTGAAAGCTGAAAATTGGCCTGGACAGGAAGGGGGTAAAAGTGTCCGGACTTGAAGTGGTTAATGTGTTTCTGTATTTATAAACTCCCATCTAGAGATAAAAGCAACACACTCTTAGGCTCCATTCACATTAGCATGTCTCCAAAATCGCACAATTTCCAGTGCTACTTTGGAGAATGATTTTCATGCGACTTTGATCCCACCTTACATTCTCTTGACCAAAAAGTCTCATCAAAGTAGCACATTCACCTTTTTAAAGTCGTTGCAATTTGAACACGT
The DNA here is from genome assembly GCF_062004578.1 of Staurois parvus. Taxonomy (NCBI): domain Eukaryota; kingdom Metazoa; phylum Chordata; class Amphibia; order Anura; family Ranidae; genus Staurois; species Staurois parvus. The sequence goes on along the minus strand of NW_028318143.1, from coordinate 15,428,405 downwards.
GCCCACTAAAAAGAATGGGCTGCGATTTGGCATGGGAGTTTGATGTCCAAAGTTGCACAAGTGTGAATGGAGCCTTACAATGTAAAATTAAACAGAACTTGACCTGGCCTAAAATACATGCAAGGTAGTGTCTTCATATTATCACTAGTGATCCTGTAGAGCAGGGGTGCTTAAACTTTTGAAGAGCGAGGACCAAATAAGTGATTTGGTAACCAGTCGCGAGCCACAATGAAATGGAATGGTTCAGAATTTCACTTTTAATTTTGAATAATATACTGAACATTTTCCTCCTGCACCTGCTGACTGCTGGTGAGAGGAGGAGAAGTCGGCTTTCAGTGGTTGCAAAAGGAAAATGGAGAGGATCAGTTCCTATATGTTGCCTTTGCCACCCCTCCTGTCCAAGTGTGAAACAGAATGTGATAGGGAGGTCGCTTGGGCTCCCCGGAGCATCAACTATTGGTTTATACGGCCCCCAAACCGCAAACGTAAATGAGCCCATACTATCCTGAGCGCACTAGAAGGCTGCTTTCACACTGATGCTCTGCAGTTTGCCCACCCCTTTCCTGTGGGTTAGCTGCACTTTTCCACTCTTTCTATTAAATCTTGCGGGTGTGATGCACTTTCAGAAAGTTTTTTTTTTTTTTTTTTTAATGAGCCTGTGAAGCATTGCAGCCCTGATCAGTGATTTCAGGTGCAATGTTAGACTCCCGCAGACCATTCTCTAGCTCAATGTCTATATCAAGGTATGGACTTGTAGACTTTTGGTTAGTGAGCTGGAGGAAGTGTCAATGGACTATGAGTGTAGTAATCATTGTGCTTGTGTTCCATGGAGAACTACAACTACTTCTGCTGCAGTGGCAGATGGAACTTGTAGTTTATTCATTTACAGAACTTTGTGACATAGCTGTGCAAACAGAGCCAAAGTCACACTGATTTAAAAATTAGAAAACTGCTGTGGGGGTGAAAGACCATTTGGCACAATGTTATATCCTAAATATTGGAGTGACACAACAGTCTTAAAAGGTGGAGTTAGCCTTTAAAAAACCCTAACCAATGGTAGGTTGAGATAGAAAAAAAAAACAGGGACAGTACCTTTCTTTCTAGAACTGTATAGACATCACAAGAACAAATACCTCATTGTATCGATTGCTGGGAATTTTAATGCTGGTTTTTCTGACTTCCATATCCACAACCAAGCCTTGAACCACCGGCAGAGTATACTGGTAGTTGCGGAAATCCTTGATGTAAAAAACACAAGCAGAGAGTGAGTGTGGAAGGTCTGGCATGTATTCTTCATAAAGCATTCTAATCTGGTTTTCTAAATATAAATTTCCATGTTTAAATAAGCCTCAAATCCCACAGAACTTAATTTTTTAACAAGAATTCATTTAAAAATAGTCTAGTGATAATAATAGTAGCAGTCTAAATTGTTGAGCTCCAACAATAAAATACTGCAGGGTTATTAAATACACCTGACTAAAAATAGTCAGGTAAGCAATAGGGCACATGTCCAACACAAGGCCAGTGGACAGGATTTAGCCCACCAGACTATTTCATATGATCCTCTCACCAGGGATTTTTGTCAGTCAGAACTGTTTCGCCATATCCAGTTGTCACCTTTCGGTCCCCGCTCAATGCTGTCACTTGTAAACAGAGAAGCCTTCTGCGTTTACAAGGCAGCTTTCCTCTTGGTGGTTCACAGCTCTCCCAGATCCCTTCCTGTCCTGCATGCAGTCACAGCAGGGACAGATGCGGACCAATGATCTCCCTGCAAGTGAGAGAGGCAGGGGCCCCTCACTGCCAGGAGCGTACAAGAGCTGTGCTGGGTATGTGATATGCAAAGAAGTTTTTGGCTGTGGAGAGAGATGTGTGCAGAAGTCAGAGCCGAGGAGGAAGGGTGGAAGCGAGATGTGGACAGACTGTGAAAAAGAGTTGAACCTTGCACTGTGTGCATAGCACATCCCTAAACCCTGCACTCTATGCATAACGCACTTCTCAACCATGCACTCCGCACATAATGCACTCTATACGTTGCATACTCCTGAACTCTACACTCTATATGTTGCATACTCCTGAACTCTGCAAACAGTCTTACGGATACAGCCAGCCCTTTGAGGGCAACCAAAATGCTGATCGAGTTTGACACCCCTGCTATAGGGTGTCAAAGTCTAATGATCTTGGGTATAAAGACTGAATAAACCCCTTCAGGCACCATTAGAAAGAAAAAGAAAGACCTGAAAAGGTTTAAACACTGCTATACCAAAGGACTGCAGACATGTTTGCTGTTTAGACCTTCCTGTGGACAAGAGGTCAGTAAACATTATGTAATACTGAAGAATCCAACTCAATAGATAAGAGATGGGAACAAGTGAAGAGCAATGACCTGCACACTTAGGTCCATATGTACCAGGCTGAAAGGCAGAGTGGAAGGAGGATAAGCAAGGTGGAACAATTAAAGGAATGTTATTTTGGGTATGCATATAGATTTTTTAATTCAATTCCAAATTATTGCTACCTAAGGAGACATTTTTCTTATCTGGCATGGATATACCATGGTAATTGCAGTAGTGCTGGTGTCTACATGGAGTCTCTCTCTTCTTCCCATGTTTGTTTCGGTATCCCCCACATACATGTGTTTCCTCAAACAATCCAAAACCATAATGCTAAGTGAACTTATCAACCCGGTTTCTTTGTTCTTATTGTGTATGACTGCTAGGGGTGGGGGCTTTAAATCTATTAAGTGCTTTCACAGGCCAGGATTGATGTAAATGGTTTTCTGTGTGAAGCACAAATTGGTTAATAAAAAGGGAAGCCACATTGTGGATTTCTTGGCCACTGTACACTTTATTATTCTACCTTGTGCTAAACAGACCTCTTATAAGCTTTGAAGCTAGTTTTGGATTAGTTGAAGAACTAGAAGCATCTAAGCAATACCTAAACAACGATGGGAAGAACACACACACTCTATGCAGACACCAGAACAGCAGCAGTCACTGTGGTAAACATCTATGTGTGGCTTTCATTTCTTTTCTTTGTTTAGGTGCTATTGAGAGGTGTGGATGAGACTTGTAGGAGCCAGCACCCAGCGCAGAGGAGTGCTGGGGATGTTCATCAGTAGTGATGCAACAGGTTTCTTTATTTTGCAAGTGGAAAAATGTGTTGGACGAATTTTAAATATGAGACATTTGGTAGAAGAGAGAGGACTGAAGGGAGGAAAAAAAAAAAAAAAAAAAAAGGAAAAGCAGTACAAAGACACAAAGGATAATTGTACATTTGAAGAAACAAATGTTCATAGTATCCAGCTTGTATGCAAGTCATGCAACAGTTATGCCATAGAGACTATGTCAGCCTCAAAACACAATGAAGACCTAAAGAAAGACCTGCACCTCAAGAACATTGGGGACACAAGCAGCATTAAACCAAAAGGAAACATTCCACTCTAAATACATTTTTTTTATTGGGGGAGCCAATGTCTGACACACATATTGTATGTTCATTTCCAGGCAGTGAGCTATCGGTCTAGCATTCTTGCAAGCGAGGTGAGGAATATGTGGCTTGTAAGTCACACAATGACAGCTTCCAATAAACAGATATTTAGCGTAAAATCATGGAGCTGGACCTTCATGCAAAGCACGGCTCCCAGCTTTCTTCTGCTGTACCCATTTATATCCTGTATACTCCAGCAACTGCTAGTAGTGGAATCGCAAAGGATATGCAACAATCCCTCTATATGAAGGGTCAGTGTAACAGTAAAAAGAGTTTAGGTGAGAGCAAAAAGTGTTGGAGAAATGCAGAGCAAGATGTCATATAACTTCAGGCTGAAGACAGAATGGTGTGTGGACACTCACAGCCAGGACATTGATGATTGTGTGGCCCGTCTCTCCAAACAGAGGCTTTCTGAATCTGACACTGAACAGCGGACATGGATACACTAAGTGGAAACAGAAGACAATCTATAAGGATACACCCTGTCTGGTAATGATTCTAGTCATACTAAGCAATGTAAGAGTTCCTAAAGCCTCATTCACACGGGTGTACTATAGCATACACCTGTGTGAGGACCATGTTTGTCTGTAGGGGACACACAGGTGTTCTGTGCATCCCCATGTAGGCAATCCCATTCATGTAGAAGAAAAACGAACTCTCTTGCACTCTGTGACCCAACCCGGGGTAGGAAGATGGAACCAGGACTTCAAAATTTCTACCACCAGTGCATATGCAGTTGTGCAGCTTCAAACAAGGCTGGGGAAGCCCAACCAATACTGTGAAGCGAAAAACAAACAAAAAGCGCACCAACCTTGTGCATTACCTCAATAAACCGCCCTTCGAAACGCGTCAACTGTTACCTGAGTGTCCACTCCTATGATGGGACTTGCGCAGGCTACTTTTATCCTTAGTCCCTTTGTGGACTTACATGCTTGATATACTTCATTGTTTGTATTATTCTGTGACTAATAAATTTTGGTTTATTGAGGTAATGCGCAAGGTTGGTGCGCTTTTTGTTTGTTTTTCTCTTCACAGTAATCCCATTCAAGTCAAATGGGACACAGTGGCTGCAGGGACACAACTATTGCTCTCAATTTGACAGCTGTGCACATGCAAAGTTCCAAATGCAGACAGTGTGTGTTCAGGGCCCCCATGCATCTATACAGCTGTCAAACTGGGAGCAGCGGTTGTATGTGTCCCAGTTGATATGAATGGGACTTCCTACATAGGCATGCAAGCGACACCTGTGCATCCCAGTGCAGGCCAACACAGCCCTTGTGTGAATGTACACTGTAGTAGGCCAGTGTAAACGAGACCTAATTGTTCACTGATTGCTGCTTTAAAACAATAGCAACTTAAACACAGAGATGGAAAAGACCCAGCAAAGGTTAAAAGGTGAAAGCACGTTCCTACAGTTTCTTGCTGATCATAGCTACAATACAGTGCTCAAACATACCATTTACCTGTGAAAAAAAACATACCAGACTTTGATTAGTACAATTTAAATTGTGAACTTTTGTTCAGACCAACAGTAATGACTCAGAGAAAGTTTAAAGCTCTGAGCTTAATCACATCTACTGAGCAATGACTACATCCAACTTAACAGGGCCTTCTAGGGAGGACTGAATCATCTTTGAGAAAAAAACAAAAACCGTGAACATATATCTTTCCACAATATATATAGGTACTCACATCTATACTCCGCTCCCAAGCGCAGCATAAGACGCATGGGAAAAACCTTGGCCCATGGTGTCTCCCACTTCTGGATGAGGATTCCAAAAAGGTAGGGCTGAGCAGGGAGAACCAAATCTTGCAAAGACTGGTATGTGGGTGTCACATACAAGAATCCTCCATGTTCCTTGCTGCCCAGGAAACTCTGGCTCACAAAAGAGTGTCCCAGATTCCCCACCATGGTACCTAGTATGAAAGAGAAAAATTTAGAAGAGTGAAAGTATTGGTGGGCGGTAAAAACTAGGTGCAGGTTTCAGACGGCCAATCAATGACTGTAGTGGTAAGGAATATTTGTATTCTGGGAAGTAATTAACCACTTTCCCGCCACCCTATAGTAGAAGTACTGCTACAGGGCGGCATGGGTGTGCAAAATCACGTATATGTAAGTGATTTTGCATTTCCGGGTACCGGCACCGCCACTGGTGGCCTCACTTGTCAATCACCAGGTCCCGGCCGGCACCCGGCGATCGCTGTGTATCACAGACGGGGGAGAAACCTGTATGTAAAAAATCAGATCTCTTCCCTGCCAGCTCCTGCACACTGCTCTGTATGGCTCTGCATAACAAAGTGATACAAAGCAGTGTGCTTACAGTGTAAAGCACACACACAGCAAAACAGCACACAGTTAACCCTTTAATGGCCCCAGATGTTAATCCCTTCCTGCCCAGTGCCATTAAAACAGTGTCGGCTTTTTATTAGCACTGATCACTGTATTGGTGTCACTGGGGATGTCAGTGACAGTTACTTGGTTCCCCCCAGTGTCAGAATGCCCGCCACAGTCCCGCAACAAGTCGCTGATTGTCGCCATTACTAGTATTTTTTTTTTTTTTTTAATTCCAGTATACCGTATATATTGTTTGTAGACGCTATAACTTTCACGTAAACCAATTAATTTACGCGTAATGGGATTTTTTTTTTCAGCAAAAACATGTAGCAGAATACATTTTGGTCTAAATTTATGCCAAATTTGATTTTTTTACTGGACATGTTTAATAGCAAAAAGTCAAAAATATTGGGGGTTTTTCTCAAAATTGGTAGTTTTTTTTTTTATAGTGCAAAAATTAAAACTCAGTGCAGCATGCATAAAAACTAATGTCTTGCAAGTGAAATCTGCACGTCAGATTCCATCATTTTTTCTGCACATATGGTGTGAACGAGGCCTTAAAGCCTAACAAAATTCAGAATGACCTTTCCTTTTTTGATATAATTATTAATCAACAATAATTACCCTACAGGACAGTCTAACAAAGTCCAGTATAGTGAACATTGAAGCAGCACGACTTTTTATAATAAAGTACAGAGCACAACGCAAATGTATTGTCTGATATTCAGGAAACGGAGAGACCAGCATCTTATACTTGTAAATCAAGTCACCTATATTACATTCTTACCTGCCAAGGCTTCCTTGTAGAGCTCCACAAAGTGGCTGAAGATGTCTCTAGGCAAGCATTTTTCATCGGGCAAACACTGCAGCAGGATGACTATCTCTGCCTGGCCAACCGCATGCATGCCTTTCGTGGTGAAACACCAGCACTTTCTGTTCACATCTGCAGAAAGAAAAACACTGCACTTAATGGAACTTTTTAACCTCTCTGTATACAAACCTGGCATATCAATTGCTGTGACTTATACGCTGCCTACCTGGTGTTATAACAAGCACCTGCATAAAGCAGATGTCACTTACCAGAAGTCATTAGGGATGCAGTATCTTTTTTGTAAGAAAAAAAAAATAATAGCAGCTACATTTATAGCCATCGAAAACACATTTTCTGGTTTTAATACATGTCAAGGTTGCACTTAACCACCAATCTGCAAAGACAATGAACAGCTACAATGGAGAACACCAACCCTCTACAGCTAAACAGAAAAAACTTACAATACACTATGAGGGGAGACTGAAAAGTTCTCGGCCTACCTATGAAGCATTTGTCTTGGCCCAATTTTATTTTTGCTACTCTTAGTACATATCTTTGCAAGGTTCCATACCAAATTTCTCACAAATAGCTTTTTCTCTGTTTAAGTTATTGAAGACTGAAGCGCAGAAGTTCATCATTGTCTGAAAGATGGAGAAGCGAGTAAACGTGCTGTTATCCAATAGCTGCTGTCTGTCGCGCTTGTTTTCAACAGTCAACATTCTTGGGACCCACCGACTTGACACCTTGTGCATGTCCAGCACTACTGTTAAAATGTGTCCAACATGTTCCTGGGATATGCCCACTTTCTCTGCGGTGCAACGTTCTGTCACACGCCTGTCTGCCATTACCAGATCCTGGATTGCTGTGATGTTTTCCTCCATACAGGCAGTTGCTGGCCTTTCACTGCGAAGGGCATCTTGGACAGAGGTGTTCCCCCTCTTGAATTCCTCCATCCACTTTTTAAAGGTGGAATAGGAAGGGACATACTACCCTAATGTTTCCATCATGTCCTTGTGGATGTCCTGTCCACTCATTCCCTTTTTCAGCAGGTATTGGATAACAGCACGTTTGCTCACTTTCTCCATCTTTCAGACAATGATGACCTTCTGCGCTTCAGTCTTAAATAACCAAAACAAAGAAAAAGCTATTTGTGAGAAATTTGGTATGGAACCTTGCAAAGATATGTAATATGAGTAGCAAAAATAAAATTGGGCCAAGACAAATGCTTCATGGGTAGGCTGAGAACCTTTCAGTCACCCCTCATACATGCTCTTCGGTATACCAAGTATGTAAGTTCAGTGCATCAGACAAAAAAAAAAACACTGGGTTAGGAGATCACTTGTCATCCAAAACGGTTGTCTAGTGGCAATAAAGGAAATTGTGGTCCCAAACAACTATGCAAGCAGAACAGTCGGGGGAATAAAGTAGTAGGAATGGGAAGATTCAACAAGATTCCTGATTAGCGGAAACAGGGATCTTGTCTCCTGCTATGAAGGCCAAGTATTTAGCAGGAGAACTGGAGAAATGGTTGTCACCATTGGCAATCTCCATCAATCTTGCAGGGTACAACAGAGCATCACAGGGTAAGCTTCTATTGCCACTTTTCAGCATTCTGAAATCTGGCTCTGTTTTTGTACTTCTTAAAAAATCCCGCAACAGCATGATTCTGGACCAACAAGGAAATCCCCGGAATTCATAAAGACTGTCGCAGGCAGATTTCGCAAAAGACTCTCTCTTGCATTCTAATAGTGGGGAATAATGCACCAAATTCATGTACCTGTATAGAGCTTGTACTTGAATTTGGCTCATGTTGCGCAACATTTAGAACGCATGTGAAACACTTTTGCAAAATCTGTTTGAACCAGATTCTATCGCTGTACACCAAAAGAGAGTTGGTCTGAACTACACTGTGTCTGAGCACAAACCAAAAGGGATATTTCATTAATTTTTAATATTCAAAGTAAACTCACCCATCCATACATGTCCCCATGTTTTATTTTGCTGAAATCTTTTAGAAAAACACCCCCTAGCATTTCTGGTCATGGCCACATTGAGTAAGGGCAGATGATTAATGTAGCAATTATTTCCCTGAATCCATCTTCCCTTAGTTTAGGCATGCCCACAGGAGGGTGTGCTTAGCTGAAAAAATTAAGAAAGTGAAGTTCCACTTTAATTAGCTCCATTTTTAATTTTGGCACTTTCAATGTGACACAATGTAAAAGTTGCACATTCAATTTGACACAAGGTAAAATTGGCGCATTTTAGATCTGAATTTACTGCACAACTGGTGCATCGGCTTTATTGAATTCCCCTCAATATGACTTTAATTACCAAGTTTTCAAAGAATGCTGTGTAATTATTACACTATGTACATTCAGGAGTACCCAGCATTCGGTTATTAACCCTAAACCTTTTCTATAAAACTTCACCAGCATTTATGGGATGGATAATATCAATGTTGCTGACCCTGCTTTCCAGCACAGAGGTCAGCTCTATGACCTTTAAAGGGTCATGGAGAAGAAACAATATGCCATTCCTAGTCCTAGTGCCTTGTACCTGAATTATGGCATAGCTGCACTGCTTTGAAAATATCTAGCAGCACAGTATTAGAAAACAATATGTGCCTTTTTTTTTCCCCTCAGAAGCTTGCAAATGATTGCACCCATGATCGATGGACCAGGGGTGCAAGGATCAAGTTCCCTCAGACAAGCCCTGCAGTTTTCAGCCCGTACCTCTGATACGGGCTGACTGTTTACAAGCTGCAAGGTTTGTGAATGAACTACGAGAGTGCTCATAAGCCCACTTGCAGTACATTGAGAACTACAAGCTGTCAACTGCAATGGCTTACAGTACTTGTAGTTGTATCATTCACAGAACTCTATGAATGACACTACTGTGTGGGCGGAGCCCCACACCGCCGTACTATTTTTAAAATGTGACAGCGAGTACGAGGAGAAGTCGTCGTCGTCCCCGTCTGCTGTCACAGGGAAGGCGGGAGATCAGGTGAGTGGGGGTGTGTGCGTGTCACGTGAACTTATACTATAAAGACGATATGTAATATTTTAAGCAGGGTGGATAAGAATCAATGATTTTTTTTTTTTTTTTTTAAAAAACTGATTTTTTTTATTTAAAATCGTTTTTTTTATTTAAATCGGATTTTTTTTTTATTTAAAATTGGATTTTTTTGAATAAAATCCTTTTTGAGGAAAATATATTACCATCCAAAGGTTATTCCATCATGAAATAAAGATTAGTTTTTTAATTATGTAGAATAAGGCTGTATACGTTTAATTTTTTTGGTAAATAAATCCCATGAATCCATTCACAATGTCATGCTCTTCCAGAGGTTTTTGTAAGATTATTGGGCAGTTTCTCTGCCTACAAGATATTATCACAGATGATTGGTTTACTTTTGCAGTTCTCAAAACTGAATTTGACTCAGCGGAGATCACATGCCTCTTCTTCACAGCACAAATGTTATAACATGAACAGAGTTAAGAAAAAGACCTTAATCCTAACTTCTACAGACCTATGAATACAGAATCAACCCCTTCAGTGCTAAATTTCAAGAAGTTCAGTGAATAGAATAGAAACAATATTTTTCTGATTGTTTGGAGTGGAATAGATCTGCACAAGAAGAAAGTGAAACTAAGCGTGAGGAGGAAGGGGCTGACAGTCTAAGTTTCTTAAAATATATATATTTTGTTTAGCCAAATTAGTTAACAAACATGGATGTTTGTTTAAGCAAATAACATATGCTGGAATGTTATTGTTTCAGTTGAATAAATCTATTTAAATTGTTATTATTAAGGTAATGATTATTTTTCTCCTTCCTAAGTACAACAGAAAAGTTGTCCAAATATGAATGATTAACCTATTAAACTGGGGATAAAAAAACTAATATGAAAAGTTGTTATTCTAAAAACCTTCATCTACTTGCATATTACAGTTATACCAGCAAGAATTAGTCTTTATGTAGAAAACTAGGATTTAAATCAAGCCTTACTGACTAGTGATTTAAATCGTGATTTAAATCAGTTTGATTTAAATCAAATCCACCCTGGTTTTAAGTATGTGGACATCCTCTTTTAAAGAAAATGTAAACCTAACCAGTAAATTCTCATATAAACTTTACTATGTTAAAAGTAAAGTCAAGAGAATCTAAGCTTTAATGTAAATTCAACAGTAATTTTCAATATCTTTATGCCTGTAAACATTAAAAAGTAATACCTGACACTTGCATAAAGGTTTCCTTTTAGGCACTTTCCCTGTCAATGCACTTTCCCTGTCTCCCAACTGTGCTCCTGTGATTGGAAATTTAAAGAAAATGGCTAGAAAAGGGAGGTTTATGGATGTTTTGTATACACACATCTTTTGTTAAAGGTCTTGTGGATACAGAGCAGTTTAAGGTTCTTCAAAGTAATCATTTGGACTGTTCCCAGAATGCAGGATTTTCTATAACTGTCACTTTTAGCTCAGTATTAAAGCATATGTCAAAGCACATAAAAAAAAAAAAAATGTAGTACATCTCTTCATTATATGCACCTTTTCCTGTGTTTTATGTTTTTAAAGCCCCTTTAAGTACAGCAAAAAACCTCTAGATCTGCCAGAAATGAACTTAGTTCTTACGCCCCGTTCTATGCGGACAATACATATTTTATTGTGGACCAAGTACTGTCAGCCCTGTCCAGTTATCTTTGCTAAACTGCTCAACCAATCCCAGTTTCAGACCACTACAACATAAAGGCCATTCATTCTGTAGTCCAAGATATGAACTAGATGGGCTCTTTGAGATAACACAGGAAATGTGCAGAGAGCACGGGACATCTCTGAATTTCTAACAAGATCAACAGTTTGTTTTTGAGCACTTCTGAAACAGATACTTAACAGACAAAATGGGAGAAAATAAGAGAAGTTCACTGTAAATCTGGCCATAGATGATTTGTTGTTTTTGTTCAGACAGCGGGTTGAACAAAAAAAATACAGATTCCTCCATCCACACAGTCAAGGTTCCACATGCTCCATTCTTCAAACTTTTAAGTAGTTGTGACAAATGGAAAATGACTCATTAACAAGGCGAGAATGATGAAAGTGACAAAGTTAATGTGCAACATCACTATAAGTGTACTTATTATTAAAACACCTTCACGGGTGTAAAACATAGCAGCCCTGTGCAAACACACGGCTGGTAAATGCCACAGACTGAACAACAAAACACGTACAATTCACAATCTTCACCATTGCTAAAAGATTTGCATTTAGGACGAAGACCAAAGGATCTGGACCACCATCCTCCAGCTGCTGCATGACCGACATCTGGGATGGACGCTCTTCAACTGCATAATCTGGGAGACAAACATGTGGAACTCATTAGTATTTGAGCTTAGTATGAACTATGATTAAAAATAAGATCCAAGGGAAAGTATACCTTTTACTTAATTATGTTTAGGACTAAAATATAAAAATAAAATCACTTTAATTTAGGTAAATAATCCTCCCTCCTAGATTGTAAGCTCCAAGGAGCAGGGCCCTCCTATCCTTGTACTGAACTGTATTGTTGCTGTATTGTCTCCTGTTATATTGTAAAGCGCTGAGCAAACTGTTGGCGCTATATAAATCTTGTATTATAACAATAATGAAAATGAATATATTATATTTGTCATTTCCAGACCCCTGGGTGAACTCTATGGTCCTTCTCCATTGTTTATTAGGTGAAGCTTACCCCTTTCTGAACACAATACAACTTTACAAGTTCAAATGTAAACTGCCCCTTAAAGTGAGACTAATTAACTTTGCAGAGAACTAGGAATGTGCAACGGACCAGCTTTCTAGCAGAAGAAAAAATCTGATTGTCAAGTTAACTGTTGCAAACTAAAGCTGATGAACTTATTCTGAACATCTAAGCTTTAAACCACTCTGTTGACAAAAGAGGTAAAGAGACTCTACTACTAACCACTCACCTATAGGGCACTTATACCCCCTTCCTGCCCAGGCCAATTTTCAGCTTTCAGTGCTGTCACACTTTGAATGACAATTGCGCAGTCATGCAACACTGTACCCATATGAAATTTTCATAATTTTTTTTGAGACAGATAGAGCTTTCTTTTGGTGGTATTTAATCACCTCTGGGTTTTTTTACTTTTGGCTAAACAAACCAAAAACCACTGAAAATAACAAAACAAAAAACAAACACACAACATGTTTTTTCTTAGTTTTTGTTATATAATTTTGTAAATAAGTGATTTTTTTTCCTTCACTGATGTGCACTAATGAGGCTGCAGTGATGGGCACTGATAGGCTGCACTGATGGGCACTGATAGGCTGCACTGATGAGGAGGCACTGATGGGCATTGACAGGCATCACTGATGGGCACTGAAAGGCAGCACTCATATGGCACTGATAGGCGGCACTGACTGGCACTGTTAGGTGGCACTGATAGGCGGCACTGTTAGGCGGCACCGTTAGGCAACACTGATATGCAGCACTGACAGGCGGCACTGATAGGCAGCACTGACTGGCACTGATAGGTAGCACTGAAAGGCAGCTCAGATGGTCACTGATATGCGGTATTGATGTGCACTGGTAGGCACTGATATGTAGCACTGATGGGCACTGGCAGGTGGCATTGATGAGCACTGACAGCTGGCACTGATGGATACTGACAGGTGGCACTGCTGGGGCTACACAGATCAGGGCACACTGATCATCAGTGCCCTGATGATCAGTGCACATGTCCCCTCTGAGTAAAGCCGATTACCGGCTCTCCTCTCCTCTCGAGCTGTCAGCGTGACAGCTCGTGAGGAAAGAAATGCCGATAACCGGCATTTCCCTGTTTACATGTGATCAGCTGTGATTGGACACAGCTGATCACATGACCGAGCCAACATCTTCGGCTCCTTCCGTTGATCGGTGAACCGCTGTGTCTGAGAGACACAGCGCACCACCGATCGCCGCACTGTACGCTCCCGGATCCGCTCATGCGCGGTTAGAATAGGAGGACGTCATATGACGTCCTCCCAGAACGAGAAAACCGCCTTGCACCCGTCATTACCTTATATGGCAGGCGGGAGCCGGTTAAAGGCAAAGTGACAGTATGTGTGAGGCCCACTCCAACTACCTTTCACCAACCTATCCAGGTAAATGTATAAAACATACATTAACATATATAAACCATAAAGCTCTGTGTAATTCAAGCATGTTAATCAATGTAAGTCATGCATGTACTAAAATAGAACAGCCATACAAAGCATAACATTCGCGAGAATTAGGTCGCACTTCTTTTTTTTTAATGCAATAGGAACAGGAATAGAGTGCAGAAATGGGCCAAATGTTACAATCAGGTTACTGTATGAACCAAACAACCAATTGATGGGGTAAAATGAAATAATGGAATTAAAGAGTGTTACTAAAACTAACAGAAACATACTTTTCACCTCAAACCAATTCTTTTGTAAAGTAAAAGAATGATATACAGGGGTTGGCCAAAATTATGGAAACACCAGGTAAAGGAATGAAATACACCAGGTAAAGGAATAGGGTGTTGTGCCAGCTTTGGTATCCAAGATGGACTGAATTCTCCTGGGAATTCACAAATACAAGTCTTGGATGGTGAATAATGGAATCCGATACCACACGTCATGTAAAAATCATTCTAGTTCTCGCAGAGATGCCGAAGGTGGAAAATGAGCCTGAACAAAATCGACCATAGTGGCTCTATGATATTGAGGTCTAGCGATTAGCGCGCCCAGGGAAGATGCAAGAGTTTGTCTGCAAGCTCATCAAAAAACGATTTGAAGACACAAACTGTGTGAATCAGAGCATTATCGTCTTGATAAATGGTGCTGTCTTCGGGAAACAATGTCTGCCACATGGGGTGCACATGGTCGGCCAATATTTGTACATAGTCGCTGGCAGTGACTAACCAAAGCATGATTGTGCTGCCACCATGCTTTACCACTGAAACAAGACAGTCCTGGTTGTAAGCCTGGGACAGTGCTTGCCACACGTAAACATGTATGGTGGTTGGGAACAGTGTGAAGCTCGATTACAGTCTTCCATTGGTTGATGGTCCACGATTTATGGATGTTGCACCACTCTCTCCTTTTCTGAGCATTAATGTTAGTCACTGGTGGTTTGGCAATTTCAGCTCGTCGGTGAATGTTTTGCTTCTGGAGTTCCCTGTGCACAATTTTAGTGAACACGGCTTTGGAAGACTGAGCTCTGCAGTCACTTTTGCAGCAGTTGTTTTCCTATTCTGGGTCACAATGTCCTTTTGTCTATTTCAGTCAGCTGACCATGTTGACAACGCTTATGCGTATCAGACAACGTTTTCCCAGAAACTATATATGCTGTCATAACCATGTGACACAGCAAATCAATTGTCAATTGACAATCAGAGGAACCAATGAAGTGGGCACCAACAATCTGCCCTCTATGAAACTTTGTAAGCTCTGACATGACTCCGTATTATTAGCAATGTACGCAGGAACGACAAAAGTGAGGCTTCCCACCTATTAGCTAGGTGTCTCATCACACAGCAAAAGCAAAAGAATGTTACATCACTTCTGCTTTCAGCGCAAAACATGTCATTTTCACACCTGCAAATCATTTAGTGTTTGATATGTTCTACAGGGGTTGGACAAAAATATGCAAACAGCAGAGCTGTAGGACTATCCTCAGTATCTCCATTAAAAACTTTAGTTTAACAAATAAACTTTTGTAAACCAAATTACACTATTTGAGTGTACTGGATCTGCATCTTACTAACACCTATGAATGTAACGTGCTTATAAAAACAATATTTCAAGCAAACAGTTTAGAGGGAAAAAGAAGGGAAAACAATGACAGAGGCACAAGATGCCTAAGTCAAGCGGATCCAAAAGAGGTCAAACTGCGGCTTGTAATAAGAAAAATGTATACATCTTTAATTGCAGTAAAAACACGAATCAATACACATGATAAAACAAAAACAATGATAAAAGGAGAGAGCCTCACCACTACCAAACAGTTTAGAGGCAATGTCAGAAGAAAGTTCACCGGCCTACCCCAACACAGGCTATCCCCGCTTCAGTCTATCCTGAACTCAGCGGCCAGACTCATCCAGCTTACCAACCGCTCCTCTTCTGCCACCCCCCTCTGTCATTCCCTCCACTGGCTTCCGATTGCCCAATGCATTAAATTCAAACTACTGACTCTGACCTACAAAGCCATTCATAACACTGCCCCAAACTACCTCACCGACCTGATACCCAAATACCACCCAACCCGTAATCTTCGCTCCTCACAAGACCTCCTACTTTCTAGCTCCCTGGTCTCCTCCCCCTACGCCCGACTGCAGGACTTCTCCAGGACTTCCCCCATCCTCTGGAACTCTCTACCCCAATCCATCAGACTGTCACCTACCCTCCTCACCTTTAGGTGCACCCTGAAAACCCATCTCTTCAGGGAAGCCTACCCCACCCTCACTTAACAGCCGATCTCCTCCACTACATCCCCCACAGCCACTTCCTCCTGTACCACTATCTCCTCCCTCCTAGATTGTAAGCTCGAAAGAGCAGGGCCCTCGAACCGCTCGTGTATTGTTTTGTTACTGTATTGTCTCATGTTCTGTCCCCCACTATAATGTACAGCGCTGAGCAAACCTTTTGGCGCTATATAAATACTGTATAATTATAATAATAAGTTGTCCGTCATTTATGGTCTGACAGTGATTACATGTATTATATGAATAAAGTCTTGTATGCTACACTTTTTTATTATTATACAAGATTTATATAGCGCCAACAGTTTGCTCAGTGCTTTACAATGTAAAGGGAGAAAATACAGCAACAATACAGTTCAATACAAGAGGGATAGGAGGTTCATACCCCACAGCTATTACCTTTTCTACCACCAGCCCCTACCTCTTAGATCAGTGGTTCTCAACCTGTGGGTCGCGACCCCTTTGGGGGTCGAACGACCCTTTCACAGGGGTCCCCTAAGACTATCAGAAAACACATATTTCCGATGTGTAAAGAGCAGCTACTGTGTAGAAAGCAGCTGCTGTGTTGAAAGCAGCTACTCTGTTAAAAGCAGCTACTGTGTTGAAAGCAGCAGTATTGGAGGTAAAACGACACTCATGAATTATAATTACTGGGTAAATAATTTTATGGTTGGGGGTCACCACAACATGAGGAACTGTATTAAAGGGTCACGGCATTAGGAAGGTTGAGAACCACTGTCTTAGATTGTAAACTCCAAGGAGCAGGGCCCTCCTATCCCTCTTGTATCGAACTTCCTGCGTTGTGAGCAGCTACAATGTTCACAGATCAAGTATTAATGCAGAAGAGAATAATGTATCCTGGGTTCCAAAGTGTAAGTATTTAGAGATCAGCAAAGATCGCAAATATGGCTATACACTATGTAGAATTATATTAAGAATTCCCTCAGCATGGTAAAAGCAAACAGATCCAGGGGTTATCAGCAATGCAAAGCCTGGAGGTCAGAAGGAATTGCAGTGACCATTCTGTCACACAGAAACCGTAGAAGTGCCAGAACAAGATAAACCTGCTGTAAAGTAGAAGGGTGAACACTGAGTTGTACATTTTGCAAGTACTATAGTATATATGATAGGTGGGCCCTTCATCATCAAGGGGGCCTATGTTCAATTCCCTAGTAACTTTTTATTATACTAGTTTTGAAGCCCTGAAGGATAAACATATTTTGCATATGGAGGAGGGCAGGTTCTTTGGACGTGGATAATTTCAAATACTCAGAAAATTAAGCAGGGGAAGCCCTTTGTGAGAATGGGTACAAAATTCATGTCTGAAGATTAAATTCCTACCTAAAAATCTCGAAATGGTTAGCATCCTCTACATAATTAGGCATCGTTTAAACTTGCAGTTGAGGGTGGGAGGGGGATAAAAACACATGGCGGAGCCCCAACCAATCTCTCTTAAAGTGTTACTAAACCCAGGACCCTGCATTCACTATATCTGGTCTCCCACAGTACACAAATCATGGAAATGCAATTATTTTAGTAAATTCAAACTGCTAAATACCTTTTCTCATCAGCAGTTAGAACAATCTTGTGACTTCTATCAGTGTCCAGCAAAGCACATGTTAAAGCTTGTAGGAAGAGTTTTCATTTTGCTCTAGGAGGATGCAGGTCCCCTGACCTCTGTCAGGACAGTGCAGATTGGCCCTGTGCTGATCACATGCACCCTCCCAAGAGGAAAAAAAAACCCCTCTTGCAATACACACCAAACTGAGCATGTGCATAGTGACTCCACACGATATATGTCTTATCAGGAGATAAGAGGGGGACACTGGAAGAAGGGGAGGATCAGAGAAGACAGGATCAAACAGCGTTTTTACACAATGCAGAGGATTAACCCCTTAGGTTCCACAGTGAGTATAACAAGCATGCTTTACTGCATATACAGACTGGGTTTATTGTTGTGGGTTTAGCTGCAAAGGCAAGGTGTACATGTGCAGTGGCAGAATTGAAAAGCATCCCCACTGGCAACTGAATGGGGCCATGTTGCAACCGTGCAAAGCAAATCATTACGGTCGGTGGGTTTTAAGGGGTTAAAACAGGAAAAGACGACATAACACCTTCTCACCACCTGTCACTCACTGAAAAGCAATCCAATGTAGATTGCTCTTTAGAAGACAACATAAGTGTAAACAAGCACTTAAAGACAGGAGATAAACACCTGTTAATCTGAGTTGGGTTTCATGAGAAATCTAGCACACTTTTTAATCTATACCCGACGAGCTTACGCACACAGTATATGTGGCAGTTGGGCAGGTGGGCTTGAACACTGAGCGGTCGCATATAGGCATCCATAGGGAACAGTTTACTGGGCGCTCCCAGCACGGTGACTAAAATGTCCTGGAAAGTTCCTGCTGCATTCTTGCGAACAGAATGCCCGAATCCATCAAGGGAGCAGCCATGGGAAAAGGTTAACGTTGTGGCATTATAATTTGAAAGGGGAGGAACCCATGACAAGCATAAATTCCAAAAGTCAGACAGCTGAACAGTTTTTAATTGGCAAGAAGTTTGTGTATAAAAGGCTGAAAACTGCAAAAAAAAAAAAAAAACCCAATACCTCCTTTGACTCCAGTGGAGATGAGAATAGGGGGAAGACCGTCCTCTGGGATAAGGTTCATTGCACTGCCCACCTGTGTTATGCTGCCACAGAATCCAGATATATTCTCAGCCTGCATGGAAACACAAAGACGTGTGATTTAGCCCTCTTTTTGACTGAAACAAAAATACATAAACAATCTTCCTAATTTTAATTTATCCCATATTCAATAAATGTTGTAGAAAAAAAAAAATCACTGGTGAAAGAACTAACCATGAAAGGAAAGCAGAGTTAAAAGTGTATGTATGGTCATTTTAATTTTCTTTTAGTTTTGGAAAGAGTAGGCAATGGCTCAAACTCCTGTCAAAGTTTTCTTTTTTTTTTATCTTTTTTTTGTCCAGCCATTGAAATTTCCCTTCACTGCCTCTTCCAAACACAAA
The DNA here is from genome assembly GCF_062004578.1 of Staurois parvus. Lineage (NCBI taxonomy): Eukaryota > Metazoa > Chordata > Amphibia > Anura > Ranidae > Staurois > Staurois parvus. The sequence continues at coordinate 15,409,261 of NW_028318143.1, read as the reverse complement.
TCAGAAAAGTAAGGCGAAATCACTTCAAAGCAAATATTTTCACTTAGTTGTCACAAAATAGATTTCCTCATTGCAATATTTTCCCCTCACCTCTCCTTTTTGAGACGACTCAAAAATATTGGATTTTCCAACATTTTCTGTACTGTACCAGGGCAAATGGTGAGGAGGAATCTCCCAAGCAGTAACACAGTTCTGACACCTTACTGTAACCACAGAGCGAATGAGCAGGGGGGGGGGGGGTTCCGAAAAATAGAACTCCAGACAAAATATTTTAATAAGAGTGGAGAGAGTTAGAGCCTCTGTCAAGATTTTACTGCTGTCTGGGTCCCTACTTCACTTCCGGTTCGGTTGACCACAGTGACTGGGTAAGAAAGATAGGAAAACTTCCCCAATGTGGATGCAAACAATAACATAATTACATAGGTTTTAATTCTTCCTTATTAGTGGCTGTGTCCCTCTTTAAGCCCCTCTGCATTTCCTGCTTCTGTGACTGCTTCACCAAGTAGGAGGTTAGGGAAATCATCCTCAATAAAGACAAATTCCACACACTAATCAAAAAAACAAAAAAAACAAAAAAGGCTGGAGTTCCATATTAGGCCTCATGCACTTTGCTGCGGGTTCACATGTGCGGTGCGGTATATCACGTGTGATTCGCACAGGAACCACACCGAATTCCTGTGCAAATCACATGCGAATTGTGTGCGGTGCGATTGGAGCCGTACATTTTGTATGGCTCAAATCACAACGCATCCGCAATAAAACTGACCTTTTTTATGGTCCGCACTAGAATCGGACCGCATGGGTATTCACACCCATGCAATCCGATTCTGCACATCACACTACGTTTTGCTGGCCGATTTCAGGGTGTTGTTAACATACACACCCGCAGCGGTTCACATGAACGGGGTGTGATTCTGATGCGGTGCAGAATTCACACAGAAAATGCTGCGAATTCCACACCGTATCAGTGTGAACCTCTTCTCCCTCGGAAGAAGTCATTGGATGAAACGCGTCAGAGTGTGGCCTTCCTGTGACGTCACTACTCATGCTGATGCACGTGTCCGGATGACGTGATGGCACTATTACCATCTTGAATGCGAGCTGGCTGGTGAGACACAGGATGGAGAGACTGGAGCTCTGATATAACCAAACGCCTTGTTTTTATTTGCTCATTGTGAGTGTGATTTCAAGGGGGGTTTGTTTGGCAATAAATTTGTTGGATGATATTGCACTATGGCGAGTATTTTCTTTACCAACATGTGCTAATCTGGATATGAGAGGATCTTCTCTGGAGTTTGTTTGGTGATATGCTGGATACACAGTAGTATGCTGAGTAATTACCAACACATGAGGATCGTCCTTTGAAGTCCGTTTGGTGAATGCTGGATATATACTGACATGCTGGTTAATTACTAGCACATGGTGAGTGTGCATTTTGGTGGGGTGTTTTTGAGCACTGAATATCACATTGCTTATGAAGGAGGATCTCATTACTTCATTTACTGAGGATCATGTTTATATGGACTTTTCTGAATGGACTATATTGAGATTCCCTATTTATTGATTTTTTGTTAGCACTATTAATATGCACTTATTTGGTGGTGGTTATATTTAGTTGTGTGATTTGGTTTGCGCTATTATTTGTGATTTGTATATTTTTCACATTTTTTTTTTATTTTGAGTTTTTTAATAATAGCAGCATCCAGTGAGTGTATTTTCCTCTCTTTATTACATTGGCGCAATGATGTTGGTATAATAGAAGTGTTGTATTTATTGGAACATTTCTTTGGTAACTAACTTTTTAGTGAGAGTCTAAACACTAGCCGCATTAAGCGCTTGAGCGTTTATCCATGTCAATGGAAAAGACTCTGGCCAATCAAATGAATAGCGATAAACACGTCAAAACGAGTGTAAACGTTTTTCTGCAGACAGGAAAGTTTAACGACTAGGTGAGTTTATGAGTACATGAGGCCTTAATGTCACACTAGGATTTTCACTGACAACTATAGTCTCTATACACTAAAAACTATATTTCCTTCAGGGATTAATGATTCATTCAAGCAGTTTTAGGCCTCATGTAAACTGCACCTGCTAAACTGATGTTTAGGAGCAGGTGGGCGTTTTTTTTTTCTGCAGCCCCTAAACTCTCCTTTATGTTGTCCTATGTCTCCATGTACACAGTTATTTAGAGGAGTTTACAGGCAGCTGAGTTTACTGACATTTCTCTGAAACCACAAAAACTGCATCCAGTACAAGAGAGTTTACCGGCATTTAAGTTGACAAACGTGCCTAAGGGCACATAAACGTATCTAAATGCGCTTAAACGCTAGGCACGTTTAGCACTTCAGCATTTATTCATTTCAATGCCAAGAATAAATGAAAATTCTGGCAAATAAATTAAACCCCCAAACACCAAATGCAGCTAAACCCACCTAAACTGGGTAGAAAAAAATGCAGCTTAGGTGATTTTTTTAATGCCGATTTTCTCCTGTCAGGAGAAACAGCATTTTGGCCTCATGTACACTGCTGCTCATAAATGTGGGTTTAGGAGCTTTTGGTTTTTTTTTTTGCCAAAGCCCCTGAACTCAATAAAAGCCTATGTGTCCATGTACACATAGGCTTGCAGCTGAGTTTAGTTGAAGTTAAACGTTCCTCTCCTGAATGCAGAAGAATGACATTCAGGAGAGGAATGTTTTGGCCAAAAAACGTTAAATGCAGCAAATATGCGTGTAAATGTTAGCCACGTTTAGCGCTTGTGCGTTTAATGTCAATGGAAAATACACTTGCCAACCAAATGAATAAATGTCCAAGCGCTAAACGCGGTACCACGTTTCCACACATTTTGTCTTTTTCTGCTGCCAGGAAAACTAAACGTCTAGGGGAGTTCATGCATACATGAGACCTTACAATAAAACAGTGTGCGTGAAGCCTTCTATTCATCCTGTTACGCAGGAGCAGACAAGTATTCACTTAGGCGTCCTCTACACATACAATTGACTGTCATTTCCAACAAACTGGAAAACTCAGTAATTATTCTGGGAGGCCAAGTGGAAATCCTATGTGCACACCCAAGTACTGCATAGCTTGTATTTTGAACATTCAACTGGCCACTGGAATGTTAGCTGGAATCAAAGCGCTATTTTTGCAGCTGCCACAAAACTTCATCTTGCCTCTGAAGACGGGGAGTTGCTGGGGGTAGATTTGTTGGCATCATTTGCAACTGACAAGTTTCCAGCAGGTGCTGCATTTGCTTTCCCTCCGTCTGCAGCCTCTCCATTAGGTAGGATACCATCAGCAAACCAGACTCGCCTTTGCTCTCTGGATTGTGACCCTATAAAGACAACATGACAACGTTTTTACTTTCAAGGATAAATTCCATTACACTAACAACATCAGTTCTCAATAAAATCTGTTGTCCTAATATGGTTTAAGTACAACAAGGCGCATGTCACCTCCTAGACCTAAAGGTGTTATTTACAATTGACAGTTTTACTGAGCGTCAGGAGTACAGCTATCACTATACTCCGAGCACTCTAACAGAAGAGAGATGCGGTCTTCTGATACACACCATCTTTGCCTGCCCCTATCCTCTGCCCATTCACAGGAGCGTTTGTATTTTTGGACACAGCGGCTGCATGCAACTAGATTGTCCAGCGTAGGGATGCCGGAAGTAAAGGCATAGCTGTACTCCTGCCACTCAGTACAAAATGTAAACTGTAAATTAATGTGATAAGTCCACAAAGTGGCTTGCATCTCATTGGACTTAATTTATAGTAATCCAACAAATTTTACAAAATGGTTGAATTCCTGGCGTTCAACTTTAAATCTGAACTCTGGACACATATAAAGTAACATCAATCAATGCAGGTATGTGTTCATTGAAAAAAGAAAAAAAAAATTATATTTAAATGCATCCAGTGTAACATTGGAGCTTCCTTCTCTTGTACATTGGAAATCAGACTGGATAAGAAAGGGGGAAGCACTAGGGGCCAACTACGTATCCTGAATTCACAATGGCTGCTGATAGAAGGAGACAGTGGAGAAATTGGCTCATCAGTCTGTTGCTGCTCCTTTATTGTCCTGTTACAGACTTGGGGCAGGGAGGTGATCTAGCTGTACTACTCTAACTGCAGTAGAGAAAATTCAGGATGGCTGTATTGTATGATAGAGATGCAAAAGTATCAGGACTGTCTGGACAGATATAGCTTGCCAGCGGTTGCAACCTTATAAACGTTTTAATGGTATCATACCAACTTTTCTCAATGACTGTGAAACAAGCATCTACTGTCTATGGTTAACATCTATAAGTACTGATTGAAAAGATTTACTCCTGGGTAGAAATGCACTCTATGTAAAGGCATATCCATAAACCAAAAAATCCTTACAAAAACCTAAGCCTTAAAGACTATTTATGTTAACAGTTAAAGTCATATACTATAAATCCATATTTCAATAATTGCTAGCCTACTCCTTTATCCGAATGATCTTCAAGTTTTTAAAATTACTTTGTGAATATCCCCACATATTTAATTATTTGAATTCTGTGACAAGTACTCTCAATGCCCTTTGGGTATGCAATGCTGTGTCACGGAATTCACAAAGCCTGCCTTCTGAACACAGAGGTGCTGAGAGGAGGAGTTTCAGCAGGTGGAGTCAGTACAGCAATCACTGTTTGCAGGCAGCAAGGTACCATGGGATATGTAGTCCTAAGAAATGGAAAATGAACAGCAGATGACCAAAGCATGCAGGGAGTCCAGGAAGTTGTTGACAGATTGTCAGCAGACAGGCAGAATTCACAACATGAAAGAAGAATTTCAAGAAATCTTATTTTGGCTAGTCAAATATAACTATTTGTATTGCTAATACAATGCTGGTGTTATAAAATAAGCATGTATGCTGTCCCTATAGAACTCTTTTTGTTAACTATAGGCCCAAAAATTGCACAGAACATGATTAAAAAATGCATGCACAGTGTTTTCCATGTATTCGAATGGCCCCAGTTCACACCAGTGCAGTCAATTCCAATATGTTCCTGTGCAGAAAAGAAAAAGAAAAAAAAAACAGCACATGCTGCTTTTTTCTAAACAAAACTGTACTGGAACTCAGCAAAACACATCAAAAATACACCGGAATGAAGTATGGTGTGAACTGTAAGCAAAAACGCATCTGGAGTGCATTTTTGTGGTGTGAACTGGCCTTGAAACTCAAGACCAAGATAAATAAATACAACACAGATTTGCAGCTTTTGCACTCTGTATGCTGATGGATGGTGCGTTTTGCCTGGAGTTCTCCTTTTTAGGCCAAGATGTTTACTAAAACACCTGTGCTGGAGAGGATATACAGGCTGGCCATACAGCAAGCAGTTCCAGACACTGGAATACAAACAAGGATATGGAGCAGTGAAAAGCCTCTGGGGAAAGAATGAAATCTAAGGAAGTGACACACCTTACAGGGAGGCTGGAATTACAAGAGCTGCAGGAATGTACTCCCCACTCAACAAGCAGCAACAAAATCTTTAGACACAACATAATGATCATTAACTTTGCTTGACGTTTTGGTTACTGCTTGTTAGAAAGCAATATGAATCAGTTTTAAGATGACTAGTTACAATGAAAAATATATTTTTCTTGGAAGGTTCATAGACATTTACTGCATACTTAGGGCCATTCCATTTGATGATTGCCTGACTTGTACTGTTGGCAGATATATCATTCTACCTATCTCTTTATTTATATTTCTCATGTACTTAGACTCTATTCTTTCATCTTTTCTTTTCATTTTTACTTTTTCGATAGGATTGTGCCTTTTTGAAATGTACAATTCAACTGTGCTTTGTTACTACTGTACACATTGTTTGAAGCTGTACTGTTATTTTACAGACTTTCTTGAAAAAGAAAAAATTGTTTGTAAACAAAGAAAAATATATTTTTACAAATGTGACTGTGCTAAAATCTTGTACTTTTGTAGATGTGGGATCCTCACCTTCAGTACCTGGATGCTTCAGGACGCCCACAGGCACCATAACTGTTGGAGGCGGGGAGCTGAGGGCACCTGATGCCTGAGCCTGCTGCATAGGGGGGATGGTGGAGCAGTACTCCGCAGGGTTGTTTGGGTTTGGGCTCTGGACTGATGCACTGAGCATATTTTCCCATGCTTGAGCTGAAACACACAGTGAAAGCAATCAGGGAAAAAAAAAAGTTGTGTACAAAATTAGTGCGTAAAACAGGAATATCTCATCCAATCACATATCCCAAAAGAAAAGAGGGTTATTCCTCATTTTATCCCTCCAGCCAGATGTGAATACAGAGCATCTAGTATATAGTGCAAATATTAAAGAGTCATTTATTCCAAACTGCATACAGCTACTTCAGGCTATTAGGCCATAATCCGTCCAATGTAAGGAAACCTTGGCTCCATGGAGTAGGGCTTGTGGCCCAAAAGAACAGTATAACCAGGTTATACTGAGTGAGGGCTTCTTGATAGCTTTAACCCTTTGAGGGCCATAAGATTAGGGAACGCCAAAAGAATCAATTTTTTGTTTTTACAGTTCGTACACTTCAGTTGCTGTAACTAAGCCATTTCATGAAATAATTGGCAAAAAGCTAGATCCATTTGTTGATGAGAACTAATATTTTGACTCAAACCAAAAAAAAAAAGTATTTTAAGTTCTTAATCAGATTCTACAGGCAATTAAAAATATGGGACAAATACATCCCTTGGTCCTCAAAGGGTTAATGTGATGCTAAAGGATATATTAAGTTTTAAAGTTAAAATAAAATGGTTTTCCAATTAGCGATTGAACAGCATGGAGGGGTTCAGAACAGCTATAGTATAGAAGAGGCTGCACTCACCATTGATGAGCACAGAGTGGCAGATAACACACACTCTGGCTTCCTTCTTATCCATGTATAGAAGCTTGCACTTGAGGCTGCAGCAAGCAGCACAGAAAACCTGCAAATGAGAGAAAGCGTTAAATCAAAAGTAGAACTAAAGGCAAAATGTTTTTTTTTTCCATTTTGGATAGAGTAAGGGACAGTATACTCCCTGTCAGGCCTTTTTTTGCCATCTGTGTCCTATTGGGGAGATTTCTTTTTACGTCCTGTCCCACAGCCAAAACAGAGAGGAAATCCCTCCAAAGAAAGGGAATCCTTGGCCATCACCAAAACTAGTGTCCCCACTGGAATTATTCCTCTGTTTTCCTTTTCTGGTAACAACCCAAAATTGTGGTTTTTCTTTCACTTTCACTTTTGGGGATAATGGTAAACAGGACAAACAGAGAAGGTGAATTTCCCTAATGACAGTACAGACAATAGCAAAAACCTGACAGGTGTCCTAATCCTTCTCCACTATCTAAAACAAAGTTTTGCCTTTAAGCAGGCCAAAGATGGATTGAATCTTAGCAGGGACTAGCCAGGATTCGATCCATCTATGGGCAGGCTGATTGTACCCAAGATGACTGACAGATCGGCTTGGGCACAATCAGCATGTAGGATTTATAGCATGCAATTATTACCATCAGCTTTAGCCGCTAGCAGTAAACACTGTGTTCTCCTGGCAGGGACGGCTCCCTGCCCCCCCCCCCCCCCCCACCAGAAGACCACAATAGCTTTGCAGGATTATATAAATAAAAGTGCAGCGCTAAGTAATAAATCTGAAAATTGTCCACTGTAAGTCCAGTTCATATAAACGTGCCAGGTGACAAATGGAAATCCACAATGGTGATCCGTGAGGAAGTAGCAGAAATGCGCACTCACCAGAAGGCAGATATATATAAGCAGTATATATCAAAAGCTCATGGATCCTCGGTCAAGAAGAAACAGGTCTGGTCACTGTGGATTAGCTTTTCCTTTCCTCAAGGGTGCAAAGCAAAATTCTTCCTCCTCTTAGGTGGATGCTTGAATTCCTAATAAGGACTCTGCAAAGAGGTACTCCTTTTCAACCTTCTGGTGAGTGCGCATTTCTGCTACTTCCTCACGGATCACCATTTGTCACCTGGCACGTTTATATGAACTGGACTTACAGTGGACAATTTTCAGATTTATTACTTAGCGCTGCACTTTTATTTATATTATTCTGTATAAGTATCTATTGGTTACTTAAAGTGCTTAGCTGCTTTCTAGGATCAGCGCTCACTTTTTTATTTTTCTATAGAAAGCTTTGCAGGATTACCTTAGTTATACTTGTGCTATCCAGGAAAAAAACTAAACTATACTAATATCAGAAGCTTGCTCAGCTCACCTTAATTTGCATAGTCCCTCCCACACACAACTCAGGAGAGGATTAGCAACAGTACATTTTTTTAAACTTGCATTGGGCAAAGCTTGATTCCTGTATCACCTAACACATTCAAACATTTAAAGAATGTCTGAATGTAGCCGATATCTATAAAACACTTCTTAGACTACTATTTTGTTTGTTTACATGAGAGGTGCAGAAAAAAAAGCGTGTCCAGCAGCACCTGCAGATGTGGTCCAGGACCAATGGATGATATACAAAAAGGCAGCTACAAGAATGTCAAAATTACTCCACAGAAATTCCAATGCAAGTTTTAATCTTTAGCAGACCTGCAGGTGATTGTTAAGATCAAGACTATGAAACTAAAAATTCCAGCTGGCTCCTAAATTATTTGAGTTTTTCTGCTGCTGTCAATGAAAGCATGTTTCCCCTAGCTCTATAAAAAAATATGTCTGCTGGACCCTAGGTTGGACACGAATTTAAATACATCTGTTCATCCCTATTACAGATGTACAAAAAAATTATGTTAGTGCAGAACACAAGAGTCTGTCCTGATTATGACATGAAATTTCTGGAGTGTTCATCCCATAAGGCCATACCCCACAAACTAAAGAGTCCTATACAAGTGTAGAAGGGCTCATTGTGCAGGCACAGGCAGCACTGAAGTAAATTGTGTCCTGGAGGTGGCTTCATGCTGAGATAAGTAAGCAGCTGCATGTGGAATTTCTAGGTTAGGGGTCAAGGAATGGTCCAATGCAGTTGTTTGTATGAGCAAACTTTTTAAATTAAAAATGCAAGGCCTATTTTAGACAAAGTACTGGAGCAAGCTAGAGTTGAGTGGAATATTACTACCAAAATAACAAGACAACAGACAAGTCTAACATAAGATATTTGTTTTCCAGCAGTTACTGCCTAGGTAATACAGACTTCCTATATTCCCCAAACACTATTGGAGGCAGAAAAAGGCATCTCATATGACTAAAAACTGGAAAAATCATGAGGAGGTCCAAAAGTTCACAATGATATTGTCAGATCTGTTAAACTGAGGTAAATTTTGGAATTTCAGAGACTTCGAAAAAAACACAACTTATTTTAGTTCCACTTACCTTACCACATGCTCTGCAGTGGTGCCTCCTTTTGGTAAAGGTAAACCTTGCCTCGCACTTCATGCAGTTTGGTGCTTGGGAGTCAGGGACCCAGACTGGAGCCACCTCCCCTAGTGTTGTAAATGGCTTGGAGGTAGGAACTCTATACTGCCTAGCTAGGAGGTCATTATCAGGGCTATCTGGGGACACTGCAAGGCACGGGCTGTGGGGGCCCCTATAATCTCCTAGGAGGTCACCATTTGCATCAGTAACTGGGCTACGCAGACCAGCTTCTTCATGGAGAGCTTCTGAGACCATATTATCACTCTGATTTGATTTGTTTAACAGGTCATTTTTGTTTTTGGAGCCACAGCCTGCATTGGGGGGAACCAAGTCACTATGTAATATGTCAGATAATGGCTTTGGAATTTGCAGCTTCAGATGAGTTGGCTGCTTTGGACGCGCTCCACCATAGGGGACGCTTAGAGGTTGCATATTGCCAGCCAGTTTTGAAGAGGTCTGCCCATGCCCTGGTGTCACCTGGCCACACAGGCCATGCAGGTGATTCTTCATTTGGTCTCCAGTGATGTTCAGCACAAGTCCACTTGCTTCAGCAGCATCGTCCTCCCTCTGCTGATCATACACACTGGCGTAATATTCAGACTTGCACTCTTCAATTTCCTTCTCCTCTGTCACAGAATCTTCTTTTGACGGCAAACTCTTTGGGTTATGAGCTACATTTGGGTTCTGCATTCCATAGGAATCACACCCATTGTACAATGACATGTCTGCATCAACATTAGGCAGGCACCTGTCCTCACCACCAACACTAACAGAGCTGTCCAAGAAGATATCGTTACTCATTTCTTTGTTTCGACTGGATTCAAGACAAAGTTCATCCTTTTCTTGATTCTCTTTTACTTTTGTCACATTCAAGTCCCCATTGGTTACCACAGACTCTGAAAAATGCTCCACCACAAATTTGTGAGATCTGTCCTTTTGGAGGTCATCACTTAGGAGGTGATCAAGGGCAGCTGGACTGACTTCATATGCCAACTCATTAGCAAACTGCTTATCTAAAGACAAAAATAAGGCAGTTTTCTGCTGCTTTTCATTGCAAATGGTATCTACAGTTGCAGCACTAAACATACCTAGACCATTTGGTGGATGGAGATCTTTATTGTCAGTCTGTAAGTTGGGGACAGAAAGTGTACTAGCAGAAAGCTGGAGACCATCAGAATCTGTAGAAAACTCAATGGATGGACTATTATAGTGTTCAGTACCATCATCGGTGAATGCACCAACATTTATGGTGTCTTGTCCCTTCATGGTAGCACTAACACTAATTTCATTATCAACAGAGACATTAAGTCCTGTTTTACAGTCAGTACTGTTTTGTGGTTGCTGCTTTGAGTCTATAACATGAATCTGGCTTTGCGTGCTTCTAGAGTTATCAAGAGACATACTTGTAGGGCTATTGCAAGGAGATGAGCATATGCTCACATTAGAATCTTTAGTGCAGCTACTATTAAGGGTAACATCTGCTAAAACGGACTCCTCTCCGCAGCGCACAGTGGTGGTACTGCATACATTTTCTGGCTGGTCTTTGCAGTCAGCCAGCTGGTCTTCGGCCATGTTGGTACCTTCCGTCACCATGACGGAAAGCTCTGAGTTTAGACGTTTGATCTCTCCATTGGAACAGGGCGTCTTAGGTGTCAGGCAGGGTGATCGGTCTTTGAGGTGAGCCTCAATATCAATGATCGTCTTGGTGACATTGTCTAATGTCGAGTTATCAGTCAGACGGTGGGAAGGTGGATTGAGGATCTGATTCCACTTAGCATCCAGAAGCCTTGGTGAAACAGTCTCATCTGAAAAGGAAAGAACCAAATGATAAACTGAACAACCCATTCAGTTAAAAATAGAAATGAAAAGCAAAACATTTGTGTATAGGTATAAAAACAAACATTCTAAATACAATTCCCCCCCATTTTTTTTTTTTTATAAGCGATCACAATCCTCCAGTTCTCAGCTGCAGAAGAGCTGGGGGAGGAGAAATAGCAGCACACTATTCTTCCCAGTGAATGGCTGTGCAGGTGGAGTAGAAAGAGGATCATTGGAGGACAGCACAGAGAACTGACCACAGTATGTTCTCCTGCCCAGTGTGGTTAGTTTTTAATAGAAAAGAGGAATGACTAGCATGAACACGAGGGATATCACACAAAGCAATACAAAGAGAACAGAATACTTTTTCACTAAACATCCACCACGGCAGAAGGACTCGCAGAGCGCCAGATGACTTTAACGCACTTGTAGTACATTGTTTACTTCTTCTAGCCCCATAACTCCATACAGACCTGGGCTGAGATGTAAATACAGGAACCTATGCATTGCACCTACACGGACTGATCATGGTTGCAGACTTCAATGCAAAAATGTATTAAATGCTTATTTTATTAATGATGGTGCATGTATTAAACTTTTGTCCATGCCTTTAACATTATTCAAATAGAAAGCAATAATAACATTTGCACAAATGTCTCTATATCCAATTACCGGAAAACTAATTGCGATTGAGTTTACATCTATTATAAAATGGAACTCTAGTTTCATGATATCCTGGCTGTCATGCTGATGTTTTGGCTTTAGTACCAGGTAGCTGTCCTGAAACAATTACAGAGATAAGGAATTCTGACATTTTTTCCAGATCTGTGACTCAAAAGTATCAATGTCATTCAGCCAAGCATCTAGCACTGGCCAGCAATAGCAGAGCCTCCTATACGTCTTTCAGGACAGGTTCACTAACATGTCACTCCCTTTTTAAATAGGAAAAAGAAGTGTGTGATGATTGCTTTCAGCAGTGGGAATTACTCATTATTGCCCGTAAAGGAAGCATTACACTTAATCTTTGTATCAGTACGTAAAATTAGAAAGCATTTTAGCCATTTTTCATACTTTTTTGCTTAGACTTTGTGGTCCTGTAAATAGATTTATATTTTATGCAAAGTATTAAAACACACACATGAACTTTATTAGCAAGCCAGTCTTAGTCTGTAGGGTTCAATATTGAGTTGGCCCCGCCCTTTACAGCTATAACAGCTTCAACTCTTCTGGGAAGGCTGTCCACAAGGTTTAGGAGGGTGTCTATGGGAAGGTTGGACCATTCTTCCAGAAGCACATTTGTGAGGTCAGGCACTGATGTCAGACGAGAAGACCTGGCTCGCAGTCTCCACTCTAATTCATCCCAAAGGTGTTCAATCGGGTTGAGGTCAGGACTCTGTGCAGGCCAGTCAAGTTCCTGCACCCCAAACTCGCTCATCCATGTCTTTATGGACCTTGCTTTGTGCACTGGTGCGCAGTCATGTTGGAACAGAAAGGGCCATCCCCAAACTGTTCCCACAAAGTTGGGGACATAAAACTGTCCAAAATGTCTTGGTATGCTGATGCCCTAAGAGTTCCCATCACTGGAACTAGGGGGCCAAGCCCAACCCCTGAAAAACAGTCCCACAACATTATCCCCCCTCCACCAAACTTTACACTAGGTACAATGCAGTCAGGCAAGTACCGATCTCCTGGCAACCGCCAAACCCAGACACATCCATGGGATTGCAAGACAGAGAAGAGTGTTTCATCACTCCAGAGAACACATCTCCACTGCTCTAGAGTCCAGTGGCAGCGTGCTTTACACCACGGCATCCGACATTTGCATTGCACTTGGTGATGTAAGGCTTGATGCAGCTGCTCAGCCATGGAAACCCATTCCATGAAGCTCTCTACGCACTGTTGTTGTGCTAATCTGAAGGCCACACGAAGTTTGGAGGAGTTTAGCTATTGATTCTGCAGACATTTGGTAAATTCTGCATTTCAGCATACGCTGACCCCGCTCTGTCATTTTACGTGGCCTACCACTTCATTGCTGACTTGCTGTTGTTCCCAGTTGCTTCCACTTTGATATAATACCACTAACAGTTGACCGATGCACAGGTGGCAACCTATCACGGTCCCACGCTTGAATTCACTGAGCTCCCGAGAACGACCCATTCTTTCACAAATGTTTGTAGAAGCAGTCTGCATGCCTAGGTGCTTGATTGTATACACCTGTGCCAATGGAGGTGATTGGAACACCTGAATCCAATGATTTGGAGGGGTGTCCCAATACTTCTGGCACTATAGTGTATGCCTGGGGGAAAAACATTCAGTACATCTCTGCAAAAATTCCACTAAGCTTATAAATAACTTCTTGCAGTGAGCTGACAATGCTGCCTCTGCTACAATGAAATCCCAATCAGTACTGTCATCCCTGCTCGAGGTCTCCCCCGCTGCACTACAAAACAGCAGAAATAAAGGGGGGGGTCTGTAGTCCAAAGCAGTGGAAAACTGCAGGCAGCGTTAACAACACTGCTTGTATATTTAATGCAGTGGCAGCCATCTTTGCAAACTCTACAGGTTGTGGGGTGTTCACTGGAAATCTGACAGGTACGTTTCTGTACTTTCAGAAATTCAAAGAGGAACTACACTGTATCCGAGCACCACAAATCAAAACTGCTTTATACTTCATTTTTATTATTCAATACAAAAGTCCCCCATTCATTCATGTCTCCATGCTTTATTTTGCTGAGAAATCACTTTGAAAAACACCTCCCTAACTTTTCTGGTGGCCATCTTGAGTAAGGGCAGATGATTCATGAATCATTTACTTCCTGGAATCTATCTGTTCTTATCTCAGGCATGCAGGCAGACTCCTGGGATGTATGCTTTAATTTGTCTAGGTATGAAAACCAGGAAGTACCTGAAGAAATGTTTTAAAAAAAAAAAAAAAAAAAAAAAAGTTTAAAACACCTAAATATGACATACTGTCCTATCCATTTACTATCTAGCAGCATAAGGGTTAAAACTAGTTAGCTTCCTGTCTGCCCTATAGCAGAAATACTTCTACAGGACAGCACAGGTACGCAAAATCACGTGTATATATACGTGATGTTGCATTTCTGGGCAAGGGTCGCCCTATGCGCTCCACCATTCGCGGCCACGGATGTCAATCACTGGGTCCCGGCCGGTGATTACTGACAATCACCGACGGTAACAGTCCTCCTCCCTGTTGGCTCGGGCACACTGTTTTGGATGGCGAGTACAAGTAGTGTCCTGCAACCACCAAGAATTCACACACAGGCCCGTAGAGCCCCTAGAGTCCTTCTGGATGTGCTTGCAAATCCCAATTGGTAGCCCACAAATTCTGCAGCACCCGTACTTCCCCCATTCACTGCCCAACCCAGAATTCAGGGGAAAAAAGCAAATTTAACTACTCCCCTTGATTTTTTGGAGTTGTTTTTCACAGAAGATCTGTATGCATTGATTGTGGATTAAAGCAATTTATATACACAACAGTTTAGCGCCGCCACCCCAAATTCAAACCTTGCTAGACCATTCATATGAAAACCCATTACAGTTTCCGAATTTAAAGTTTTTTGGGGCCAAACCCTCAACATTGGCATTACTAAAAAAAAAAAAAAAATTTATTGCAGTTGTATTGGTCCACAGACCTGATTCATCATATGCCCGTGTTCTCTGCTGCCATGGCTAGGCATAGATATGAGAGTATGATGTGTTTTAGGCATTTCAGTGACAACACACTCTGTTGTCCTCGGGGTGACCTTGGATTTGACCGGCTCCTCAAAATTTGGCCCCTCGTAAATTACGATAAACAAAACTTTGCAGATGTCTTTAATCCCCAGCAAAACATCTGCGTTGACGAGTCCCTCATTCATTTTTCTGGCTGCCTTGCATTCAAACAATTTCTTCCCAGCAAGCGTGCCAGATATGGGGTCAAGATGTATAAGAGGGAAACAGACTATACACATAAGTTTCAAATTTACGAGGGAAAAGATAGTAACATGGAATGCCATGAATGCCCAGACTACATGGGGAGCAGTGGCAAGATAGTTTGGTCTCATCCTTTTTCCATATACTACTTATACATGGACACATTTTTATTCAAGCTTGCCACTATTTAGATATTTGTACAATCTTGGAATTGGCGCATATGGCACCGTGCGACCTAATCGCCGGGGCTTCCCCCAACGGCTTGTAAGTACCCGTCTTAGAATGGGATGGGATGAAGTACCCGTCTGAGGATGTCATTCAGCTGCAGCACCACCTTGTTTATACTGACAGTAACAGGGTCTTGTTCTCAGAATATACATACTGTAAGTAGGTGTGTACAGTGCTGTTGGGTGAGATTTTTCATCCGCAGTTAAAAAAAAGAAAAGAAGAGCATATATGCCGAAGCATGGGGCCTGGGGTGGCCAGTGGGTGTATGACCCCTATGCTTCGGCATATATATAATATTTTTTGGTACATTTTATGTGTGCCCACCATTAGAAGTGGGTGGATGCAGGGCGGTATATTCTTGTGGCAGAGATTTCTTCTCTTTTTTCATTCAGCCCACAGGCTGCATAAAAAGAAAAAAGAAAAAAAAAAAAAAACATAGCATATACACCCAACAAGGACCAGCGAAATACTGGTACATCACTGGACTTTGAGTGGTTATACCAGGATGATGCATCATCCTGGTATTGTTTTGTGTCAGCCAGCAATTGGCTTTCATGTAAAAGCAATCTTAGTGGCTAATTAGCTGCAGGATTGCTTTTACAAGAAGCGAGAGAAGATGCTCGCCCCCCCGCTGCCTTCCACGGCCTTCTCGGACAGTCCCATGCCATCGGGGGAACCTGAGAATGCAGGCAGTGTTTCTACCAGCTGACCATAGAGCTGATTGGAGACTGGAATGGTGCCAGTCATCTGTATTGTCTAAGAAATCGGAAGCTACGAGCATTTCATGACTTCAGTTTCGCAGAATCTAAACAGCACCATTTGCAAATTGAGAAAGCAACTGATCACACCGATCTTGGTGAGATTAGAAAATGTAAGGGCAGAGGAGATATCTAGAGTCTGATAGACCCCAGATTTCTCAAAAAAGAATATATGACAATGCCTGTTGAAGTTACAGGGGATATTTGCATTCCCTGCGATAGCATTAAAAGTGATCCAAAAAAAATGAAAGGGACAGTGTAAAAATAATTTTAAAACATCAAAATAACGCAAAAAAAAAAAAAAGCGCCCTTGCCCCCCACTTCCTGACTACCTATCACAGTTTCGGAGGCCCTGAAATGCCAGGATAGCACCAACCCTTCCAAATGACTCCTTTTTGGAAAGCAGACACCCCAAGAAATTTCATAAGAAGCATTGTGAGTACTTTGCAGATATCATTCGTTGCCACAAGTTTCTGGAAAATGAAGAAAGAAAAAAAATATATTTTTTTCTTTTTTTAGATTTCAAAACCTTGTTAGAAAAAATTAGATCTGCAAAATAATCACCATGCCTCTTTCTAAATTCCTGAGTATCTACTTTCCAAAACGGGGTCATTTGGGGGGGGGGTTTGGCGCTATCCTGGCATTTCAGGGCCTCCGAAACTGTGATAGCTAGTGAGGAAGTGAAATGAGGAAGTTACACACTTTCAGGCGTTCAAAGTGGCTAGGCTCCCAAAAAGTCTCACACATGTGGTATCCCCATACTTGGTAGAAGTAGCAGAATGTATTTTTGGGTGTAATTCCACATATACCCATGGCTTGTGTAAGAAATCTATCATTTAAATGACAAATTTGTGTAAAAAAAAATGTTTTTGTCATTTCCCAAAAACGTGTGGAAAAAAAATAAATCTTCCATGGACTCAATATGCCTCTCAGCAGATAGCTTAGGGTGTCCACTTTCCGAAAAGGGGTCATTTGGGGGTGTTTGTGCTGACCTGGTATTTTAGCACCTCAAGAAATGTGAAAGGAAGTCAAAAAGTAAAACCTGTGTAAATTCCATTATCTATACCATCGTTTGTAGATGCTATAACTTTCACACAAAGCAAAGCAATCAATATACACTTATTGGGATTTTTTTTCTTACCAAAAACATGTAGCAGAATACATTTTAGCCTAAATTTATGACGAAATTTGAGTTTTTTGGATTTTTTTTTATGAAAGAAATGAGAAAGTATTGTTTTTTTTTTCAAAATTTTCTTTCTTTTTTTGTTTATAGCGTGAAAAATAAAAAGCACACAGGTGATCAAATACCACCGAAAGAAAGCTCTATTTGTGTGAAAAAGAGGACATAAATTTCATTTGTGTACAGCATTGTATGACCGTGCAATTGTCAGTTAAACTAGCGCAGCGCTGTATAGCAAACAATGGCGTAAATTGCAGTATCTATACCATAGTTTGTAGACGCTATAACTTTCACACAAAGCAATCAATATACACTTATTGGAAATCTTTTTTACCAAAAACATGGAGCAGAATACATTTTGGCCTAAATTTATGATTAACTTTGAGTTTATTATATTTTTTTTATAGCCGAAAGTAAAAAAATCTTTTTTTTTTTCAAAATTTTTGGTCTATTTTTGTTTATAGCGCAAAAAATAAAAAGCGCACAGGTGATCAAATACCACCGAAAGAAAGCTCTATTTGTGTGAAATAAAGGACACAAATTTTGTTTGGGTACAGTATTGTATGACCGTGCAATTATCAGTTGAAATAGTGCAGCGCTGAATAGCAAAAAAAAAAAAAGGCCTGGTCAGGAAGGGGGGTAAATCCTCTGGAGGGCGAGTGGTTAATGTTGATTAAGAGAGTGAAGTTGCTTGACTTGTGGAGCTCAGATACCGTGTAGTTCCTCTCTAATGAGCCAGAGGTCACTGAAACTTTGTTGCCCAAACCAAACCTGGAAGTGTCTGTATGTGTCGGGTAACTTTATTTCAACTCTATGACTATGTCCTGTCAATTTGACAGTCTGATCAAAAGGAACGTACACAACCTTAGAGCAGTATTAATCATTAGATGTGGTGGCTGCATTAGATTTTATTTTTAGGCTTTTCCTCCCTCTGTTTTCACCTGGTGGTCTAGCCAGTAAAACCCTTCCTGTAGTAGAGTGCCTACACTCTGGATGACGGAGCAACAGAGACACCTTTGGAAAGCAGCATTGTCTGTCAGTCTGGGGGGATGGGAGTGTTAGATTTAGATACACTCACAAATTGAAGCCAAACTCCAGCTAACACATTATAAGCAGTTACCGCTACAGTTTTGTTCCTGTTGGGATAAAGGTTTTACATACAGTACATAAAAGCTGGGTATTGTAAGTACCACTGCCAGTGGCATAAGGTTTGTTTTAACCCTCTAATTGCTTCATGTGCAGGACAGCTTGTTCTTTTGAAAATCAACAGACTTATTGGCTGGATCACCAGGTGAAGAAGTGTTTGTAACTGTTGAATTGATTTTTCTTTTTTTAAACAGAGCAAAAGTCCTCTAAGCCATAAAATAAGAAATAAATCTCCACAATATTGACAGAGACCAGAACACAAGCCAGAAAGTGGAATTTTAGCTCCTCTCAAATGTCTCCAGTCAAACTGACAGACTTGTCACTTGAGGTTATGGTCGTGTTCTTAAGTTTAAATCTGATAGACTTATGTCTTTTTCAGACTATGTAAAAAGGGCACTTTAAGTGCTGTTCTGACATTAAAAGAATGACAGAACAGGCTGTTCTAGAACAATATCATTTTAATCTCACCCTTCACAGAAAACACTGAAAGGAATACTTGCTGGAAATCGGAAGCTGCAGGTCTCATCATCTTAATCATCTTGTTATTAAAACTGATCACGCTAACAATACTGCTGAAATAGGGCAACTTGTGGTGCCTGCAAGTGTCTGTGATAATCTTCAAAGCAATTCCTGTGTCCCTATGGAGCCACTTATTTCTTTCCCAAGCTGCATACTAGACCTTGACTGGACTTCTGAAGGTTAGTGGTGAAGCATCCTTGAGTTATTAACCAAGCATGGACATCTCCCACCGTCCCTGCCCATTATCCAACAATGAACAGCATAAGCCCAATGTTTACAGCCAACAGATATCCACGTAGATGTTGAATATGTGTGTTAAAAATTGCAGAAAAAGGAATGTACATGGCCCTCATATGATCACTTCTATTGATGAAACAGTTGCGTAATATGGATGTTCAGCAGTTTCATTACCATACAATGTTTGGCAGATCTAGCTACCAACAGGTCAGGTAGTCCTAACTGTTCATTGATGGGTAGCTTTAATCAGGTCAATACATATGACATCTCAGAACCAGGCTAGGTCCTGGATCAGGAATGTGCCCGCACAGATGCCGCTTTAGCCCACAGCTTGGTAAGGGGGCACTTGGAGGAAGAAGGAGCAGGTGACCACCAAAGAGGAGGTAAGGACTGCTCTGTGCAATATCACTGCACAGAGCAGATAAGTATAACATCTTTTTTATTCTGAATTTTTTTTTACCTTTAGTATCATTTTAATGCTAGCTGTGCAAAGTGATCAGTATTTCTAATAACACTCATCACTAATTACTATCCTTATCCATATTCTGCCAGTGACAGAGCTCCACTAAATCTCAGAAAAGTACACCACATTATGCATATGAATTTGCAACACTTCAGAAAAATGCTTGTCACAGAGCTTGTTTCATGAACAAAAAAAAATCAAATATAGAAGCCAAGAGATTTAAAAGAATGGTCATTCATTGTTGGTCAATGAAATAGTGGCAATTGCAAACTGACTGTCTCATTAAAATAAAAAAATCAACCAACCAGATCCTGGGAGAAAAAGAACATACAGTGCCACATCCCAACTCAACTGTCCAAAGCATCTTCAGGAACCAACTGATTCCATTGAAAAGGGTCTTTAAAAGGCTCTGTACTAGAGGAAGCATTAACAAAATTAGGTAAATATAAAAATACTAATTTTATTAATGACAATTTGTTGACTGTCTCATAAGAAGATCATCCATCCCAGCATGGAGCAAAACAAACTAAACAAATGCAGCACTTACTCAGTTACACCCTCACCCATACACACTGTACCATGAAAAGGAGGATTCACAATATAGGATAATTAAAGTGGACCTGAACTCAAAAAGTAAAGAACCTTTTCTATGTTTTAGGGGATATATAGAAATGTTAATATTCAGTATTACCCTTAGTACCTACTGTAGTAGGACGAATTTTCTTGAATTCCTCCTAAAAATAGCAGTGCACTTCCTGTGCCTTGAGCCTCATAGTTGTGCCTTTCTTGATTGATCTCACACTGCATATATACTTATGCATTTGACTGCTAGTTTTACAAGATTCTGAGCGAAATTTGGAAATTTCACTACTAGATTATTCACTGTTCTACTTGCTGGAGAGGAAGATGTATCTGAGAACCTGCAGTGTAAGGATCTCCCAGCTTTTGCATCACCTATGCTATGGATTTGTGCACTTCTATTCTACTGCGATTCCTGAAGTCTGCCATATTAGTCACTGGATTGGGGAGGGGGGGTGGAGTGATGGCCTACTGGACATAATTCCTGTAGACCTCCCTGGAGTGTTGGATGCCCATGTCCCCTATCACTTATTGTGGCTTCATCTGCTGGCCCCTACATCACTTATGTTTTCTTGTAGTTTTGTTAGGGGTAGTGGAACTACTTCACTTGGAAGAGGACAAGGCATCAGATGCACACAGGAGTATCAGATGTAGGTGCAGAGCGTGACGTCATTCGCACCGCCGGAGCCACGAGGAGGCTCGGCGGACATCTTTACTAGGGTCAGTATTGCCACCTTCCTTATCCTTATTTAACCTTTTATGGGTCTGGATCTGCATGCTACCCTGTATTTTATGCTGAGGCAAATAAATTTCCTTAAACATACTACACTATCTCTGGCACCTGTGTTTTTTCTGGGGCTCCTTTGTGGAGCTGTTACCCCCACAGAGAAGGTGCCAGTACCATTCAGAGGAGAGAGTCTCACCACCAGTGTGGAGTGCCTGACTGACCTTAAAGGGGACCTCAGGATCCGGCTTTGAGTCTTCGAGGACCCACCGTGAGAGGGATGCCTGCCATCTGACCTTTGGGAGGATCTGACATCAGGAATGATTATTCCTACATGCGCATAACCCATGCATTTCTGGTGAGTGCGCATTGCTATTATTTGAGGCCGCAAGAGCTTTGGAAGTTTGCACCCATTTTGTAAGAAACCACGAATATTATTACATTGACTTCTGACCGTCTTCAGTATAATTCTTTTAGCGCTGCACCATTCTACCCTCGTACATTTTGCATTTAAAGGCATTGTGGTTGCCTTAGGTGTTCTAGCTGCTGTGTTTATACAAGAGCGCTCACTACAATCCACTTTTGCCTTTTATACTTCTGCATTTGACTGCTAGTTTTACAAGATTCTGAGCGAAATTTGGAAATTTCACTACTAGATTATTCACTGTTCTACTTGCTGGAGAGGAAGATGTATCTGAGAACCTGCAGCGTAAGGATCTCCCAGCTTTTGCATCACCTATGCTATGGATTTGTGCACTTCTATTCTACTGCGATTCCTGAAGTCTGCCATATTAGTCACTGGATTGGGCAGGGGGGGTGGAGTGATGGCCTACTGGACATAATTCCTGTAGACTTCCCTGGAGTGTTGGATGCCCATGTCCCCTATCACTTATTGTGGCTTCATCTGCTGGCCCCTACATCACTTATGTTTTCTTGTAGTTTTGTTAGGGGTAGTGGAACTACTTCACTTGGAAGAGGACAAGGCATCAGATGCACACAGGAGTATCAGATGTTAGGATTATTTAGATAGCTAGAGCTCTTCCGGAGAGTGAAGATAACAGAATAATACACAGGACAGTTGAATGTGAACAATTTTTTTAAAAAGGCGACAGAATCTTTAACCACTTTAAGACCAGGCCTATCCTGACACTTCTCACATATATGTAAAAATAAGAATGAATTTGCTTGAAAATTACATAAAACCCCTAAGCAGTGTAGATTTTTTA
The DNA here is from genome assembly GCF_062004578.1 of Staurois parvus. NCBI lineage: Eukaryota > Metazoa > Chordata > Amphibia > Anura > Ranidae > Staurois > Staurois parvus. The sequence goes on along the minus strand of NW_028318143.1, from coordinate 15,387,064 downwards.
AGCAGGGGCCCTAGAGAATAAATTGGTGGGTGTTGCAAATTATTGTCACGCAGGATTGGCATAGCGGTTTTTCAAACACAAATTTTTTGCAAAAAAATACACTTTAGGAACTTTAGTGCACACAAAAGACAATATAATACCCACAGTAATCTATTCAAATGTAAGTCCATAAGTGACAAATGCAATCAAAGTGGTTATGTGAATAGAAGTGTTCATACAATATTCCAGTGAAATAATTAAAATAAAATGTCTCAGATCACATAGAATCATAAAAAAAAACCTCTAAAATTCTGAATTTAAATAGTGGATAGTCCATGGCACTGCAGGTCACAGAAGTGCCAAGTGATATATGTGTGCTTATTTAGCAATAATAGTGATTATACATAGTCCGTGGCACTACAGGTCACAGCAATGCCCAGTGTTCATTGAACTACAAGGCGCAGCAATACCAGCTGGGATGCTCAAGAGTGCTCATGATCCAACATAGGAAACCACCACCTTATATGGATGTGCACTCACCAGAACGCTACTTGTATAATAGCATTAATGCTGATTCTTATGGGGTCTCAGAAAGCCATAAATAGGGACCGGACTTCTCCAGGGTCAGGGCTATGCAAAACCAGAAAAGGATCCTCCTAGGTGGAGAAGCTCTCCACAGGAGCCAAAAGTATGTCAATATAGTATAGTATTTATTAGAAATAGTTAAAAGCAATCCATGTGGATACATCAAAGAGTTAAATACATAAAAGCATACCAAAATGGCCGCCACTCCGAGCTAAGTTACTGTTATGCCAAGTAACTGGATACCAAACATGTCACGCTTTAAAATTGCGCACACCAGTGGAGCGACAACAAACTACGGTACGTTAAATTTTCCATAGGCAATGCTTTAATATATTTTACAGGTTACCACTTTGGATAAACACAAGAGGTCTGGTGCTAGAATTACTGCTCTCGATCTGATGTCCGCGGTGATACCTCATGTGTGGTGCAATCACTGTTTATGCATGCATGCGAGCCAGAAGCATACATTCGCCTTTGCGCATGAGCAAAGGGGGGATGGGGGCACATTGAAAATATATTTTTATTATTTAATTTTTTTTTAATTTTTCACTGTCTCTACATTTTTTGATCAACTTTATTGCTATCACAAGGGATGAACAACAACTCTTGTGTTAGCATGGGCAGTGACAGGTATTCTTTAGTGAGAGACCTGGGGGCTATTAGACCACAGATCTCCCCTCTGCTCTTAAAAGCATCAAATCATTTGATCCAATGCTTTCTCAAGCCAGTAACAGCTTGTTTACAAGCTGGTGAAGATCAGAGAGATGATCATTACAGTTCTCAGTCATCTCTATGGTCAGACAGCAGAACCACTGGCTTTAGTCCTGGGCTCCCCAGTGGGACGGCAGAGTCTGGAAAGGTGGCAGGAGAGGGGAGGGCCTTCTGTCACCTGTAAAAGCGATCCGTCGGCTGTAGCTGCAGGCAACATCCCAGTATAACCACTACTGCAACCAGGAAAGGCTCGAGCCCTCTGATCCCAATTAAAATGGCTATCAAAATGATATAATAATATTAATTATTAAGAGGAGAGCTGGTTCTGGAATCAGTCAGCCCTGCTCTATAGAGAAGACTACAAGGAAACAAATGTGGATCAGATAACCATACCAAGAGGGTGCCAATAAGCACAGATTAGGCTTTAAAAACAAGCACCTGAAAGGACATTTTACCGTTCCTCTACTTGCTCTGGGGATGACCTATAAAATGCGCACAGCCAGAAATCTGGATGATGGTTGCACAGAGCCTGCAGTCCCTCAGCATGTCATTTAACTCCTATCATGCATATTTATCACTGCAGCAAAAAAGGTATGTTGTTTTCAGTGAAAACTATGATGACGACAATCACTACTTTCTATGGAATGCCCTTCAGTACAAAGTTAGGATACAACACAAGGTTATAATGGCTATATCTAAATGCTGATTTTAAGCTGTGTTGTAAATCTGTAGATAAGTCATCAGGATTGTTTTATTAACGGCAAACTGGAGTTCCACACATGGGATTTCAAATCTACATACATAATGCTGATGGTTCTTTTGTGTGCTCACTCATCCTGCTTAGTAACACTGAGAACAGTCAAGTATTTTTTAAATGAACTGAGCAAAAACTGATCTGTGTGAAAGCAGCCTAATGAGGTCCAGTTGCTATGTTCAGGGTGTGCAGCTTTTAGGAAAACATCACTAATCATGATTTATTGAAAGGTGAGAATGACCTGCTGTTGACCTCCTTCTGATCCCCCTTTAACCTGCTTTAAGAGTGTCTTGCATTCCTAAAGACTTAAGAAAATGCAGAACTCACGAAACGAAAAAAATCCCATGGACATAGGCCCTCGAACTAGTGGCCTGAAAATAACAATTACTTTTTGGGGGAAAAAAATTAACCTTTTGTGTAACCCTTTGATCCTGAATTGTATTGTAGCTGTACAGTCCCCTATTTATTTTGTAAGGCTCGATGTAAATTGTTGGTGCTATAAAAAAAAAAAACTGTGTTGTAATAAAGTGTTACTGGTGAAACGGAGTCTAGTCAATATTCAAATTTTCCAAATCTGTTAAGCTGCGAAAAAAAAATTGTTTACAGTTTCATAAACTTGCTTAACCACCCCCCACCCAGCCTATAATAAAATGACCGCTGAGCGGTGAGCGCTGCCATCCTGGCAGTTTTGGGCCTCAAGAAATGAGTCAGTACATCAGGAATAATTTTCAAATATATATATACCATAGTTTGTAGACTCTATAACTTTCCTACAGACTAAATAACATACACTGATTTAGGTTATATCTACCAAAGAAATGTACTAGAATACATTTTGGCCCACGTTTATGAAGAAAAATGATTTACTTGTAAAATTTTATAACAGAAATTAAGAAAAATGCATTTTTTCAAAACATTGTTTTCATTTATTTAGCAAAAAATTAAAAAAAAAACAGTAATGAATAAATTCCACAAAAAAAAATAAATCTTTTTTTATGAACAAAATGATAAAGTTTCATTTGGGTAAAGTGTTGCATAAATGAGTAGAGTAGGGACCGGCCAAAGAGGGATTACTTTCACATAGTTGGCCAGCTAACTATATAAATTAAAACTTCCTCTTTTTATGCAAAGTTTGTTAGAGAAGGCGTATAGCAGTGTGCAGAGGGTTCATTCTGAATTTGTAATAAAGTGTGGGAACAGTATTTGTATCAGGCTGGTCATGTATTCATTATCATTCACCCACATTCATAAAATGTCAAAAAAAGGAACCTCATCATTGCCCACGTTATATACTGATATCAGTAATGTAATAAATCACATAACCAGTATATATTTCGATGTAGCTTGTGATAATTGAAATGCTCACATTACCTAACTAGTGCTGGCCATAGAAGGATAAAATTTAGAATGAAAATTCTTAAGAAAATTTGTATGAAATTTCGCAGAACATTCGAATGTCATTCAAAAGCTTTAGTGTAACATTTGATTTTGGAATTTGACAAAAATTTTCTTTCCTGCTCCTAACTTTCTTGGCACTGCGGACAAAAATGAACATTAAGTTGACCCACTAATGATAAAAAAAAATGAACAAAATTTCTTAGAACCTTCTTTTCCTAACAATTTTTGTTCAAAATTCTACACATCAATGGCCAGCTTTCCTGATGTATGAACACTGTCCTGTGTTATATGAACACTCTCAGTTGAATGAAGTCTCTCCTAGGTGGATGGATAGGCATTTACCTGGAAAGCTGCATCAGCCTCCAGCTCTGCTTGTGATGTGTTCCCCAGGGAGTCATTAGGCTACTTTCACAATTAACCATTTTTCTTCAGTTTTTGCGTTAAAAAAGGTGGAAAAAAAAATGTATGGCCATGAAATGCTATGGAACTTTTCATACTGATCACTTGCGGGTTCGCTGCATTTTGGGTACGTTTGTCGCGGTAAAGAAAAATAACAAATCATGCCATGATCTAAAGAAATTCAAGAATGGATGAGAAACAAAGTAATTGGCATGTATCAGTCTGGAAAAGGTTACAAAGCAATTTCAATGGCTTTGTGACTCCAGTGAACTATGGTAAGAACCATTATGCACAAACAGAGAAAACTTGGAACAGTGGAGATCCTTCCCAGGAGTGGCCGCGAAAACTACCAAACTACCAAATTACTCCAAGAGCACAACAGTAACTCATCAAAGAGGTCATAAAAGAACCGAGGACAACATCACTTGCCTCAGTTTAGGTCAAGATTCAACAATAAGAAATGGACTGGGTAAAAATGGCATCCATGGGAGAGTTCCAATGCGACCACAAAGAACACAGAGACTTGTCACACGTTTGCCAAACAACATCTTTATTATCCCCAAGACTTATGGGCAAATATTCTATGGACAGATGAGACAAAAGTTGAACTTTTTGGAAGGTGTGCATCCTTGCTAAAACTAACACAGCATTTCATAAAAAGAACATCATAACAGTCAAACATGGTGATGGTAGTGTGACAACCTGGACGACTTGCCATAATTGATGAAACTATGAATTCTATGCTCTACCAGAAAATCCTAAAGGAGAATGTCCGGTCATCAGTTCGTGACCTCAAGCTAAAGAGCATTTGGGTTATGCAGGAGGACAATGATCCGAAACACACCAGCAAGTCCACCTCTGAATGGCTCAAATAAAAAAACAAAATTAAGGTTTTGGAGTGGCCTAGTCAAAGTCCGGACTTTAATCCAATTGAGATGATGTGGCCTGACATTAAACAGGCTGTTCATGCTCGAAAACCCTCCAATTGGCCTGAATTAAAACAATTCTGCAAAGAAGAGTGGGCCAAAATTCCTACACAGCGAGTGAAAGACTCATTGTCAGTTATCGCAAACGTTTGACAGCAGTTGTTGTCTCCAACAGTGGCACAACCAATTATTAGGTTTAGGGGCCAATTACTTTTTCACAAAGTGCCAGGTAGGTTTGGAAAGCTTTATTCCCTTAATAATCATTTAAAAACTGCATTTTGTATATATTCAGGTTATCTTGTGTAATATTAAAATTTGTTTGTTGATATGAATCTCAATTTGTGACAAAAATGCAAAAAAAGAAAAAAAAAAATCAGGAAGGGAGCAAATACTTTTCACAGCACTGTATGGTCACCCCTAACTTTACAAAAACTATGTAATATAAGGATAAACCTAAACAATCCATTCAATTTGTATCCAATCAGGAAGGCCCTTGCACTACATTACTGACAGTAGAGCTAAAGGAGATTGCACAAATAGATTGTATAGTGTATGGCCAGCTTACAATTTAGCAATGACTAAATACTGTGAGGGCCTACTTAGGCTGCAATTCATACTGATCCGTTTTTCTTCCGTTTTTGAGTTAATAAAAAGCGGAAGAAAAATGTGAGATCATGTATTTCTATGGAACTCTTGACAATGATCCGTTTTGGGATTGGTGCATTTTATAAACTCCTGCTTGTTGCATTTTTGGTGTGATAAAAAAAATAAAAAAAAACAAACACACACCTCCCCATTGAAATCAATGGAAAACGTGGCAAAAAATGCATTAAACCGCTCCCATTTTGTGTTTTTTGAGCCACATGTCCTTTAAAAACGCACTGCAAACGCAGTAAAAAAGCAGCAAAACCGCATATGCAAGGAGAAAAATATCCAATGCATCTTTGTCTTTAATCAGAGGAAAAAAACAGAGGCTATCACAACAACCAGGTGATCGGAAACTGGGCCTAGCAGTTCCTGATCGTTAGTATGAGACCCGGGGTTCTTTTGAGAGCCCAGCCTCTATGTTGGGAGAGCGTTGTGCAGCACGCTCCCAGCACAAAACACAAAAAAAAATTATGCATATATGTAGCCTTATGGCAGAAGACCCACTTCAGCCGTTCGCTGATCTCCGATAGCTCAAATAATCCCGGAAGTGACGTAATACACCACTTTTGGTTTCTAGTAGGGATGAACCAATACAATTTTTTTTTTTTTATTTAATCGATGAGTACGAGTACCAATACTTTTGGTCAAGTACTCGCCGATACAGAGTACCAATACTTTGCGGTGCAATTTGTGTTAATGGACGCAAATTGCACCACAGAGAATAGCATGCGATTTGAACAGGAAAGTGATTCCTGTCCAAATCGCATGTGGGTTTCCCCACTGCTCCTGTGTGAACCCAGGTTTGTCATAGCCCACGTTCATACAGGAGCGGTGCGAGAAACCTCCCTGCAGACATCCCATGCTGAGTGTCAGTGGTAGAAGAGAAGAGAAAGCGGCGGGGATTTCTTTCCTCTCCTTGCAGCGATAACAGTTTGGGCTAGACGCAATCTGATTGGTCAGCTGGGATGCCTGTTAGGAGGTTTCCCGTCTGCTCCTGTGTGAACTCTGGCTATGACAACTCTGGGTTCATATAGGAGCAGTGAGGAAACTGCGTGTGACTTGGACAGGAATCACATTCCTATAAAAATTGCATACTAATCTTTGCAGTGAAATTTGCGTGCATTAACGCAAATCGTGCCACAAAATATACAAGTACTCATGGAAATACTCTGTATCAGTGCCGATATCAGTATGGGTGCGTCCCTAGTTTCTAGTGTCCCTTTCTCTGAAATAGGAAAAAAAAAAAAAAAAAAGTGAAAAAAAAACAAAAGTTACGCCAAAGCACCTACATCCCTTCACCTCACAAAAATGTTAAGTCAGCCCCCAACATACATTCACATACTCATACACTACATATGACTGTGCTTGCCAAAGTATAAGTAATAATTCTAGGATCATTATTCTTGGTTAAAGACATACTAAAGGATTTTTTTTTCCCCTTTAAAATAACAAAGATGTTATACTTACCTGCTCTGTGCAACGATATTGCATAGAACAGTCCCTTACCTTCTCTTCTGACAGTTTCCTGCCGGCGCTATCTACTTCTCCTTGCTGTGGGTGCCTCCTTAACAAGTTGAATGGGGACACCCTATGCACATGCTCCCAAGCCAGGCTGTGTGCATTCATAGACACACACAGCCAGGGGCGGACTGACAACTCATGGGGCCCCCGGGCAATAGGGGATCATGGGGCCCCTGTGCCCTCACCCATACTCAAACCACACCCAAAAAAAGCCTATGAAAGGTACCAGGGACATCTCATGGGGCACCCTACTGATCCCGGGCCCTCGGGCAGTGCCCAAGTTCCCCAATGGTCAGTCCGCCCCTGCACACAGCACCACTGCTCCCAGTGTCTTCTGTGAGACCAGGAAATGAGAGGTGCAGTGCAGCAGCCGGGCAGCACTGGAGCGGTGAGAGGAGTCAGGTATATGTTTAGGAAGGGTAGAACAGTTAGTGTTTTTTTAACCTCATACAGGGAATGCATTAAGGTAAAAATCCATTTTGACTTTAGAAACACATTTTAAAGCTGACCTAAGGCAGGCATCTGCAAACGTTCCAAAGAAAGGGCCAGTTTACTGTCCTTCAGAATTTAGGGGAGGTCAGTTGTGCCCAGTGGCAGACAACATATAAAAGGAAATGTTTCATACCGTACCTTCATTTTTTTCAAACTCATCTAAGACTTTGTCCAAGTTACATGATTCTTCCTCAAAATAGTTCTCCATTTGTTAAGAACCGTTCAGACTTAGGTCTGGACCTGTAAAAGAAGTCACAATTAAAAGAAAATCTACAAATTACATTAAAAGTATTTTGTTTAGTAAAGCTTTCCCTGATGGTTACAAATCACCAATGTGAAACTGAGTGAAAACTTCTAATTTTTGATAGAGAAACTGCTGGAACTGCAGTGTGAGAAAGCTAGTTTTCATCCAAGCCAAATGCTTAACACATTTTACAATTACTGCTAAGCTACATGCCTGATAAAAGGGTCCCGAGCTCCAAAACATTGCACTGAAATGCAATACAATGTGAACCAAGTCCTCATGCACACTGGGCATTTTAGGGACACCAGTAGCCATAGCTTTATACGTCGTGTTTAAAATGTGCATTTTTCAGCATTTTGTAGTGTTTTTGCATTAGCATTTAGCCATGTTTTTCTGCATTAGCGTTTTTTCTTACAAGAAAAAAAAAAATTTGACTAAAAAAAAAAAAAAACGCTCCAAAATGCTGGTTTGCCACGTTTTGCAGAGTTTTATGTGTTAAAGCATTTTCACAGCTAAAAAAGCTCCTCTATATACCCACTAGTTCTGTTTTTTTCCTGCCAAAAAAAAACAATGACTAAAGCCTATATGTGCATAGATACATAGGATAACATGCTGGGGAGTTTACTGGCTGTAGAAAAAAAAACAAAAAAAAAAAAAAAAACAGCAAAAGCCAAAAACAGCTGCTGTAAAAACGTCCAGTGTGCACAAGGCCTAATAAAGGATTGTACAAAAGATCCAAGGTGTGCTTGTGATGTACTGTACAGTGCATTCATGAAGTATTCAGACCCTCTGCACTTTTTTCAAATTTATGTTGTAGCCTGATACTACAGTTGTTTCAATTAATTTTTTCCTCTTTAATCTACACTCACTACCCCATGACAAAGTGAAAAAAGAATTTGAGAAATGTTTGCAAATATATGAAAAAGGAAAAACTGAAATACAACACTGGCACAAGTATTCAGACCATTTGCAACAACACTTGAAATTTAGCTCAAGTGCCATTTCTCTTGATCGTTGCTGAGATGTTTCTATACCTTGATTGGAGTCCACCTCTGGTAAACTAAAATGATTGGACATGATCTGGAAAGACACACATCTCTCTATAAAAGGCCTCACAGCTGACAATGTATACTGTACCAGACATAAAGCCATGAGAGACAGGATTATTGCAAGGCACATATCTGGGGAAAGCTACAAAAAACTCTGCTGCATTAAAGAATTAAAGATTCCCAAGAGGACAGGGCCTCCATAATTCTCAAATGGAAGACGTTTGGCACAACCAGGGCTCTTCCCAGAGCAGGTTGCCCAGCCAAACTGAGCAATAGAAAGAAAAGGGACTTAGCAAGAGAGGTGACCAAGATTCCAATGGTAACTGTGACTGAACTCCAGAGATCCTGTGTGGAGATGGGACAAAGTTCCAGAAGGAAAACGATCACTGCAGTCCTTCACCAATCTGGCCTTTATGGCAGAGTGGCCTGATGGAAACCTCTCCTCAGTGCACAACACATGAAAACCCATTTGGAGTTTGAAAGAAAAAAAAAACCACCTAAAGGACTATGTGAGAAATAAGGATTCTCTGCTCTGATAAAACCAAGAATGAACCGTTTGGCCTCAATTCTAAATGTTTTGTCTGGAGGAAACCAGGCACTGCTCATCTGCTGACCAATACCATAGCAAACAGTGAAGCATGGTGGTGGCAGCATCATGTTGTTGCAGTGCTCAGGACCTCAGACTGGGCCGAAGGATCACCTTAGAACATGACAACAATCCTAAGCAAAGTCAAGACAACACAGGAGTAGCTTAGGGACAACTCTGTGAATGTCCTAGAGTGGCCCAGCCAGAGCCCTGACTTAAACCCTATTGAAAATCTGTGGATAGACCTGAAAATGGCTTTCCACCAACACTCCCCATCCAACCAGATGGCAAAAAATCCCCAATCCAGGTGTGCAAAGCTTGTCATGTCTTACCCAAAAAGACTTGAGGCTGTAATTGCTTTAACAAAGTACTGAGTAAAGGATCTGAATACTTAGGTACATGTTCTATTTCAGGTTTTTCTTTTCAATAAATTCACAGACAATTCTAAAATTCTGTTTTCACTTTGCCAGTATAGGGTACTGAGTGTAGATTAATGATAAAACAAATGAATTTAAACAACTGTAGTATCACGCTGTAACATAACAAATTTGAAAAAAGTTTTAATACTTTAGGAATGCACTGTATTTCTTCATGCCGCAGTAGAGTCTTTAAACTGGACCTGAACTCAAAAAGTGAAAATTTGCTATGCTATAGGGAACATCTGGCAGTATTAATGGTGCCTAAGTAGTACCTTTGTCTTAAATTCCTCCTGAAAATTCCTACTGGCTTGTGGGGGTGCCTAGGCACTCCTGTGTCTTGAGCCTTATAGCTGTATATCTGTAGTCTTTGGATTTGGAGTGGGATACGATAGGTGGTGTCTCTACTGTGCTGCTCACTGCTCTCCAAGCCGGAGGCTCTGACGTGAGGAAGCATAGTTCTGCCTCTACCAAGATGTCCACCTCCAAACTGAGACAAGGTGCAGAACAGGGCATGGTATGCCAGTAATTGGACAAGAGTAGCTGCAGGCAGACCACAGGCAATACTGCTGACTATTACTTTGCCCTCTGCCTGTCTTTTGAGAGCACAGATTCCATACTTTTGGTTGCTCTTTAAAGCAGTGTTTCTCAACCTCTTTCAGTCAAGGTACTCTTTAAAATCCTTAACAACCTCAAGGCACCCCATTTTAAAATGTAAAAAACTAAACTAATAGCTTTACATAATGCAGCAACATCTACACATGCAGGACACAAATCGTTAGAGGTGGTTGATTTCTCCAAAGCAAATACACCTTTGCACACTGGTACTGACTATTATCCCAATGTTTCTCTTTTCCCTCTCAGCTAATATGACCCCAGTGCTGATGCAGAGGAGCGGGGGGGGGGTGCAAACAAGGATGCTGTGCAGGCACTCGACATCCTCCTTATCAACCAATACCATCATTGGTTGTTAGAGCTTCAATGGATAGAAGATTGTAATGGTGCACAGTGAAAACCAGTGCTTTTGTGTAACTTAAAGGCAGACTTGATCCACCTGCTGGCTTGTATACAATTTTTGGCAATTTTTAGGCATTTTCCCAAGGCACCCCTGGAGAAACCTGAAGGTGCCCCAGGGTGCCTGAGCACCATGGTTGAAAAATGCTGCTTTAAAAGGTCTCTTTTACTATAGTAAGCAATTAGAGCATGACTTAATTTACTGCTAAGTGAATAGACATCTAAATAAAAGACATCTCTGCCCTGCCACAAATGGAAGACATTAAGGTGATCAGACCGCGCAGGTCACTCGAGACTAGCAATTAATTACAAATGATCACACAATGGTCAATGATAAAAGGAACTTGCCAGTGACTGGTGCTTGTCTCCACTTGCAGGTGCTGTCCAGCATGATAAATTTACCATTAATGAACATTTTATCAAGGGGCAGGGGCGCATTAAGCATAGAGTGCACGGAAAACATTCCAGCTGCTACAATGAGTGCGGCGTTGGGGCCTAGGGTATCCAGGAGGAGATCTAGGAACTGTGTCTTGGGTGCTCAGTCCTAGGAAAACCAATGCATCAATTAATGCAGCTGTGTTTTCCTTTACATATCATCAGATGTATTTAATGTGAGCAGTTTAAGTACCAGAATATGACTTACAACGTGCCTTTAATAACCCTCTGTACAACAGAATACAGAGGCAATATAAGAAGAAAAACTGCAGCCAAAAACCAAAAAAACTCAAAGCTGTGTAAATCTCAGCCTTAAATTATTATATTATACAGTATTTATATAGCGCCAAAGGGTTTGCTCAGCGCTGTACAGTAGCAAGGGGGACAGAACATGAGACAAGACAGTAACAATACAATACACGAGGGGTTCGAGGGCCCTGCTCTTTCGAGCTTACAATCTAGGAGGGAGGGGAAGGTGGTACAGGAGGAGATGGCTGTGGGGGATGGAGTGGTGGGAGGAGTGGAGGTTAGTTGTTAGGTGAGGTCATGTGTTAGGTGAGGTTGGGGTAGGCTTCCCTGAAGAGGAGGGTTTTCAGGGTGCGCCTGAAGGTGAGGAGGGTAGGTGACAGTCTGATGGATTGGGGTAGGGAGTTCCAGAGGATGGGGGAAGTCCTGGAGAAGTCCTGCAATTGGGCGTGGGAGGAGGAGACCAGGGAGCTAGAGAGTAGGAGGTCCTGTGAGGAGCGGAGGGCACGGGTAGGGTAGTATTTGGGTATCAGGTCAGTTATGTAGTTTGGGGCGGCATTGTGGATGGCTTTGTAGGTCAGAGTTAGCAGTTTGAATTTGATGCGTTGGGCAATCGGGAGCCAATGATGGGACTGGCAGAGGGGGAGGCAGATGTGGAGCGGTTGGTGAGGTGGATGAGTCTAGCCGCTGAGTTTAGGATTGACTGGAGTGGGGATAGCGTTCGTTTGGGTAGGCCAGTGAGAAGGGAGTTGCAATAGTCCAGGCGTGAGATGATGAGGGAGTGTACGAGTTGTTTGGTGGTGTCTGGGGAGAGGAACGTGCGTATCTTAGAGATGTTGCGGAGGTGGAGCCTTAAATGTCTATGAACCAAAAAAAAAATGTGCATGATGACCTGAGCTGTACATACAGAGGATATTAGACAATCAGACACTCCATCCAAACCAAACTCTAAGAAGTGGAAGAGTTTTGTGTTAAGCCTCGTACACACAATGAGAATATTGGATGAAAAATATCGCTTTCAGAGCGATTGTCCGATAATTGGATTATTAGTACACAGCTTTCAAGAGCCGATCACAACAGAATTGCGAAATTATCCGAAGGGACAAGCACAAAAAATTTTCTTGTACGATAATAGAACAAACAATTTTTCTTTAATCAGTACAGTATTCGTATGTAAAAAACGGAGTGACCAGAAATGAAAGAATACACTACAATACATTATACTACATCACTTCCAAAGTTGTATTCTGAGAATGTTCGTAACCTATTAGTGATCGATATAAGACTAACCAGCAAAAAAAAAAAAAAACGGACAATCATACGTCCGATATTCTCATCGTGTATGCAGCAAGGCTTTTCTTGGCCCGATAGCTTTTAAAAAGAAAACAAAAATAGACACTTGAAACTAAACCGGACAATTTAAAACTGAAAAAGGAGGATTGACACTAGTAACAGAAAGATATATGAACAGGACTTTGAAAATGAAAGCTGTTATTGGGACCTGCCTTGCAAATTTGCTCCATCTTGATGACAGATTCCTTGAAATGCATTTACAGGAGCTCTCAGGGCACTCAAGCCTCCGCAGAATGGCATTTTATTGCCTCCCTGAATTGTAATGAGCAGGAGAGAGGTCCTTTTCTTTGACAGAAAGACATAAAATTGTCCTAGATGCAGTGCCAGAGAGAACAATTCATAGGATGTTTTTTCTGGGAGATGGATCTCATTATGTTGGGTCACTTTCAGCACACTTCTGCTACTGATGGGAGAAGAATTATAGAGGAGACTTATGGCCCTGGTTCTGAGGCCCCTAGGAGTGTGACGTAAATTAATGACATTGGCTAAAATTAAACCACAGACCCATTTGCAATTCTCAGAAGAAATGACACATAAAATGACACAGTTTTAATATCATATGGGAATGCAGGAATAACTGGAAAAAGCAGAAGATGAGCTCCAAAAGAGTGGTGAGACAGCTAATCAAAAATTACAAGAGTAAGGGTATTGGGTATTGCCAATAGCAACCAAGCGTTTCCTTCATTTTCCGCTATATAAAAAATATAGTGGCAGCTGAATTTGTGGACAACACACTGACATTTCCTTCCTACTGCTTCAAACAGGCTATGGTAATCGCAGCAGTCCTGTACGTGAGGACGCCAAACGCTCATCCACACAAATGGAACAAGGGAGATCAGAGGAAAAATGTCGTCAGCCAGAGGAGTGAGGAAAAGGTAAGCATTTACCTTATTCATTACCCCCTAAAAGAAACAAGCAACTAACCCTTGCAGTGTGTGTGGGGCGAGCAACAAGGTGGGTTTTTTTTCAGTTAGTAAACTGGAGATCAGCTTTAAAGTAGTTCTAAATACTTATAATAATAATAATAATAATAATACATGATTTATATAGCGCCAACAGTTTGCTCAGCGCTTTACAATAGAACGGGAGAAAATACAGAAACCATACAGTTCAATACAAGAGGGATAGGAGGGCCCTGCCCCTTGGAGCTTACAATCTAGGAGGGAGGGGCTAGTGGTACAAAAGGTAACAACTGTGGGGGATGGACTGGTTGGAAGAGTAGAAGATTCCAGTATTAGCTGAGGGCAGGATAGGCTTCCCTGAAGAGATTTTATGCATTAAGATAAAAAACCTTCTCTGCTGCATATGTCCCCCCAGCCCCTCCTTATACTTACCTGAGCCAAATCCCGATCCAGCTATGTGCCCAAGAGCAGCGGCTTTCCCGGCTCTGTCCCTCCTCACTGCACAGATTGATAGCAGGAACCATTGGCTCCCACTGCTTTTAACCAAATTCTGTGATGAGGAGCAAAGCCAAGCCGCCCTTGTCTGTGTCAATGGACACAGACAAGGCAGCTGGGGAGCGAACTTCCTATGGAGGACACTTGCCAAAGAGGAGGATCCAGGAGCACCGGCAGGGGACCACAGAAGAAAGGGTCCGAGGCTGTTCTGTGCAATACTATTGCACAGAGCAGGTAAGTATATGTTTGTTATTTTAAAGGATAGAAAAAAAAAAACAAACAAACCTTTAGGCTCAGTTCACACTGCTGTGACTTGGGATCAGACTTGTGAGACCCCAAGTTGCATGGTATGCAACATCCCATTAGTCAATGAGAGCTGTCCTAATTAGCACTACTAATTTTGGATCCAAAACTTTTTTGTTTTTTTTTGGATTAATTGGAAAAGATCAGTTTTTTTCATAAAATTTTGTTTAGGTTACTGAATTTCTAAAAAAAAAAAAAAAAAAAAAAAAAAAAAGAAAAGATATTTTCCAATTGGTCCAAAAAAAAAAAAAAATATAGCACATTCGCAAGGCAAAGTCGTGTATCAAGTTGCGCGACTTTCAGGTTGCAGTAGCATGAACTGAGTCTTAATGTTACTTTCATCAAGAAACAAAGCTTGCATATATCAAACGCCAATATGGTTACCATGATATACATATAATTACAAAGTAAGCACATAAACACAATAATACACAGTAAAACACATCAATAAGATTTATAATGAACTGTCCCCATACACTCCCATCTAAATACACTTAGATTTAAGGATTACAATCAAAGGCAAGAAGACTGGAGTCAATTTACAAGTCAACTGAACCTACTTCTGCATATTAACACTTGCTTAAAATCAGTCATCCAACAAATGGAAGATAATTGACTTTTCCTGGTGTTCTGCAGTACCTGTGTCATAGTGGTCTGCTTGGGTTCAGCTGCTATGTCCTCAATGCTGATGGTGCATGTGATGCAATGTCCAGTCTAATCCAGTCATGGAAACAAAGTTATCAATTCAGTTCTAATTGTAGAAATGAGCTGAATCTGGCCAGAGCAGATGCACTTAATTAACCTATAAAGTGAATGTTCTTTTTAGCTAATAAAACCAAAGAGCACAGCACCATGCATGCATTTTAATTCTTCTAGAAGCCAAGCTCAGCAATGCTAAAAAAAAAAAAAAGTCACTTGAAAACTTCATGGAAAGAAAAACAATCCATGCATTCTAATTAAAACCAGGCAGAAGCACAAAGGCATTGTGGTTAGCACTCCTACCTTTGCAGCACTAAGGTCCTTGGTTCAAATCTCAGCCAGAAGTTTGCTTGTGTGGGTACTGTGGTACCTTTTCCACACTTAATTGCATATTGTCCAAATTGGCCTTAGTATGTGTATGTATGTGAGATAGAGACCTTAGATTGTAAGCTTTTTGACAGCAGGGACTGATGTAAAGCACTGCAGAAATTGTCAGTGATATATAAATACCTGTAATAAATAAATACATTTGCTGGAGGATGTGTGGACAAGTAGGATAACTTTCATTCATGGATGTATGAATGATTCATATACAGTCATGGCCGAAATTGTTGGCACCCTTGATATTTCTCCAGGAAATCATGTATTTCTCACGAAACGTATTGCATTAACACATGTTTTGCTATACACATGTTTATTCCCTTTGTGTGTATTGGAACAAAACAAAAAAAGGGAGGAAAGAAAGCAAATTCGACATAATGTCACACAAACCTCCAAAAATGGGCTGGACAAAAGTATTGGCACCCTTTCACAACTGCGGATAAATAAGAATGTTACAAGCATGTGATGCTCCTGTAAACTCACCTGGGGCAAGTAACAGGTGTGGGCAATATAGAAATCACACCTGAAAGCAGATAAAAAGGAGAGACGTTCACTTAACCTTTGCATTGTGTGTCTGTCTGTGCCACACTAAGCATGGACAACAGAAAGAGGAGACGAGAACTGTCTGAGGACCTGAGAACCAAAATTGTGGCAAAATATCAACAATCTCAAGGTTACAAGTCCATCTCCAGAGAACTAGATTTGCCTTTGTCCACAGTGCGCAACATTATCAAGAAGTTTGCAACCCATGGCACTGTAGCTAATCTCCCTGGTCGTGGACGGATGAGGAAAACTGATGAAAGATTGCAACGCAGAATAGTCCGGATGGTGGATAAGCAGCCCCAAACATGTTCCAAAGACATTCAAGCTGTCCTGCAGGCTCAGGGAGCATCAGTGTCAGCGCGAACTATCCGTCGACATTTAAATGAAATGAAACGCTATGGCAGGAGACCCAGGAGGACCCCACTGCTGACACAGAGACATAAAAAAGCAAGACTACAGTTTGCCAAAATGTACTTGAGTAAGCCAAAAGCCTTCTGGGAAAACGTCTTGTGGACAGATGAGACCAAGATAGAGCTTTTCGGTAAAGCACATCATTCTACTGTTTACCGAAAACGGAATGAGGCCTACAAAGAACAAAACACAGTACCTACGGTAAAATATGGTGGAGGTTCAATGATGTTTTGGGGTTGTTTTGCTGCCTCTGGCACTGGGTGCCTTGACTGTGTGCAAGGCATCATGAAATCTGAGGATTACCAAAGGATTTTGGGTCGCACTGTAGGGCCCAGTGTCAGAAAGCTGGGTTTGCGTCCAAGATCCTGGGTCTTCCAGCAGGACAATGACCCCAAACATACGTCAAAAAGCACTCAGAAATGGATGGCAAAGAAGCGCTGGAGAGTTCTGAAGTGGCCAGCAATGAGCCCAGATCTAAATCCCATTGAACACCTGTGGAGAGATCTTAAAATTGCTGTTGGGAAAAGGTGTCCTTCCAATAAGAGAGACCTGGAGCTGTTTGCAAAGGAAGAGTGGTCCAAAATTCCGGGTGAGAGGTGTCAGAAGCTTATTGATGGTTATAGGAAGCGACTGATTTCAGTTATGTTTTCCAAAGGGTGTGCAACCAAATATTAAGTTAAGGGTGCCAATACTTTTGTCCAGCCCATTTTTGGGGTTTTGTGTGACATTATGTCATATTTGCTTTTCTGCCTCTGTTTTATATTTGTTCCAATACATACAAAGGGAATAAACATGTGTATAGCAAAACATGTGTTAATGCAATACCTTTTTTGTGTGAAATACTTGATTTTCAGGAAAAATATCAAGGGTGCCAACAATTTCGGCCATGACTGTATGTATGTAGATTGTAAGCTCCAAGGAGTAGGGCCTTCCTTTCCCTCTTGTATTGAACTGTATTGTTGCTGTATTGTCTCCCGTTATATTGTAAAGCGCTGAGCAAACTGTTGGCGCTATATAAATACTGTATTATAATAATAATAATAAGCAACTGCAAAAAATGCTAAGCGCCTAAGGCAGACCAAATCAGACCTAAGGTCAAAAATCAGACCTAAATATCGGCCGATTTTCGCTTTGTTAATGGGGCAATGGCACCGGCTGATTTTCGTGGTTTCTCCCCATTTCGTTTATCAGACATGATGGAAAATTTGTAAAAAACGACCGATTTTCAAAATCATTGGTGGCACCATGGGATTACAGAACAATGTTTTTGATTAAAAAATTGTTCGGAATTCGACCCATGTATGGCCTGCTTTTTATCACCATAAAAAAGTGCATTTATTATTTTTTTTTCCAGGAGCCAGCAGAGCATTGCACTCGTGATCAGCAGATTGTCTTCTAGCTTTGTGCCCACATCTCTGTATGGGCTGTTACAAAGCTAGAGGAAGACTGAATGAACCAAGAATGTGTTGATCAGCACACTCATGGTTAATTGAATGTACAAGTCTGTCTGCCGCAGTGGAAGATGGGTCTTGTAGTTTTAATTCACAGATCACTGTGAATGAATGATGTGGTTGTGTGGGCAAAGCACTGCACAGCCCCCCCATAGTCACAATGTGACAGCAGATACAGGAAAAGGGTAAGGAAGGAGAGGGAAGGTGCTTATTAGTAACATAATACACTCTAACACCCTAAATGCCAATGATCAAGAAACTGTTCCCCTAAAACAAAAATACCTCTACCCAGACTTCCAAATCTTGTGGGGGGCATTGCTGCTGGGTGCCCGGAATCACACAATAATGCACTGTTTTTTTTAAACTCTTTGTGGGGAGAGAATGGTGTCCCAATGTATTTGAATTCCATTTATATTCGAGGGGCAGTGGGCTGGCAATAAAGGGCCTTCTGCTTACATGAAAGGTCCCTGTTGGACCAGGATATGCTGTACCTAGGTATTGATGCCTTCCCAGTGATGAGTAGAACCACTTACTATACATATGTGTATAGCTACTAATGTCAATATAATGGGATAAAGGTTGGAGGTTGTGATGGAATTAATTATGGTCACTACAAAAAAAATGTCCACTATAAGGAATGATAAGAGGCATGATGTTTAACCACTTCAATACTGGGCACTTTTACCCCCTTCTCCTGCCCAGGCCAATTTTCAGCTTTTCAGCGCTGTTGCACTTTGAATGACAATTACGCTGTCGTGTAACGCTGTACTTAAATGAAATTTTTAGCTGTTTCACACACAAATAGAGCTTTCTTTTGGTGGTATTTGATCACCACTGGTTTATTGTTTGCTTACCAAACAAAAAAAGACCAAAGATTTTGAAGAAAAAAAAAAAAAGTTTTCTTTATTTCGGTTATAAAATTTTGCAAATTAGTAATTTTTCTCTCTCACTGATGTGCGAAGAGGAGGCTGCAGTGATGAGGCGGCACTCATAGGTGGCATTGATAATCTAGGCACTGATGATCAGTGTAAACGTCCCGTCACAGGAAAGCCAGTTATCGGCTTTCCCCAGTACTGAAGAAAGGATATGCCAATAACTGGAATTTGTTTACATGTGATCAGCTGAGACTGGACAGGCCCCCAGGTGCAAACATGCGCGGCAAGAATGGTTGGACGTCATATAATGTTCTCCCAGAACGAGAGTGGTCCTGCCCAGCAGTCCTTCTACAATAGGCCAGGCGGGAACCAGTTAAAAGATATTGGTCCACTTATTTCAACATCCTAAATGTCAAATTAATCATATTACTGTCCAGGAAACTCTGTGGTGTGATGTAATGCCTGGTTATTCGCCTGTGACTAAGCTCTGAGTCGTTGAGTTTTTAACATCAGGTTTGAAAAATGTACACTGTAAATTACATTCAAAACACAGTCTCGGATCTTATATTTAGAAATACAGGGTGATCCTGTCTTACCCACCCACATTGCTGATCCCTGTATAAAGGTCATGCTTTGCCAATCACAGTGGGCATACTCAGGAAGGGGTCTTCAAGGTCTGGGTTCTGCAGGAATGAACCAAGGCCCTCGACCTGGATAGCACCTTGCGGCTAACTACGTACATTGCACAAAATGTTGAGGTGAGTGCTCATGCAGTATCCAGTGTCCAAAGCAACATCTGGGTACAGCTCCAATGGTTTTACTGAGCCTGTACTGATCTGGATGCACTGATGCTATTGCTGTAAAAGAAGACAATGAAGTTGATTGAAGAGTTGAAAAACTACTTAGGCCAAGACCGATTTCTCCATAAGAGAGAAAAGGCCCATCACCCTGGGAAACTAGCAAAAAACCGAGGACTCATGGCGTGGGGTAGGGTTATAGGGTTGACACCCAGGGACTGTGTCCTCAAAGCTTTGCCAGTGTCCAATCATCTGAAGGTATTGGCCTACAGGGTCCTGTACTGTACAAGATAGAAACTCAAGCACTTTACCATTCTAGTGAAAACACTATGGCCATATCCTAATTGTACCAGTGTGCTATGCCTTGAGCATCTGATGGAAACTACAAGTGATCGTTTCTACACACGTTATGCAGACATGACCCTTGTTGTCATCATTGGTATACCTGCCCAGAGAAAAGCCATGCAGTCAACATCCATTGCAGTGTCTTATGTTGCTAAAAAATGTACAGGTGGCACCCAAATTTGTGTAGCTTGTTCCATTGTTGTTCAGGAAAGCACATGATCCCTGGCTTCTAGACTATACTGCTTGACCTTCGAAAATCATTATTTTACAATTGTTTACTGTACAACAGAAGAAAAAAAAATGTCCAAAAGTGCTGAATGATCAGTGCTGTAAAAACAGGAGTAAAATTTGATATCAGCCGGTAAAATCCAATCTAGCCAGTTAAAGCTGAGCTCCTCCCAAAAGGGGAAGTTCCGCTTTAAGCCTTTGTCCCCTGCTCCCCATTAAGGAGTGGCACCTTTGGGGAGCAGGGGGGGCGAGTGGGTTCCCGAATTTGACAGGTACCCGCTCCCACTTCTGCTGCGATCGTCTAGGTGATCAGAAACGGAAGCTGCCGCCCCCCCGTAGTCTTCTGAGACACGTGACAGGTCCCAGAAGACTACGGGGCCATTCACAAAGCGCAGCACTTCTCGCGCATGCGCAGTGGGAATCCAGCTGTAAGGCCGCAAGCTGTCACAGCCGGGTGCCCACACTGAAGATGCCGGCACCAGGGAGAGAAGACGGCCGATGAAACCAGTGGTGGAGAGGACACCGCTGGATCGAGGGACAGGTAAGTAGCTGTATTTCAAAACCTCAGCAGCTACAGTTTTTGTAGCTGCTGACTTTTGTTTATTTTTTGTTTTAGGTGGAACTCCGCTTTAAGGCTCAGGCAGGGAATATCTGCTGTGGTCAAAAGCAGCTTATAAGCATACAAACACATAATTGTTCAATGATACCATAACCAGATCTACTACATGTTTAAATATAACTATAGCACTAGAGAGAATGCAGTTGTTTCTAACAACCAATCTGCAGTAAATTAGAATGTTGTGAGGTTGTAACGTTTGCTTTGATTATGTTGTCTTCGTATCTTTTGCTGTATCTCAGACACACCAGTCCAGCGGAAGAAAAAGCCTTGCTTCCTGGAAAGAAGTTACTTAGCCTCTAACCTCATATAATTCACATATATTAGTACCAGAGCAAGACTGAATAAAGCAGTGAGGCTCCCAATGGACTGTAAAACACATCACAGATTTTACAGCATGTCAAAGCTCATATGTCAATTCCTGTTACAGCAATGGGGCCATCATAGGCATTTTGTAGATGGTAGTATTCAGTCATCCATGCAGAGATGCTGTTCAAATGGATAAACGTCATCCTATGCCCTGAAAATTAGGGACGGCTGTGCTTTTCTGCTCTGCTTATTTATATCACTAGCATTTACCAGACTGCCAGCAAGATGTATAAAGCTAGTAAGTAAACACTGGTAATAAAAAATGTTGTGGGGTCACTGGGCCTATCTGTGTGTGATTTAGCAAAGGTATGTCTGCTGTTTCCTGTTTCAGTGCCAGAGCCCACAAACAGGCATTTTCATTTATAGTTCATGTGTACTGCAGAATTTTGGAATTCCCATGACTCCAGCCGTTATCCCACACTACATTCATAACATGCTGCTAAGAAAAAAAAAGCCACAAACAACCCATCTCACAAAATTTACCAATCAGCTAAAAAACCCTATTGTTCGGTCTCAAAACATAAAACTGTACATGCGCAGGCAGATCCGGCCAAAATCACCTCAACCTTGTATATACTGAAGGCAGATTTCAGCATCCACAGTGTTTAGCAAATCTAACATATACAGACATTTAACCCTGGTTCACACTGAATGAAATTGCAAAGTGGGGCGATTTAGTTCCAATTTAAAGTGCTACTTCAAAGTAGCGCTGATATAGACTCAGATGCTATTTCAGTGCTGTTTACCTTCTAGTCTGTGAGAGTAAAATTGCACTGAAGTGATGAAAAAGTAATACAGGAACCATTTTGAAAATTGTGCTACTTGAGATCGCACCTATTAAGGCAGTGCCATAGAAATACATAAGCTGCAACTTCTGGTGCGATTTGTAAATGACATGGCACCTGAAGTCACAGCAATGTGAACCAGGGCTTAGGGTTCATACACACTAAAAGGCAGATAAAATACCAAAACCTCCGGCAGAAAAAGCAGCTTAAAAAAGTGCTTATTGCATCACTTTCAGTCCAAGTCACCCAGGCTTCTCCCTACCGTTTACGTCACAGGTCAAAGGACTTCTTCAGGGTAAAATGTGCATGACCTTGTATTATGTGTTGGTCGTGTCGTTGGGGAGTGAGCATTGTGGTGGCGCGTGGGGGACGCGGCCTTGGGCTTCGGGGTTTTTTGGGGTGGCAGCACTGGAGATTGAGGGTTCAGGGGTTGTGTGCCTGGACATGCATTTGCAGTGAACTCTCACTATGAGATAAACATGTAGACTGGAAAAAAACAAAAAAATGCTCATAGCGGCTCTTCTTGCACAACCGTTTAACCACTTGCCCTCCTGAGGATTTACCCCCCCCCCCCCCTTAATGACCAGGCCTCTTTTTGCTACTCGGCGCTGCACTAATTTAACTGATAATTGCGCGGACATGCAATGCTGCACCCAAACGAAATTTACAACCATTTTTTCACACAAATAGAGCTTTCTTTCGGTGGTATTTGATCACCTGTGTGCTTTTTATTTTTCACGCTATAAACAAAAAAAGACCAAAAATTTTGAAAAACAATATTTTTTACTTTCAGCTATAAAAAATATATAGTAAACTCAAAGTTAGTTATAAATTTAGGCCAAAATGTATTCTGCTCCATGTTTTTGGTAAAAAAAATTCCAATAAGTATATATTGATTGCTTTGTGTGAAAGTTATAGCGTCTACAAACTATGGAATAGATACTGCAATTTACACCATTTTTTTGCTATACAGTGCTGCGCTAGTTTAACGGACAATTGCGCGGTCATGCAATACGGTACATAAATTAAATTTACCTCCTTTTTTTTTTTCCACAAATTGAGCTTTCTTTCAGTGATATTTGATCGCCTGTGCGGTTTTTATTTTTTATAAAAAAAAAAAAAAAGGCTGACAATTTTGAGGAAAAAAAACATTATTTTGGACTTTTTGCTATAAAACATGTCCAGTAAAAAAAATTTAAAAATCAAATTTAGTCATAAATTTCTGCCAAAATGTATTCTGCGACATGTCTTTGCTAAAAAAAAAACCCAATACATGTAAATTAATTGGTTTACGTGAAAGTTATAGCGTTTACAAATGACGGGAAAGATACTGGGATTTTTAATTTTTTTTTATACTAATAATGGCGGTGATCAGCGACTTATGGCAGCGATCAGTGACTTATGGCGGGACTGCAGGACTACGGCGGACATTCTGACACTGGGGGGGAGCTGACTTGGGGTCACTGACATCCCCAGTGACACCAATACAGTGATCAGTGCAAAAAAAAAAAACACTGACACTGTACTAATGGCACTGGGGAGGAAGGGGTTAACTTTATTATTCACTGAAAGGGTTAACTGTGTGAGGGGAGTGTTTTACTAGGGGGCGGGGGGGTGTACTTCAAGGAGACACACTGATCCGGACAGATAAACTCTTCTGTCCTGATCAGCGTGTCAGGAGCTGTCAGGGAACTGACAGAAAGCACAGCTACTGCAGCTGTGCTCTCTGTCAGTGATTGCCGCTAATCAGCGGGACATAGCCGGTAACGACCGGCTGTGACCCGGCGACTGACATCCATGGCCGGGATCGGTGGGACAGGTAGGGCGGCGGCGCGCCTCCTACCTGTTTTGAAAACACACGTTTTAAAAAACGTGGTTTTGCCCAGCCGTGCCGCCCTGCCGCCGTATTTCTACAGTGGCTGGGTGGCATGTGGTTAAGGGCATTTGCTTTTAGAAGCACTTTTTTCCCAAAACATTCCCCTCAATATTCACTTGATAACCTAAATGCCCCTAAACACGGCGTTTAGGAGCGTTTATGAACGTTAAGCATTTTTTTTGTGCTCGAAAGCTCCTCTAAAAAATGCAATTCTGAAGGGGGATTTTTTTGTCTCTAAAATACTGCTCTGAATATGCCTGTAAACTCCCTATTATGCATGAACTCATAGGCTAACAAAGTTGCTTCTACAGAAAAAAAAAAAAACACACAAACACCTGTACTGTACAAGCAGCATTTTTTATGCCCAGTGTGTATGGACCCTAAGAGTCAGGTATAGAATAGTTGTTAATAGGTATTTCACAAAAAGTTAACTCTTAGATTTAATGGTCCACTAGTCCAAATCTATTACCGATCGATAAGACTGCAATAAGGGATTCATAAGCTGGAGGGGAAAAAGGTACAGCAGGTATATTGTGAGCCTGTAGGTTTCCAATTCCTTGATGCCCATATAAGTGCTTTAGCAGGTATAAACCAACTGTGATCTGTGTTGAAAATGGGCCAAGAGAAAACAGAAAGCCTCACATCCATACATGGAACAAATAGAACTGGCCATCTTTAATGTAACCTACATGGTTTGTAGCAACCATCCTAAATAGTTACCTTTCCAACACCTTTCTGTGTTTTAAAGAAAAAAAAAAAAAATACACAGCACAGGTTTTTTTGTTTTGTTTTTTTTTTACATGGGAGGCATGCTGTGAGCCAATGGGCTGCCTTAATATAATGCACCTCAACATACGCAAGATAGAAATTAACTCTAAAGGGTCTTTTTCCCATAAATCATAGCAACACTGAATTCAGAATTATCCTGTACAAACATTAATACATTCATAATACCTTTAGAAAGCAAGTTAGAATGTGAAGTTGAAAACTTCTAGCACTTATCACAAATTTTTTACGCTGCATCTCCCCCCATTCTTGAGCTACAGCAATGTTGGGCAAGGATCAGACTGTCTGGGGCTACCTAGGGGGTAACAACATAGGCTTCCTACTGGTATTGGGCGCACAGTTTTTCCAGTTGTGGTATCCATTTAGGTAACTATATGGATCCATTTATAGGCACATACAAATAACTGCCGTGGTGTAGAATATGTGGCGATTTTGTATTTAGAAATATTCATCCATTCTGCTTGTAGCTCCTGATGAAGTGGAAATACTCCAGGAAAAGCGTTGAGCTTGTGGAATAAATTAATTGTTATGCTAGTATATACATATATACAGGCGTACCTCAGTTTACGAACGCCTCAGTTAATGTAATTTTCGGTTTACGATTGAAAATTCATTGAAAATAATGGCTCGGTTTACGAAATTTTTTTTCGCAATACGAACGGATTAATTGGTTTTCAATGCATTTACGAATTCATTTTTAATCATGTCCCTGTACAGTATTTATGCCTTTAAAGTGCACTTTATAAAGAGTTTTGAACAGATAAGACTTTTTACTTTTTTCTGACCTCTGGACAGATTAATTGGTTTTCAATGCATTCCTATGGGAAACCACGTTTCAGTTTATGAAGTTTTCGCAATATGAGAAGTCCCGCAAAACAAATTCAATTTGTGAACCGAATTGTATTGCTAAACTGAACACAGTTGGAATTGTTTTAGCACGGAGAGAACTCACCTCAATATGGACAAACATTTTATTGAATATGTGAAGAGATATTGATTTTAGAATATTTTTTATGTAAAATATACTTCATTATTATAATTATTAGCTTGTGTGGTGCCTTTAAAAATCCCGCCATACTGTTTGCGCCTTTTTCTGCACGGATTTTCAATATGTTTAAACTGCTCCATGACTAAGACGTGGGCAACAATAACAGCCCTATCAGGAGGCACATAGTACTTTCAATGCCAGAGAGACATAACCTCAAAAAACATTCCGTTACATAAAGGCCACAATGAATCTATATATTTAAGGCAGAATCACTGCAAACTAAAAGACAAACCATAAGCACCAAACAACCAATATAAGCCATCGTCCCTTTACCCCTCCAAATGAAAACTACTGTACTCACCATTAACTAAGTATTCTATTGCATTTTTCTTAGTTATTGCATTCCATGGCTTCTGGTTGTGAAGTGAACCCATGTGATAATGAGCACATACTGTGAACTGTTTGGCTACATTATGTAATAGATCACAATCTCAGTTTGTTTATAAGCAAACACTGTCCTATTTTCAAAAGGGTGGCTACATTACAAACTCCAGAAGCATTTTCTTGACACTTACAAGCTTATACAATAGATAGATGCAAATATTTGCTGGTCACCCCATAAAAAAAAAAAAAAGATACCTTCTAAGAGGTGAAGCCTGGTGGATGTCTTCTCCTCTAAGATACCTATTGGCAGCTTTATTTTAAATGGCAGAGCCCCATTAAGGGCTAACACTTTCCTGGCATTTGGCAAGTGGTTTATTAACAACTTACCAAATGCAAATAAATGGTTAGCCCTTAACATGAGCATTTCCAAAAGCATCTGGAAAGAGAACTGCCTGAAGAAACTGCTATTGTGAATGCGGAATTGGAAGCAATCACAAGAGATTACAAGGGTATAACACAGGGGTGCTCAACCTGTGGTCCTCTGATGTGGCCCTTCACCTCAAACTGAACTCAGAAAGTGCACCACACCCACAAAATATATTAGAAGTCTATGGCAAAGAGGAGCTAACTTGCAGGAAAGCCACAGGTGCACTACACTGCACCCGTGGAGCAGGTAAACCATAGCACATCAGTGTGAACGCAACCTTATAGTGGGCTCAGGACAGTAAGGACTCCTTTACATTTGAAGTTTGGGGGGCAGTAAAACCCCATAGTTGAGACATCAGGGGTGTAGCATCAGGGGTTGCCATTGCGACCAGGGGGCCCATGTGGGCTGTCACATTCTGTTTTACACTTGGATTGGAGGGGCTGCATATACAGGAACTGATCCTCTCCATGTTGCCCCTGCAACCGCTGAAAGCCAGTTTCTCCTTCTCTCCCTTCCACCAGCACTCAACAGCTATTCAAAATAAAAAAAAATCTAAATTCTGAACCATTTCATTGTGGGCTGTGACCAGTTACCAAATCGCATAAGTGGCCCATGTTCCTCAAAAGGTTTAGCAGACGTGGTATAGCACATACGCTATAAAATGCTGCAAGTAGCAGGCCACACAGTCCTCTGCAGAGTAGAATGCACCGTAGAAATAAATGGAGAGTGCTCAACCCATGTTTAGGCCTGGTTAAGAAAATCTTGACAAGAGGTAGTGAAGCCTTGCCTGCACTATCTTTAGGCGGAGTTCCGGCCTTTGCCACCTCCCAAAAAAAAAAACAAAAAAACACAACATATACTGTAGCTGCTGACTGTTAATATTAGGGGACTTATCCGTCCATGCATCTAGCTGTGTCCTCACCCCGTGCCAATTTTTCAATCTGCTGTCAAGTGCTGGTGCTGCCAGCTTGACTTCTTGATCTGCCATCTCAACTGACTCCCCCCCCAAAAAAAAGGCGCCAAATGTGGCAGCGGAGGGGGGCAGGAGGCAGAAAAGTGGAGCTTCCAATCTTGGATGGAACTGTACTTTAAAGATTAGGGACAGGTGTCGGAAGCTACCGCATAAGTCTTACTGCACTAAATGTTGACCTAGCAAACCTATCATCTTACATTTTCCCTTATCTGTCTTTTATTATTCTGAAGATCCTCCAAAACAAACTATACATACATTTCAGTGCTCGACGGTACAGATCACAAAAAACTGGCACACACCATGCCTATTAAAGGCATCCACTGTATACACAGGGTATGCGCCAAAAAATATGATAGAGTATGGTCCAAATGGCTGGCCGAACCCTCCACTGCCTCTGACATGCCGATAACCTGGTAGTAGTTATTGTCATTTTAAGGCGTATTTGTACATCTTCCTGGTCTTAGGGACATCATACACGGTATAACGTACACTATTATGGGACACTTCACATTCCCACATTTATCCCTCTGTTGGTAGCGATGGCCATATGGGCATCTTGGATAATCTTTTGATGCAGCCTTTTTGTTTGTAATCTTACTGGATATATCATTTGACTTTTTTCCACCCCTGCAAGAGTAGGATACATGTGAACCATTGTTATGTCTATTGCGTGTATTTCCTCAATGTGTTCAGTTCAATAAAAAGATATAAAAAAAAAAAAGCATCCACTGTATTCCCCAAAAGTCTGGTGCACACAGTATACCAGTACAGAATCCTGAATCTAAGGAAGGCCACCTCTACATTATGTTCCATAGTCTCAGTTATATATTCTTTAGATCATGTGGGTCAAACTGTGGCCCTCCAGCTGTTGCGGAACAACAAATTCCATGATGCATTGCAGGGCTGACAGTTAAAAAGCATGACTCCCAAAGGCAGAGGCATGATGGGACTTGTAGTTTCTCAGCAGCTGGAGGGCCGCAGTTTGACACCTGTGCCTTAAATGATCCCACACTAGGAACTGCTGCCTCTGGCTGTTAGTTGAAGACAATTTGGAGCAAGGTTTGTGAAGTTACTACTGTGCTGCTCACTGTTCTGGCTGCTATAGAGAAAGCTGTACCTGAGGACCTGTGGTGCAAGGATCTCCCTGCTTCATGTATTCTGCATAGCTGTGCTTATTCCACCTCTTTTGCCATTTCCTTATTACCCCACCTACCTGAGAATTCAAGCCATGTTCCTCTACCAAAATGGCCTCCTTACACAGTCACGGTGCAGATCAAGGCATGGTAAAGGAATGACAGAAAAAAAAAAAGATCAGCTACAGGGAGCCTACAGGCAATACTGGTGATAAATCATTTTCCATCTTCTTGCATCTTCTGAGCACAGCTTATACAGTATAAGGAAATTTTAGGTTTCTGCATATATTTTATCACAAGGGCTTGAAGAAGATTGATAGGGTGTCACTATATGTCTTCTGAAGCATGACATTAAAGCTGAACTCCGGGCGAACAACTAAATACATTTTACAAAAATGAAATAAACATATGGGAGCTGTTTTACCTGCTCAAGGATTTGTATTTCCGTGAACCCGGTCCAGAGATTTACATACCGGTAACTCTGCCATACAGTGCAGCCCTATCCAGCAGAGAAGGAGACCTGATCTCTGCTGCAGTTTTGTTTTTATCCATGTTACTTTAATTGACATTTGCGCGTTCATGTACCCAAAATAAATGTATGTCCTTTTTTCCCCACAATTAAAGCTTTCTTTTGGTGGTATTTGATCACCTCTGAGGTTTTCACTTTTTGCATTAAAAAGAAAAAAAGACCGACAATTTTTAAAAAACCCAATTTTTTTTTATTTTCTACTATAAAACATATCCAATAAAAATTTTTAAAAACCTAAGTTCCTCATAAATTTAAGCCAAAATTAATTCTGCTGCATATTTTTGGTAAACAAAATCCCAATAAGCGTATATTAGTTTGTAGAACCATTACAGCGTCTACAAACTATGGGACTGGATATACTGGAATTTTTGTTTATTTATTTTTTTTCATACTAGTAATGGGAACAATCAGCAACTTATAGTGGGACTGCGATATTGCAGCGGACATTTTTACACCAACTGATACTTTCTGGAAATATACTCCAATTACTGTACAAAGGGGAAGAGTTTAACATCTAGGGTGATCAAAGGGTCAAGTGTGCACCTAGCTATTTGCTTGGTGTATACTAGGTGGTGCTGGAAAAAGAATAAGTAACGGATCATGTTGCCAGCTCTGAAGGGGCACACGATCAATCACTTTCTCCTGTCACAACAGAGCTGTGCCTATATAAACATAGGTACAGCTCTGTTCTGCACACTGAGGATCTCATATGTCACTCTGTTCTCTCCTTCCATCAGCTTTCTCCTTGCACTGCAGTACATCTTACTAGTTTCCTGTGCCACTTTTCCTACCCCCTCTTGGAACTCTGCTGTACAGTAGACTGCAAGAGGCTGACCCCATATTGAATTCAGGTGCTGATACCGCTTTCATTTAAAAATGACGTATTCATAGTCTCTTATAGGACTCCTCCTTAAAAAAAAAAAAACATTCTCAGTAATTTATAAAGCACTCCTTCCCTCAATCCATGTGGGTTTCGACTCATTGCATGCAAAGTGGCAGGTGGCAGTGGCAGAATTAGATGGAGAAGATTGGGATGATATTGAGGACTATCCTTTCCCTCAGATGGTGGCAATGAGAGGTAAACTGATTCAATTTAAAACATTACATATGCTCTAGACACACCGGCAGACTTCTATCAAATCTTTTGACATTGCTCTTGTAATAGTGAGTTTTGGTCGGAGGTTTTAGCTTCATCCAATCCCTGACCACAATTAAGGTCCCCCAAATGGTGGATGTGTGTTTACTGGGCCTGGTCAATGCCCTGGCATTTACTAGGGAGACTAGAAAGCTATAGTCTTGAAATAGAAGGCTGATCGAACCCAGTCATTGAATTGCTGGAAAGTGCTAATTAATTTGGTTGGATCACTTATAAAATGACATATTTCTAGGGTGTACCCGAAAAAGCTTCATAAAATATGGGATTTTGCTGGATTCACCGTCTACTGCTAATGCTACACAAGGGGAGGGAGGGAAGCCTTAGGATAAGAATTACTTTGTATCCAGATATTGCTTTGTCCACAGATTGATGACCCTCTGAAACTTCTCCACTGTAAATATGTAATGTGATTGCTTATGAAGGGGATTTTTGATGCCATGTTCCCCTCCAACAGATATGCTCCTTCTGATATCCTAGATTATAAACTCTAACAAGCAGGGCCCTCGGTTTCCTCTTGTATCAAATTTTATTGTAATTGTAATGTCTACCTTCATTTTGTAAAGCGCTGAGAAAACTGTTGGTGCTATATAAGTCCTGTATAATAATAATATCCTATAACTGCCATGGTCGTTGACAGCACTTGGGTGTTGCCAAGTCAAGGGTGTTTGGTTGGCGAGGACGAGTTCTCTATTGTTTATCTCTGAGTTTTGGTTGTTGGTTATGTCGAGCCGGGGTATGCCCAGAGGCTCTGTTTTGTAATTTTTATATCTTAAAAATCTAATAAAAATAATTTATTTTAAAAATGACATGCATAAATACAGAGCTGCAATAGTTTTTGCCTTTTATATCTGCCTGGCGTTTAGCTTTAAACATCTATGTCATTTTTTTTTTTTTTTAACAGATTCACTATTAGACCAGTATACTTCATACAATGCTTCATATCTATCCAATACCTATCCAGACCCAACTGACACCTAAATACATCAAACCTCTAATGATACTCAAAAACTTGGAGCAGAAAGAATTAGAGGTTATTTTATATAACTAGGATTATGTGGAAATCTTCCTGCAATGCGATCCTGTCTACGCACAGTACATTCAGCTTCGCTCACAATAGGCACTGCCTAAGCACTTGAATTCACACTATGTTTATACATAAAGCAGACTAATTTCTTCTCTGAGTGTGAATAACCAATCAACTGTTTTCACCACAAAATAAAAAGTAGCAAAACACCAGCTGGCACTGAAAGAAACACAATGTCCATCCAGAATGTGACTAAAACATGGTATTCCAGTGATTTATAAAAACAGCAAGATCCGTTCACCATCAGAAAAAGCACCCTGAGCTGGGAAAAATAATCTCAGCAAGAAAGATTAGCGCAGTTGAAGAATTTCAGCCACTACATGCAATCTGAAAGGATTGCAAGGTTATACTAGGGAGACTGGAAAACCTACCTAAGCAAAAACATGGCCAGATTGCATTTCTGCAAAGCTTTCAATTACCTGGGCTGTTGCATCAGTTCTGTAGCTGGTGAAATGCTTGGCTTTTCAGAAAAAGTGAAGAGTTCCTTAGGAATCCTTTGTGAAGGTGCAACTCATAGCCTCTGGAAAAGATGGTTAAAGTGGACCTTCGACTATGGTCACCAACCCCATGGCAAAATGCTGCCTTCACAACAACGTAAAAGAAAAGCCAGCTATTAAAATTAGATAATGCGCTCACCCTACCTTCACCTGCCCCACCTGGGTGAGAGGGACATTACTATGCTTCCAGCGAGATCCTAAGGATCGTCAAAATCACCCAACTATCATTGCACAGCTGCCTAATCATTTCCACATGTAAAGAGGTAGCTGTGCAGGCAGGTAATCATCCCAACCCCCCACCCCCAAAAAAAACCACCCTTACTCCTCTGTGAGTCATTGACCACTGTGGAGGCCTTTAAAATGGCAGAGAAGTTGGCATATTTTGGGAACAAATTCTTCCGAATGAAAATGAACCCACACATGCTCAGCTCTGTATACTTCAGGGTTTAGAGCTGCCAAATTCAGAAAATCAGGTGGAAGCCAGACTAGCTGTGTGCTAGTGCCATATTTTGGGAAGACTCTGCAGGAGACAGAGTTAAAACTGTGTACAAGCTAGGAGGCTGAATACTGTTAATTTGATTGATGGTGGATACCCCTGCGTGGGAAGCATGTTATTTGAACTTTCTTTAAATAAAAGTGTGCAAAAAAGCCCTTAAAGAAGCGAGTTGCTGTGTGCTTAAACAAGAAAAGCTCTACCAGTTGAAGCGAGTTCCCACACTGCCTATAGTTTGCATGTTCTCCCTGTGCCTGCGTGGGTTTCTTCACAGTATTCCAGTTTCCTCCCACACTCCACAGCCATGCTGGTAGGTTAATTGGCTCCTATCAAATTGGCCCTAGTATATGAATGTAAATTAGGGACCTTGGATTGTAAGCTCCTTGAGGGCAGAGACTGATGTGAATGTACAATATATATGTGTAAAGCAGTGCATGAAGTGATGGTGCTATATGAGACCCTATAATAAATAAATAAAAATCAGTTGGCATTAAACTAAAACTGCATTGTTTTACATCTCTCTGCATTTTATTAAATAAAAAAAAAATTTGCAGGGTATTTTTTTTAACCAAATGACTAAATAAAGGCCACACATGTACTACAAACAGTGTGAAAATCACTTTGGCAAGCAAAGCAATTAAAAAGCAATGGCAAACGTAAAAAAAAGTGCATAGCAAAACTAAAAAAATTTAGTCTGGTCAAAAATTACCCCGGAAATGAAAGGATTTAAGTCCATCTAAAAACTACCCTGAGCACAGTAGGACAACAATGCAGTGATTTCACTACAGAGCAAACAGCTTTGCCACCGTGTTAAAGGAAGTGGAAAAATCAAAAAGCTCTACTGGCAGGATTAACAGGTAATAAAACTATAGATCAGGGGTCACCAAACTTTCTAAATAAAGGGTCAGATTTTGGTTCTTCAGACATTAGTGGGGGCAGACTGATTTCCCAGGATTAGAAAATGCCCCATCATGAGTGGGAGTAAACAATGCCTCTGATTTGGTTGTCAGTAGGAGTAAAAAGCATAGCACCTCTGGTCAGTAGGAATGGGAATAGTGCCCCATCATTGGTATTGGAGGAATATTGCCCTATTTTTGGTGTCATTGGGAGGAATAGTGTCCCATCATTGGTGTCATTGGGAGGAAGAGTGTACCATCATTGGTAGGAAGAGTGTCCCATCACTGGTGTCATTGGGAAGAGTGTCCCATCACTGGTGTCACTGGGAGGAAGCGTGTCCCATCACTGGTGTCACTGGGAGGAAGCGTGTCCCATCACTGGTGTCACTGGGAGCAAGCGTGTCCCATCATTGGTGTCACTGGGAGGAAGCGTGTCCCATCATTGGTGTCACTGGGAGGAAGCGTGTCCCATCATTGGTGTCACTGGGAGGAAGCGTGTCCCATCATTGGTGTCATTGGGAGGAAGCGTGTCCCATCATTGGTGTCATTGGGAGGAAGCGTGTCCCATCATTGGTGTCATTGGGAGGAAGCGTATCCCATCATTGGTGTCATTGGGAGGAAGCGTGTCCCATCATTGGTGTCATTGGGAGGAAGCGTGTCCCATCATTGGTGTCATTGGGAGGAAGCGTGTCCCATCATTGGTGTCATTGGGAGGAAGCGTGTCCCATCATTGGTGTCATTGGGAGGAAGCGTGTCCCATCATTGGTGTCATTGGGAGGAAGCGTGTCCCATCATTGGTGTCATTGGAAGGAAGAGTGTCCCATCATTGGTGTCATTGGAAGGAAGCGTGTCCCATCATTGGTGTCATTGGAAGGAAGCGTGTCCCATCATTGGTGTCATTGGAAGGAAGCGTGTCCCATCATTGGTGTCATTGGAAGGAAGCGTGTCCCATCATTGGTGTCATTGGAAGGAAGCGTGTCCCATCATTGGTGTCATTGGGAGGAAGAGTGTCCCATCATTGGTTTCCTTGGGAGGAAAGTGTCCCATCATTGGGAGGATTAGCGTCCCATCATTGGTGTCATTAGGAGGAAGAGTGTCCCATCTTTGGTATCATTGGAATGAAGTGTCCCATCATTGGTGTCAGTGGAAGGATTAGTGTCCCATTGCTTATGTCAGTGGGAGGAATGGTGCCCCAAGGGTAAAATAAAGGCAAGCATTATAGATGCTATATATGGGGGACTTCCGAAAAAAACAGAAACTGCAGTGTTAATGCAGACTGCAACATACAGTATATGTTGTTACTTTTTTCTGTAGTTCTATTTTAAAGAGGAAAATCCCTGTAAAAAACGTCATGCTGATTGTCAGCATTTTGTGATTCAGCAACCTTCGCTAAATGACCAGCTTTAATTTTCAACCTCAGCCTTTTGTTAAAAAGTGCAAATCCCTTACGCATATAAAACCGTCTTGTAAATTACAATTACCTGAACAGGCCATTATGTTCCATGCATCACAGAGAATCCGCTTGTCAATGTTCCAATGCATGCAAAACTATCTGACAGGAAGGCAAAAGCTTTAAAAGCAACATTAAACCCAAAATCAAAACTAACATAATACAGCTTACCAATCATTAGATGTGGTAGCTGCATTATTTTCCTTTTTTCTGCCTTTTTCCCGTGTTTTCACCTGGAGATCAGGGCAGTAACATGATGAAGGAACACAGGGGGCACCTTTGGACAGCAGCATTGTCAGTCTTGGGGGATGGGAGTGTTAGATATACTAGCAGATTTACCTAGATTAACAAATTGAAGCCAAATTCCAGCGAATACTTTATAAGAAATAACAGCAATTTTTTTTCTTTTGGGATAAAGGTTTATTGTAAATAAAAGCTGATCACTATAATCACCCCTGTAGTAAAAATGGTTTGTCTCAAACCTATAACTGCAGTACAGTTTGTTCATTTGAAAAACAGACTTACTGGCAGAATCACCAGGTGAGAAAATAAAAGTCTAAAAAAAGAAAGCTAATGCAGTCGCTATATCTAAGAATGGTTACGCTGCAATATAATAAATGTTTGCTTTTGGCTTTAATAGCACTTTAACTGTGCAGCCTACAGAGAAAATTAGAAGAAAAGGCAAAATATCAGTAAATTCAGCTACAAGCCATAAAATGTAATTGTAATGGCAAGCAGGACGCAGTCATGCAAGTGAATGGATCAGTTTGATCCCAGAACTATTGCCCATGTCATAATTCACAGATCAAAGCCGGTTTTGTTGCAGGTAAGAAGAGTAAATGTATCTGACACAGCAGAGGTCCACATCTACCATGACAGTTGAGAAAGCACAGAGTACATAGGCCCACCCACGTAATGATACACGCTGAACGGAGATGACCTCATGCAGACAATGACCTACAAAAAGGTTGTCATATCCATGCCTTATTCATCCAGTGTGATTCACAGATGCTGCTTCCACTGTCAAAAACAGCTTGCTAATGTCTTCTACGATGACACACTCGCTTTGCATTCATGAAAACACTTTCTGATCAACACAAATGTTCCTTTTACGCATTTCAACGAAGGGACTGAAGCACAGAACATGGAAACCAGCATATATGATGCGCAGACTTGAAATTTAATATGTTCTATAGCTTTTTTTTTTAAATATCTAACAAATGGATTTGGTTCCAGTGATTACATCAATTATAAAACACAACCTGCAGCACATTTGCCTTGCACAGAAAATATCTCTCAAAGTGCACATCTGGCAAAAAAGCACATAAGCAGTACATCTCTAAAATTCATGCATATTTTTCTCATGTTTTGTCCCTGTAAAAAATGCTTCAAGTACAGAAAGATCCCTGCAGATCCCTGCCAGAAATTCACTGAGCTCCTAACTACCTGTAGTGAGCGGACAAAGCTGCCTATGCTGTACTCAAATCCCAGAGTGTTGTCTGCCTTGCATAGTTGTTCCTTGGACTATAAAACACCACCCATCTCAGCTCCATGAAAACAGAGGTGTTCTGTAGTCCAGCAGGTAAACACACTGCTTGGGATTTCAGTGTAGCAGAGGCAGCATTATCAGTTTACTAAAGGAAGTTAGGAGCTAACAAAATCAACATTTAATGTTTTATACTTGCAAATTTTCATATATATATGTACATATATATATATATATATATATATATACACACACACACACATATTTATATATACACACATACACATATACATATTTATATATACACACACATACATATACACACATACATACACACACACACATACATACATACACATACATACATACATATATATACACACACACACACACACACACATACATACATACATACATACACACACAGTTTATCATCTATGAAACGATTAATAGATGAACTAGAGACGGGCTGAAAATAGGGTTATCAGCGTTTTGCTGATAGAAAAAAGAAACAAAAGGTGCCACTAATGATAATTGACTTCAATGCAAAATTGCATCCCCTTGACTTGAATGCAAAAATGCCTCTAAGTTCTTTAAGTTCACATATATCTCATTTTATTTTTTTGTCCAATTTTTACTTTCAATAAAAGTTATGTTACTGGATCGTATTTTTTAAATTAGTATTCATTTAAAGTCATGACATTAAAAAGTTGAATATATTACAATTATATAATTTTATTATTTATTTACATACAGAGCTGTTCTTTCACGATGTGCCTTTGACTGTATTGTCATTTGTGAGTACAATACCTACTTTTATAATTTAATAAATACATTTTTTAAGGTAATGCACTAGGCCGGTGCGCCCTCTGATTTTCTCTATTCACTTTAAAAGCACTGCCTGCAAGCTTGGGGGCAACATTTGTCAACTGACTAATCAAAAAGAACCTGTCAAGATAAAAAAAAAATAAAAATCTGCTATTTCTAGCTTACTTTCAAAAGTGCAGGAACGGAATTCTTATGCTCATCTTTCTGTACAGTTGTCTTTTATTTACTTGCCCACTCCCAGAGTGCAGCCTACCAGGATAAATATATAACTTCAGCCCCAAACCACTGATATTCACTTTGTGGCCCCAGTCCTAGAGGCACAGCCTCTCACTAGATCTCTCTGGCCTTCCTCACTGGACTACGTTTATAACTGTCCTTGGACGGGAAGGGTGATATCTCAGTCATCACTGCAGCAATGATCGAGGTATCATTTTGTTGGGCCAATGATTCTACACAAAGTAAAAGTAATCAAATGAGCTAACAAGCCGCTGGATTACTTTTACACAGGGGGTCCCACCCACCAGCGGCCACCGCTTTCGCCTTTACTAGGCTCTCACATGCAATTATAGAGCCTGGTAAGGATGCAACCAGTGGCATCCAGCTCTAGGCACACAGTGAGAGGAATGTGCCGTTCCTCCCACTGTGTGACGTTCGTAAGAGAAAGCGATGAAGATTTTGTCACTTCCTGTTTCGGTTCTTTACCTGGCTGTTACTGGCCAGGGAAGCAGCTGATCACACCGATCTTGTGTAACTCTAAACTGGTAACTTATAAAGGCTTTCAAAGCGTTGCCTATCAAGATTTTTAGGTACCATAATTTGGCTGCATTTCACAGGCAGACGCAGTTTTAAAGCATGACATGTTTGGTATCTATCTACTCAGGGTAACATCTTTTATATTCTACCCAAACATTGGGTGATAGAATACATTTTTGTGCATTAAAATCCATTAAAGTGTATTATTTTTTTAAAAGAAACTCTGTGCAAAGATCCTGTGACATAAAAATATGCAATGGCCACCCTTTTATTCTCTAGGGCCTCTGCTAAAAAAATATATACACATATACCTGTACTTATATACTTGTTGGAAGGAATGCCAGAATTGACCCGGACTGGAAGTGGTTAAAGAAACAAGCAAATCATTGCTGGGAAGGGACGGGGTAGTTTTGCTTTTTCTTATGTGGTCAAAGTCTTCTGGAATTGAAAATGGAAAATTTTGTTTTAAATTAGGAAAAATTGGGAGCTCTGGTCTACACTCTTCTGTCCTTCACCTTTTCCCAATGGTCCGTCAAAGTACATAGGTGTCAGCAATTCATGTCTGCTCTGCTGTCACTATTGGTACATTTTAATTGTAAATTTCTCCCACTTTGTCTTTGGTTTTCTTTCCTATAGTCTCCTGTGATAAGTATAAGTGTGTGAAGTAAGTGACAAGTGTTTGACACCAGCGGAAAAGTAGCAGTTCTGTAATCTTTGTTCTTGATGGTTTTTGGTACATTCTGAAACTGAGTTTTACAGATAAGCAATCATTATAATAATGGCAAGCTATTTTATATTGTACATTGCACTCAGCGTTTAGTGACTAAGATACGTTTTATTTGACCTGATAAGCATGATGTAACCGCAAAGAATTACTTTCTGGGTAAAAACATATTCAGAATAAAAACTGGCATATGAATAAATCAGGAAAAAAATGCTAGAATGTTTTCCAGCTACAAAACAAAGCGATTCTCAGTACAATCTTGTTAGTGAATTGGCTAACAAAATAGTCTAGATTGTGAACAAAATGATCCTCTGCTGTTGCTACACGAGTCATTACTGAGGGAAAAAAGATAAAATTCTAGTCTAAAAGACATTAAAAATCACTAGACTGTCCTAATTTCTGCAAAATGTAATTTGATTGGAAAAAGAGGTCTTGTAATATCTCCAAAAGCGGGTAGTAATTTGATATAAAATTTACAAAAATCCATTACAATATATGTCTTTTAAAGAAGAACTGCAATCTCTGAATCAACATTAACTATTTTTAATCTTTATGCTGCTAGCAATAGTAAACAGATAGGAAAGTGCATCATATTTACTTGATTTAAAAGTATTTTAAATTTCTTCAATTACCGTATTTTTCGCTCCATAAGATGCACCTGACCATAAGACGCACCTAGGTTTTAGAGGCAGAAAACAGGCAAAAAAAAAATTCTGAACTAATGGACTACAGACATAGTACAGGAGATGACCAGAGACTGCGGACAGCACAGGGATGACCAGAGACTGCGGACAGCACAGGGATGACCAGAGACTGCGGACAGCACAGGGATGACCAGAGACTGCGGACAGCACAGGGATGACCAGAGACTGCGGACAGCACAGGGATGACCAGAGACTGCGGACAGCACAGGGATGACCAGAGACTGCGGACAGCACAGGAGATGACTGCTGACCTTTGGGGGGGGGAGCGGGTACCTGAATTTGACAGGTACCCGCTCTTACTTCCGCGGAGTTGTTCTTTGATCTTACCTGTTCCTCTATCCAGCCGCGCGCTGTCTTCCCGGCTTCTGTAGTGTGGGCGCTCGGCATGACAGCCGGGTGCCAGTGCGCATGAGCGAGAAGCACTTGCGCTTTGTGATTGGTCCGGCAGCTTCTGGGATCTGTCATGTGTCCCAGGTACCGCCTTACCATTCATAAAAAGCACCGCTTCTCGCTCATGCGTACTGGGCACCCAGCTGTCAAGCCCTGCGCTCACACTACAGAAGCCGGGAAGACAGC
Organism: Staurois parvus; assembly: GCF_062004578.1. Lineage (NCBI taxonomy): Eukaryota > Metazoa > Chordata > Amphibia > Anura > Ranidae > Staurois > Staurois parvus. Next base: position 15,347,365 of record NW_028318143.1, on the reverse strand, counting down.
GCGCCGCTGGATAGAGGAACAGGTAAGGTCAAGGAACAACTCCGCGGAAATAAGAGCGGGTACCTGTCAAATTCAGGTACCCCCTCCCCAAAGGTCAGCAGTCATCTCCATAAGGTCCCGCAGCAGAGCTGAGTGGCCGGCCCGGTATTCTGACACAGCGGTGGTGGAAATACCGGACCGGCCGCTGCATATTCGCTCCATAAGACGCACTGACATTTTCCCCTCGTTTTGGGGGAAAAAAGTGCGTCTTATGGAGCGAAAAATACGGTACTTGCTGGTTTCCAGGTCTAGACAAATTATGTCATACATCCCAGGAGTCTCCAAGGAGGGTTTTTTCAGCTAAGCACACCTTCCAGCCTGCATTCCTGAGCTAAGGGTAGATGGATTCCAGGAAGTAAATGCTACATGAATCATCTGCCCTTCCTCAAGAAGGTCACGGCCAGAAATGCTAGGATGCGTTTTTCAAAGTGATATATCAGCAACATAATGCATGGAGACATGGATAAATTAGTGAGAGTACTTTGAATATTAAAAATTAAATAGTATTTTTGGTTTGTGGTGCTCAGATGCAGTGGAGTTCCACTTTCACATTTAATTAAACAAGACCAGTTTCATTTTAGAAGCATAGTAAATTGATATAGCCTCATGCACAATGTATACAATTTAGCTTGAACTACTGAGTTTTAGAAACAGGCACTTTACAACAGAAAACTAAAACCAAAAAAGTAGCCCAACATCCACCTGCTGGCTGAAAAGGAAAATAGTATATATAAAATTTTACTTACAAAAATAAGATCCCCCCACAATCTTCCAGATTGGTAGGGGTTACTAGAATCGATGAGCTGTCACAGGCAAGTGCCCAACTATGCCTGCCCTTTCTGCTTAAATCCTCTATTCACAGAACGCATTAATACAGCTTCTATGAATAAAAAAAGTTATATGGAGGGGGCGGACCTTTTAGCCCGCCCTTTGTTAAAGTGATTCTAAGGCTTACTTTTTAATTTTTTTTCCAGATCCTCTTCTTCTCGGGTCCCCTCTCGGTGCTCCTGACCCCTCCCTTCTTGACGGGTGCCTCCACAGCAAGCATCTTGCCATGGGGGCACTCAAGCATGCACACTCCCCAGCCGCTGCTCCGTTTGCCCATTCACACACGGAACCGCGACCCCCTCCCTCTTCTCAATGGCTCATTGGCTGTGATTGACAGCATTAGCTCCCACTGCTGTCTCAGCCAATGAGGAGAGGGAGTCCCAGGATAGCCCAGACTCCATAGAATGCATGAAGGTAAAAAACCTTGAACCTTTCAAACCATTTTAATAGATCCTTATTTTGTATTTTTTTATGGTAAATTTTGGCTTTAATGTTGAATATTGCAAAGTAGAGACAAACTGTGTTTTGCAATATGCTGAATATTGCAAAGCACAGACTGGGTGCTTAAAAGTTAGTGCTAGACCGGAAAGAATGATGGGAAAGCAGTAAAGGAAAGGATATAAATTTATTATTTTCTGCAATGAAACTGACCGATGTTTCACTGAACGCTCTGTACTGGACCAAAAATATTATTCATTTGGCACAGTAGATTGTTTGCCCAGATGAAACCTTAATGTGGGTTTTTGTCATTATCTATGTAATCCCTGGCAATCATTGCACGCTTTCATACTTTTAATCACAAGAATATGAAAGACTGACAACAGCCAAAATGAAGGATTATCTTGTCTATAATATACAGTGTATGCTAGCTTCAGTATTCAGTATTGATATGCTTCTATACACTGGCACAAACTGCATTAATCCATAGTTATACAATGTGGGACGTCCTGACTTCACCATGGTATAGCGTAGAAACATGGCAGTTGTTAGTGAATTCACAGGCTGAATTTTAGGTTGGATCAGAAAACAACTGCAATTCAATAGAGACAACTGTCCACATTCCTATCTATTAACCACTTCCTGACCGGCCGTTGTATATAAACAGCCAGACGGCGGCACCGCAGGGTCGAGTGGCCGTTTATAAACGGCCTCCCCGCACCCTGCTTGTGCGCACTACCCAGAAGCGCGCAGCAACCCCGATCTAGTGCCCGCTGTGTCCTCCGGACACAGTGAAACACAGATCGTCGGACGGGACCTCTGTACTAGGTCCCGATCATGTGATCACTGATTGGCCAATCAGTGATCACATGCATAGTAAGCAAGATGTCACTTCTGACATCATTGCTTGCTACGTGTGAAATCTGTGAATGATCACAGAGGTGACATGGTACAAGGATATTCACAACAGCCTTGTACCATGCGACAAGCTGTGACCAATCACAGCTCACTCAGTAGTTCTCAATGGCTGCAAGAATGCAGACAGAGAGAAAGAGAAATGATTGCTTTTACATCCTATATGGGTGTAAAAGCAATCAGTGTAAAAAAAAAAAAAAAAAAAAAAAAATCTTCATCACATCCCAAAAGTAGTACAGTGTCACCATGGTGACACTGTACTGCTAGGGTGACAGTATGTAAAAAAAATAATTATAAAAAAAAATTAAAATGTAAAAAAAAATGTTTACAAATTATAATTTTTGGTTATAAACTAATTTGGCTTATTTTTCTTTTTACCAAAAAGATAACGGAATACATTTTGGCCAGGATTTATGATGAAATATTTATTTGCAAAATAAATAAGAAAAACACTTTTTTCAAAATTTTTGGACATTTTCATTTACATAGCAAAAAAAATAAAAATCCCAGCGGTGAATAAATCCTACCAAAATAAAGTTTTATCTGTCTCAAAAAAAATGGTAAAAAATTCATATGGGTACAGTGTTATATGACCGCGCAATTGTCATTCAAAGTGTGATAGCGCTGAAAGCTGAAAATTGCCCTGGTCAGGAAGGGGGTAAAAGTGTCCGGACTTGAAGTGGTTAAGAACTAAAGGGTACTGTCATATTTGCGTAATGATATCAGCATCCCCTGCCCCTTAGTATACATTGTTTTCAGCCAGGGAATCTCCTCGCTCGCAAATGAATGGGGCCTTGTAGGAGTCAGCAGTTGCTAAGAAGCTGGCAGTCGCCAGCACCCTAAGAACCATAAACTCTCTGCAGGAAACTGCCACATTAATTACAGCTTCCCCGCACAAAATGCCCCATTATGCACACTGGCATCTTTGGACACCAGATCAGAGTTGGTCTTAAAGTGGTTGTAAAGGTAGATTTTTTTTTACCTTACTGTATCTTATGCAGTAAGGTAAAAACCCTTCGATCCAGTGATGTGCACAAGAGTTCTTCTGAATCTCTGCCAGCTCATTGGCTCCCGCTGCACTTAATTACAGCCAGTGAGGAGGGAGTGGGGCCGAGCAGTGCACTGTGCTTCTTATGTAATTCGTTAAAGTGGTTTGGAAGGCTCAAGGTTTTTTAGATTCATACATTCTATTCTAAAAAACTGTGTGTGCAGCACCCCCCTCCCCATCCTTACCTGAGCCCCCTCTGATCCAGCAATGTGCACTATAGCCTTGACTGTATGGGGACTCCGTCAAACACAGCCCGTGAGCCAATGAGGAGAGTGCAAGTGGCAGGGCTGAGGCTCTGTGTCTTATGCATAGAGCAGCACCTTGGTAGAGAGCACGCAGCAGCACCCCCAGGGCAAGCAGCTCTCTGGGGGCACAGCTCGAGGGGGAGGAGTCAAGAGCACCGGCGAGGGACACAAAAAGAAGAGGATCGGGGCACCTTTGTGCAAGACTACTGCACAGAGAAGGTAAGTATGACATGTTTTTTGTTTAAAAAAAAAAAAAAAAAAAAACACAAAGCTTTCATATCACTTTAAAGTGGAAGAAAAACCTACGTCTAACTATTCTTCAAAATAATCCCTCCCCATTCCTCCTATCTTGTCAAACACACAAAAAGGTGTGTGTACTTTTACTCAGTTCCAGCTCCCCTGTGTCAAAGAGTAGCTGGGGAGAGGAAGGACTGCTGATAATAGCTGGGATATGGGAGCCTATGGGTGATATCACTGCTCCTGGAATTCCCAGCCATTGTCAAGCATTCCCTTAGCCAGAACTGAAGGCAGGACAACATGACTGTCAGGGCAGGAGCCGAGGAACGGACAGGCAGGCCTAACAATGTAACACACTGGCTGACGACAACCACCACCCACAGACCGGAGTCCCTCAGGGCGCGGAGTCTAAGTCCCAGGCTGCCCTTCACCAGGGCCCCTGATGGTGGGGATGGACTTGACGCAGCCAGGAACCAGGTCGCGGCCCCCGAGACACCTCAGCTGCGGTAATGGCCGCCACCAATGGCGTGTAGCTGGTGGAAGAGACAAAAGAGTAGTCAGGCAAGCCGGGGTCAACAACAACAGGACAAAACAGTACAGCAGACGAGAATCACAGGTCACAAGCCGGGTTCAGCAACAGAGGGTCAGATCAAAGGAGAATACAAAGAATAGTCAAGTCACAAGCCAAATCAGAATACCAGGAGAGTCACGAGCGTCAGAACAGAGTAATAGTGACACCAAGACACAAGTGCAAAGAGCATGTGCGGGCCACAGGCTTATATGTCATCAGCCACGCCCCTCTGGGGGGTGGACCTCAGAGACCTGAAGGCATAAAAAGGACTCCCATCATGCACAGCAGAATCCAAGATGGACGCCAGCACATGGAGTAACATAACCTCAGGGAAAAGGTAGGACCTTGACAATGACCAGATTGAATTAAAAATAGGTAAGTATACACAATTTGTTATACAGGTTAGGCAGAATAGGCAAGAGGAAGGGGGACGGGGCATTTTTAGGACAAATTAGGTTTTTCTTCCACTTTAAAGGATAAGTTCACCTTTTGTAACATGTTACACCCTTATTCCAGGTGTAACATGCTACGATCAGACCGGCCCCCTTCCCCCTCCCGATCCCCTTGTGACAGCTAGAGGGTCTTCTCCTCCCCATTAGCTGTCACAATTAAAAAAAAAATGTATTCTGCAAATGGGAAAACTACAAGTTCCAACAGCCTTTGCAGCTGTCAGCTTGTAGTGTTCGACGAACTACCACAGTCCTTTAAGCATCTGTCACAGCCATAGTGATAGGTTCTTAAAATGTCGATAGTAAGAACCCTCTGTATTTGTTGTTTGTGTCGGTAATGTTACCGAAACTGTCACAAATGTTCACCTAAACTAAGCACAGGTAGCTTTACCACTGGAAAAAAGTGGTAAATGCTTACAGTGGTTGTAAACCCTTGCACATACCCACTGAAGTGACTGGTGACACACACAGCTGAAACAAATCGTGCTATATAAGTTGTACCTGTTTATCTGGAGTCTTCTTTTCTCTACAGCTGTTCAAAATACTGATTATTTTAAAGCTTGTCTGAGCATTCACAAAAAGGGGGCAGAGAGCTAGAATCACACTCTGCAGAAGTCAGTGAGGAGAGTTGTGAGAGCTGATAGGAGGGAAGTCACCCCCCCCCCCTCCACCCAGCTCACAAGAACAGAGCTGAGGCTGGCAATCTGCTGGAGGTCCCTCCCCATCACCATTTTTCTCTTGGTGTCAGGAAACTTGGCAGAAGTGATTCATGCCGATAGAGGAACAAAGCAGCAGACAGAAATGACGCTCACTTCTCTTAATAGAGACACGTACAGAGTAGCGTACAGTATAGAGGGATATGCAGAGGTTTACAACCACTTTAACTGAATTTCCTAATCTATCCCCAATCTGTCATTATTTAATCTGGAAGACTGAGGACATCTAGTGGATGAAAAGAAGCTCTGTGGTGGGAGGCAGTTCCAGATTGAGGGTGGGTATTGCAGAAAGAGGTTTTTATTTTAACCAGCCAGGGGACACAGAAAAAAAAAATGACTAAATCAGAGTGGGGCTTTTAGGAAACCTACTGACTGTGTGTTGTGTTCATAATGTATTACCAGCTAAAACCTTCAGCGCCTTTTATAAACTGGATCTGTCAACTCACAATGAGGATACTCAAAGCAGTAGTAAACCCCCCAGACAAAAGATAACTAGAGCCCCCTACAGGTTTAGGTCATAATGTACTAGTATGCACTGTATACTAGTACATTATGACAGACTTACCTGGACACAGCGCTGTAATGGGTCCTCAGTGTCGCCATCTTCACCCGGTCCTCCATCCAGGTTTGCGGGCTCTAGCAGTATGAATGGCCGGAGCCATGATGACATCACTCCCGTGGAAGCACATGGGAGCCCTCGGGTGCGGCACGGAGCTCTGAAGGGACAAGCACAGCCCACTGGCCCTTCAGAGTGCATGCACTGGTGACATCACTGGCTGTTTGCTTTGTGAATATCTCCTGAATGGTGAATGGTGAATGGTGCAGGTTTAGGAGACATTCACTGTACCTACAGGTAAGCCTTATTATAGCCTGACCTGTAGGCACAACTTCAAAATTGGACTTTACTTCCACTGTAACATAACTAAAAAGTCATCCAACTAACTGAGCTCACTAAGGCTCCATGCACACTAGCATTTTAAGCTCCTAGAAGCTATTATGAGTTAATAGTGCTATCCTATGTGTCCATGCACATTATTTTATGCAAAAAGCCTTTTTCAAGCTACAGCGTGTAGAAGCAGAAAAAAAAAAGAAAAAGATTTTGCAGTTTTTTGGAGTGTTGTACCAGCAGAAAAAAATGCTGAATGCTCCTCAATGCTTCTACAAGCTACTACAACTCTGCTAAGAGCTTTTTTTTTTTTTCTTGATTTGGTGAAAAATGCTCCTAAAACGCCACTACAGGCTGGCACAAAAACACTTAGCATTTTTCATCCAGCGTTTTTTTTCATCTTATAAAAAATGCTAGTGTGCATGAAGCCTAAATCTCTGCTTCTCTTCCATTGACAAATTCTGCATAATGTTCTCATGATTAAGCCTTCAGAAGACAAAACACCCGTGATGTATAGGCAACAGATCTACTTTAAGATGTTTACTCAGAGGCTTAAGGAAGGCATTTTGTTCTCCACCCTATAATGGCATCCTGTGTTTTATCACAATGCATTGAAGCTTATGATGTTAACAATAAGCTGCTGGTATTTAGTAGCAAGTCATCTGAAGATCACTAGTGAAAACGATATCACAGTTTACGTACAATGTACAGTAGATATTGCTTCCACATAGGATTACTATTACAGATGCCACTGAAGAGAACGTTTGGGGCATAATGAAGACAGGGGTGACCCAGGTGCTAAATGTACCCAACTCATAGTATGACCTTATCCAGCCGACAGCTAGGGACAGTGGCTTCTCATACAGGTCTTCAGGTCAGCCTGTGGTCTCCCTTTCTCCAAAACAATTCACAACCCCCCTCCCTCTGGTGTCCAGCACAGGTTACCCCAACAGCATTGTCATTGTACTGTCATTGGTTGCTATGACCACCAGTGAACAGTATCAAGCTTTTGCTCAAATTCCTCCATGCAGATCGACTCTGCCATCCACTGCTGCTACAGCCACACTCTTGGGGTCCCCAGCCTATCAGACACACCATAAGTATGGGGTAAGGGGTGACTCTGATATAAGTGGAGAAATTCTAACATACTCTGATGGGGACCTGGATATAAAGGGGGGGCTCTGATATAAGTAGGGGGGGGGGTCTAACATACTCTGATGGGGACCTGGATATAAAGGGGGGGCTCTGATATAAGTAGGGGGGATCTAACATACTCTGATGGGGACTGCAAAGTGAAACAAAAAAAGCGCACCAACTTTGCACATTACCTCAGTAAACTGTGATTTTATTAAACTGAGAATTATACTCACAAACAACGACGTACAAAAGCATATAGGTCCTCAACGGAACTTTGAGGCTTTTCGAAGGAGGTCCCTTCTTCATCAGCTCTGATGAAGAAGGGACCCCCTTCAAAACACGTCAGCCTTACTTGGAGAGTCTGCCCTTGTGGTGACTTGCGCTGGTTCTACACTCCTAAAGTTTCGATGAGCACCTATATGCTTGTTTTACTTCGTTGTTTGTGAGTATAATTCTCAACTTAATAAAATCAGTTTACTGAGGTAATGCGCAAGGTTGGTGCGCTCTCTTTGTTTCACTTTGCAGTACTGGTCGGGCTTCCCCAGCCTTGTTTAGAGCCGCACAATCTTTCATGCAGTGGTGGTTGAATTTTCTCAAGTTCCTTTTCCATCCATCCACCCTTGCTCTGGGTCATAGAGCGCAGGAGATGTTGTTTCTGTTTATACTCTGATGGGGACCTGGATATAAAGGGGGGGGCTCTGATGGGTACTCTGATGTAAGGAAGGGAGGGACAAAAGACTCTGATGAGGACCCTGATCTAAAAGGGGGAAGGGGGGGGGGGGGGGAGAGCTCTTATGCGTACCGTGATATAAGGCAGGGGAGGGGGGGAGGGGCCCAAAGGACTCCGTTGGGGAGCTCGATGTAAGGAGGGGTTACAGAAATGCTCTTAGTAAAGCCTATTCATTCATTTACATTTTATTCACTCATTTATAAAACTGATTTTTGTTGGATTGTAAATATTTGTAGAATATACAAGGCCCTCATACTGACAAGTCTGCAGGTCTAGAACACAAACTAAATTAGGAATGGAACCTGTGAACCCAAAATCATTCTCCAAAGTATTCCTTCAAGGCTGCTGAACTGCAATAAAAACATACTTAGTGCGTTGGTGCGCTGCTGTGCTATTCATTCTAAATAGCACCGCAGCACTCCTGGCCAACGCACCTGTGTTGCAGCACAGCACAATGCATGGTAACACTGTTTCAGGGCCAGTTCACACTACATGCGTTTCAATGGGGGGTTTTTTTTCTGTATCCAAAACGCACAGAAAGTAGGTTATATGGTTGTCAATGTCATAGTTCACATCAGTGACCGCAGTTCCAGTGCGTTCTGGATGCAGAAAAAAAAAAAAGTAGAACAGGCTGCATTTTTCCAGTGCAGAACTGTACTGGAAGGCGGTAAAACACATTAAAAAAATGCACTGGAACGCACATGCCCCTAGTTAAATTGGAGAGGGGAAAAAAATGAACTGGAAAGCATCAAAAATGCACTGGAATGCGACAAAAAGACATAAAAACCGCACCGGAATGCACCAAAACGTGCATGCAGAAACACATCCAGAATGCATCTGGACTGTGTTTCTATAATGTGATAATGTGTCCTCAAAAAAATACCACATGCTTCCTTTTTGGTGAGTTTTTGTGCATAACACTCCAGGGGAAACCACCCTGGAATTAAGGTAAAGTGGGGGTGATGGGTGGTGGTTTAAACTGAGGGATTTGGGACTGAAACCGTTCTTTTACATTACACCCCAAGTATAGGGTAACATGAAACATGGTGACAAAAGTGGACCAAGCCTTTAGTAACATTTGTCAGTGATGACAAAACAATGACAGAAGCAGAAATGTGAAAAAGCGATCAATTTTATATCGATCTTCTATATAATAGGTGAAAATGTTCTAAACCTAAACAGTATAATTTATAGCAATAGTGTCAATTCATGATGTGCCATTTTAAAACCTCCATTTATTTTTACTGCAGCTAATAAGAAATCAATTCTGCCTCAATAAAAGGCACCACTCCATATCATGAGACCTGTGGTGTAAGCACTGAGGACAATGGTACATTAACATCACCACTGGGAATAGGGAATCAATCCATTACACCAGGGCTTCCAATTTCAAGCCCTGAGCTACTAGCCAGGCCTTAAGAGTTACTTGCCACCAACAAACACACACAGAGACACCTGTACACACACACAGACATGTACATACGCGCGCGCGCACACACACACACACACACAGAGACAAATGTACACACACACACACACACACACAGAGACATGTATGCACACACAGGCACATACACACACAGACACATGTACACACAGACACGTATACACGGACAGACACACACAGATACATGTATATACACAGAAATGCACAGACACATGTACACACATACAGATGTATACACACACAGGCACATACAGACACGCATACACACACAGGCACATACAGACATGTATACACACAGATACAGTCAGGTCCATAAATATTGGGACATCGACACAATTCTAACATTTTTGGCTCTATACACCACCACAATGGATTTGAAATGAAAAAGATGTGCTTTAACTGCAGACTGTCAGCTTTAATTTGAGGGTATTTACATCCAAATCAGGTGAACGGTGTAGGAATTACAACAGTTTGCATATGTGCCTCCCACTTGTTAAGAGACCAAAAGTAATGGGACAGAATAATAATCATAAATCAAACTTCCGCTTTTTAATATTTGGTTGCAAATCCTTTGCAGTCAATTACAGCCTGAAGTCCGGAACGCATAGACATCACCAGACGCTGGGTTTCATCCCTGGTGATGCTCTGCCAGGCCTCTACTGCAACTGTCTTCAGTTCCTGCTTGTTCTTGGGGCATTTTCCCTTCAGTTTTGTCTTCAGCAAGTGAAATGCATGCTCAATCAGATTCAGGTCAGGTGATTGACTTGGCCATTGCATAACATTCCACTTCTTTCCCTTAAAAAACTCTTTGGTTGCTTTTGCAGTATGCTTTGGGTCATTGTCCATCTGCACTGTGAAGCGGCGTCCAATGAGTTCTGAAGCATTTGGCTGAATATGAGCAGATAATATTGCCCGAAACACTTCAGAATTCATCCTGCTGCTTTTGTCAGCAGTCACATCAATAAATACAAGAGAAGCAGTTCCATTGGCAGCCATACATGCCCACGCCATGACACTACCACCACCATGCTTCACTGATGAGGTGGTATGCTTAGGATCATGAGCAGTTCCTTTCCTTCTCCATACTCTTCTCTTCCCATCACTCTGGTACAAGTTGATCTTGGTCTCATCTGTCCATAGGATGTTGTTCCAGAACTGTGAAGGCTTTTTTAGATGTCGTTTGGCAAACTCTAATCTGGCCTTCCTGTTTTTGAGGCTCACCAATGGTTTACATCTTGTGGTGAACCCTCTGTATTCACTCTGGTGAAGTCTTCTCTTGATTGTTGACTTTGACACACATACACCTACCTCCTGGAGAGTGTTCTTGATCTGACCAACTGTTGTGAAGGGTGTTTTCTTCACCAGGGAAAGAATTCTTCGGTCATCCACCACAGTTGTTTTCTGTGGTCTTCCAGGTCTTTTGGTGTTGCTGAGCTCACCGGTGCGTTCCTTCTTTTAAGAATGTTCCAAACAGTTGTTTTGGCCACACCTAATGTTTTTGCTATCTCTCTGATGGGTTTGTTTGTTTTTTTCAGCCTAATGATGGCTTGCTTCACTGATAGTGACAGCTCTTTGGATCTCATCTTAAGAGTTGACAGCAACAGATTCCAAATGCAAATAGCACACTTGAAATGAACTCCGGGCCTTTTATCTGCTCATTGTAATTGGGATAACGAGGGAATAACACACACCTGGCCATGGAACAGCTGAGAAGCCAATTGTCCCATTACTTTTGGTCCCTTAACAAGTGGGAGGCACATATGCAAACTGTTGTAATTCCTACACCGTTCACCTGATTTGGCTGTAAATACCCTCAAATTAAAGCTGACAGTCTACAGTTAAAGAACATCTTGCTTGTTTCATTTCAAATCCATTGTCCATTGTGGTGGTGTATAGAGCCAAAAATGTTAGAATTGTGTTGATGTCCCAATATTTATGGACCTGACTGTACATGTACACACAGACACTTGTACACACAGACACTTGTACACACAGACACTTGTACACACAGACACTTGTACACACAGACACTTGTACACACAGACACTTGTACACACAGACACTTGTACACACAGACACTTGTACACACAGACACTTGTACACACAGACACTTGTACACACAGACACTTGTACATCATTGGTGTCAGTGTGGGGGGGGGGGAATAGTGCCCCATCATTGGTGTCAGTGGGGGGGGGGAATACCCCCCCGGGGACACACTCGCCCTCACCATAAATTCCACTCGTCATTGGCGAGCAGGCGAATGGAAATTTCAAGGCCTGCATTACACCATATTGTAACTCTGCAGAAGAGACATTTTCACACTTGCTTAAATGCTTCCCACACATACTACAACCTTTCATAAAGTAGAATCACAGGTAAACTTTATTTTTAAAATTGTATATATAGTAAGAGAGGGTTATAACCCCTGTCAGCTTATTTTGTGCCATAAGTGACCCATTGGGGAGATTTACCTTTACCTCCTGACCCATAACTAAAACAGGAAGTGGTAGGAAATACCTCCAAATGGAGGAAATACCTTGTAGACGGGGTAGAGGGGAAGATTTCCCCTCTATTAGGGCTCGTTCACACTTGACTAATTTCAAATGCTTAGCAAACGCCCCTATAGAGTTTGAAAGGCGTTAGGCGTTTGGGAAGCGTTTTTAATGCTCCTCAAATGCTCCCCAAACACCCTATGGGCTCATTCACACTTGACTTACTTCTAACTCTTGCCAAACGCCCCTATAGCATTTTACAGGCATTAGACAGGCGTTTGGGAAACATTTTTAATGCCCCCCAAGCACCCCATGCGCGGTTTTGAGACATTTGATAGGAGTTTACCAAGAGTTAAAACTGCACCAAACATGCCTATAATGAAGTTAAATGGTCTTGACGCTCCGCAAACACCTCGTAAACGCCTGCCAGGCGTTTGAGCAGTACCAAAGACTTGAATGGGAGGCTTTAACTCCTCCTGAATCGAAATGAGGCGTCAATTTTGCCACAACGCTAACACTTCAGTGTGCTGCCATGTGCAGAATTTTCATAGGCATTTGAGAAGCGTTAAAAACACTTCCCAAACGCCTGTCTGACGCCTGCTGACAAAGCTAGTGTGAATGTAGCCTATGAGCGTTTTTGAGGCGTTTGCCAAGTGTTAAAACTGCACCACAAACGCCTACAATGAAGTTTAATGGTATTAACGCTCTGCAAAAGCCTTGCAAACTCCTGCCAGGCGTTTGAGGAGCGTAACCATAGACTTGAATGGGAGGCTTCAACTCCTGACTCCACATGAGGCATCGATTTTGCCACGACACGACATATGTAGAATTTTCATAGGCCTTTGAGGAGCCTTAAAAATGCTTCCCAAACGCCTGTCTAACGCCTGCTAACAAATCTAGTGTGAACTTAGCCTTACTGTTCTGGTAACAACTCAAAATGTGGGATTTTCTTTCACTTTCACTCCTGCTGTTAATGGAAATCAGGACAAATAGAGAGGGTGAATCTCCCTAATAGGGACACAGACAGCAATAAAAACCTAATCCCTTACCATGCAATACAAAATTTTGAAAAAAGGATTTTGCCTTTAGTTGTATTTCAGCCACTTTTCTACCACAGCCATTTTTACAGGTTCTGCACATTTGTTAAAATGCACGTTTTCGGCATGAGAATTTGATAAAATCCCCAAACATATTCTCTAGTCTAAAGCGTTCTCTAGTCTCATAGTCTAAAGCGTGACCCTGGAGAATATAATGATGGTATTTTGCAATTTTTTTTATATCGCTTGATATTAGTACACATGTATACCAAATGCATATTTTCTGTAAAAAAAAATACAATAAAGTAAACTTTAGTGAATACAAACACTATAATATACAGTAAGTTGAGGATGGGTAGTGATGAGGAATAAATAGAAATCAAACATGTCAAGCCTTAAAACCAATGTGCCCATGAAACAGCTTTACAATTCAGTACCCAAAATTGCCCATAGGCAGCACTTAAAGGTTATCAGTAGAGATGAGCGAATCGAAGTATCCGAAGTGGAATTCGAGTCGAATATCGGAAAAATTTCGATTCGTGCCGAATCCGAAAAACAGCCTAATTCGGACGCGCGAATCGAAATTTTTCCGAAAATGGCGGCTGACATGTGCGGCGACGGAGCGGGGATGTCGGGAAAGGCGCGCAGACAAGGCGCGCTGCCCCATAATGCATTCCTCAACGACATGTGATCGCATCAGCCAATCAGCAGCCAGCCAGCCAGCACTGTGTAATGGTCGAGGTATATATAGCGGCCATTTTGGAAATCTTCATTTGCCTGCAGTCATTGAACAGAGGCAGACCGCTCTGTACTAGGGACAGGGACAGAGTTAGGGCCACAGAAACGAGAATTGGGGACAGAGAGAAGTTACTTAGGGACAGAGAACCATTACTCAGGGACACAGACTTGTTAATGAGGGCCACAGAATCGTTATTTAGGGACAAAGAAACGCTAGTTAGGGCCACAGAATTCATACTCAGGGACAGACAGAATTTTCACTCAGTGCCAGAGAATTGTTACTTAGGGCCACAGAAACGTTATTAGGGCCACAGAATTTTTACTCAGGGACAGACAGAATTGTTACTGAGTGCCAGAGAATTGTTACTCAGGGACAGACAGAATTGTTACTGAGTGCCAGAGAATTCTTACTCAGGGCCACAGAATTCATTCTCAGGGACAGACAGAATTGTTACTCAGGGACAGACAGAATTGTTACTCAGGGACAGACAGAATTGTTACTCAGGGACAGACAGAATTGTTACTGAGTGCCAGAGAATTGTTACTCAGGGACAGACAGAATTGTTACTGAGTGCCAGAGAATTGTTACTCAGGGACAGACAGAATTGTTACTGAGTGCCAGAGAATTGTTACTCAGGGACAGACAGAATTGTTACTGAGTGCCAGAGAATTGTTACTCGCACAGACACAAAATTGTTATTGCACAGACACAGAATTGTTACTCGCACAGACAGAATTGTTACTCAGGGCCACAGAATTCATACTCAGGGACAGACAGAATTGTTACTGAGTGCCAGAGAATTGTTACTCAGGGACAGACAGAATTGTTACTGAGTGCCAGAGAATTGTTACTCAGGGACAGACAGAATTGTTACTGAGTGCCAGAGAATTGTTACTCAGGGACAGACAGAATTGTTACTGAGTGCCAGAGAATTGTTACTCGCACAGACACAAAATTGTTACTTGCACAGACACAGAATTGTTACTCGCACAGACACAGAATTGTTACTCAGGGCCACAGAATTCATACTCAGGGACAGACAGAATTGTTACTGAGTGCCAGAGAATTGTTACTCAGGGACAGACAGAATTGTTACTGAGTGCCAGAGAATTGTTACTCAGGGACAGACAGAATTGTTACTGAGTGCCAGAGGATTGTTACTCGCACAGACACAAAATTGTTACTTGCACAGACACAGAATTGTTACTCGCACAGACACAGAATTATTACTCAGGGCCACAGAATTCATACTCAGGGACAGACAGAATTGTTACTGAGTGCCAGAGAATTGTTACTCAGGGACAGACAGAATTGTTACTGAGTGCCAGAGAATTGTTACTCAGGGACAGACAGAATTGTTACTGAGTGCCAGAGAATTGTTACTTGCACAGACACAAAATTGTTACTTGCACAGACACAGAATTGTTACTCGCACAGACACAGAATTGTTACTGAGTGCCAGAGAATTGTTACTCAGGGACAGACAGAATTGTTACTGAGTGCCAGAGAATTGTTACTCAGGGACAGACAGAATTGTTACTGAGTGCCAGAGAATTGTTACTCAGGGACAGACAGAATTGTTACTGAGTGCCAGAGAATTGTTACTCGCACAGACACAAAATTGTTACTTGCACAGACACAGAATTGTTACTCGCACAGACACAGAATTGTTACTCAGGGCCACAGAATTCATACTCAGGGACAGACAGAATTGTTACTGAGTGCCAGAGAATTGTTACTCAGGGACAGACAGAATTGTTACTGAGTGCCAGAGAATTGTTACTCAGGGACAGACAGAATTGTTACTGAGTGCCAGAGAATTGTTACTCAGGGACAGACAGAATTGTTACTGAGTGCCAGAGAATTGTTACTCAGGGACAGACAGAATTGTTACTGAGTGCCAGAGAATTGTTACTCAGGGACAGACAGAATTGTTACTGAGTGCCAGAGAATTGTTACTCGCACAGACACAAAATTGTTATTGCACAGACACAGAATTGTTACTCGCACAGACAGAATTGTTACTCAGGGCCACAGAATTCATACTCAGGGACAGACAGAATTGTTACTGAGTGCCAGAGAATTGTTACTCAGGGACAGACAGAATTGTTACTGAGTGCCAGAGAATTGTTACTCAGGGACAGACAGAATTGTTACTGAGTGCCAGAGAATTGTTACTCAGGGACAGACAGAATTGTTACTGAGTGCCAGAGAATTGTTACTCGCACAGACACAAAATTGTTACTTGCACAGACACAGAATTGTTACTCGCACAGACACAGAATTGTTACTCAGGGCCACAGAATTCATACTCAGGGACAGACAGAATTGTTACTGAGTGCCAGAGAATTGTTACTCAGGGACAGACAGAATTGTTACTGAGTGCCAGAGAATTGTTACTCAGGGACAGACAGAATTGTTACTGAGTGCCAGAGAATTGTTACTCGCACAGACACAAAATTGTTACTTGCACAGACACAGAATTGTTACTCGCACAGACACAGAATTATTACTCAGGGCCACAGAATTCATACTCAGGGACAGACAGAATTGTTACTGAGTGCCAGAGAATTGTTACTCAGGGACAGACAGAATTGTTACTGAGTGCCAGAGAATTGTTACTCAGGGACAGACAGAATTGTTACTGAGTGCCAGAGAATTGTTACTCGCACAGACACAAAATTGTTACTTGCACAGACACAGAATTGTTACTCGCACAGACACAGAATTGTTACTGAGTGCCAGAGAATTCTTACTCAGGGACAGACAGAATTGTTACTGAGTGCCAGAGAATTGTTACTCAGGGACAGACAGAATTGTTACTGAGTGCCAGAGAATTGTTACTCAGGGACAGACAGAATTGTTACTGAGTGCCAGAGAATTGTTACTCGCACAGACACAAAATTGTTACTTGCACAGACACAGAATTGTTACTCGCACAGACACAGAATTGTTACTCAGGGCCACAGAATTCATACTCAGGGACAGACAGAATTGTTACTGAGTGCCAGAGAATTGTTACTCAGGGACAGACAGAATTGTTACTGAGTGCCAGAGAATTGTTACTCAGGGACAGACAGAATTGTTACTGAGTGCCAGAGAATTGTTACTCAGGGACAGACAGAATTGTTACTGAGTGCCAGAGAATTGTTACTCAGGGACAGACAGAATTGTTACTGAGTGCCAGAGAATTGTTACTCGCACAGACACAAAATTGTTACTTGCACAGACACAGAATTGTTACTCGCACAGACACAGAATTGTTACTCAGGGCCACAGAATTCATACTCAGGGACAGACAGAATTGTTACTGAGTGCCAGAGAATTGTTACTCAGGGACAGACAGAATTGTTACTGAGTGCCAGAGAATTGTTACTCAGGGACAGACAGAATTGTTACTGAGTGCCAGAGAATTGTTACTCGCACAGACACAAAATTGTTACTTGCACAGACACAGAATTGTTACTCGCACAGACACAGAATTGTTACTCGCACAGACACAGAATTGTTACTCAGGGCCACAGAATTCATACTCAGGGACAGACAGAATTGTTACTGAGTGCCAGAGAATTGTTACTCAGGGACACCTAATCGTTGAATTAAATAGTATGTCAGACAACATGCAGAGGAGTGGCAGAGGAGGCAATGTTTTAGGAGCGAGCAGACGTGGCAGCAGAGGAAGGGGTCGAGGCAGCAGTATTCGCAGCCAGAGGCCAGTGCTCCCGGTGTCATCCAGCGGTCGTGTCTCCACCGACAACCCTGCCGTCATTGATTGGTTGGCTCGGTCGTCTTCCTCTTCCCAGGTCACCTCTGACACCTACAGCCAACGGTCGGTGGGTACGTCAGACACAACCGTTAGTTGGCATGGCCCGGGAGCAAGCCCACTGAAATCACGTGTCCTCTACCTGCCCCTGTCCTTTGCTGTTCCCTCACCAAGCGAAGTATCGCATGCTGTGGGCTCAGCCCCACTGTACAGTGAGGAAGAGCTAACAGAGGGCGGTCAGGAACGGGGGGAGACATCGGCCTTTTCAGCAGCCAAGCGAACAAGTACTGGCGAGGAGAGTGGCTCGGTAGCCGGTCTAGAGACAGGTCTGTCTCCTGACCCAGACGCAGCCGAGGGGGCTAGTAGTGAGGCGGAGACCCTACTTGATGATGAGGAGGTTGATCGCACTTGGCAGCCTCATCGTCATCAGGCAATTTCTTCCGCATCATCAGGAGAAGAGGGTGGCAGCTTGGCAGCGAGCAAAACAGTCGGTGGGTTGCCCAGGAGACAGCAGCAGGGTCGCATCAGTGTCAGTGGAGCCAAACGTCCACGGAGTAGAGCACCAGCTCCACTGCAGCCTACCACCACGGCCAGTAGTGGTGCCGGTGCGCACGGAGGAAGTAGCAGTCAGCCAGTGAAGAGTAGCGGGGGCAAAGTTTCCTACTCGGTGGTGTGGCAATTTTTCCTCAAGCCGCCCGAGGAAGTAAACGTAGCCGTATGTCGACTATGTGGCCAGAAATGCAAGCGTGGCCAGGGGGCCCATGTTGGGACTACAGCGTTGCGTCAGCATATGCAGCGTCACCATTCGGTGGCCTGGGAAAACCGTGATAAACATACGGCGGTTCTGCCTGCCCCAGCCCCCGCTCCATCACCCGCTCCGTTACTTGCTCCGTCACCCGACGTCGTCAATCGCCCTCTATCAGCCAGTCAAGGCTCCAACACCTCTGCTGAGGGGAGTTGTCGCTCGTTGGCATCTTCCGCTCGTTCAGATGCTCCTTCTCCTGCTACTCCTCTTCTCGGATTCCGTCAACAGTCTTTCTTGGAATCCGTATCCAAGAGACAACAGTTTGCGAGCACGCACCCGACGGTGCAAAAGCTGAACGTCCTCCTGTCCAAGTTGCTGGTGCTGCAGTCCCTCCCTTTCCAACTGGTGGACTCAGCACCTTTCCGAGAAATGATGGCTTGTGCCGCGCCGCGGTGGAGAGTGCCAAGCCGTCATTTCTTTGCCCAAAAGGCAGTGCCAGCCCTGCATTCACATGTAGAAGAGATGGTGGGCCAGTCTTTGAGCATGTCGGTCTCTGCCAAAGTGCACGGCAGCGCCGACGTGTGGAGCTGTAACTACGGTCAGGGACAGTACATGTCATTTACGGCCCACTGGGTGAACGTGGTGCCGGCACAGCCGCACCAGCAACTTGGACAGGTCACGACGCTTTTGCCTCCACGTTTGCACGTCCTTGGTCCAGCAAGCATGTCCGCCTCTACCACCTCTTTTTCCGCCGTGTCCTCAGCCGCCACCCCCGTGCCAAGTCCCATTACCCGACCGGCATATCACATGTGCAGGGCGCAACGGTGTCACGCTGTGCTGCACCTGGTATGCCTTGGCGAACGTAGTCACACAGGGGAGGAACTGCTGAGTGTAATGAACAGAGAAATCGACAGATGGCTGTCTCCGCGCAAACTAAAAATCGGAACCATGTTGACTGACAACGGAAAGAACATGGTGTCTGCTCTGCGTCAAGGAAGGTTGTGCCATGCGCCATGCATGGCTCACGTGTTCAATCTGGTTGTCAAGCGGTTCCTAAAATCCACCATCCCACTGCAAGACATCCTTAAAATGTCACGTAAACTGTGCATGCATTTCAGCCATTCCTACACCGCAAAGAACACCCTCATTGAGCTGCAGCGGCAGAACGGAATTCCACAGCATCGCCTGATCTGCGACGTTGCAACAAGGTGGAATTCAACCCTACACATGTTAGACCGCCTTTACGAGCAGCGAAAGGCCATCACCGATTTCCTGATGTTACAAGCGGATAAAGGTACTCCCCTGTGTAACTTAGATGTCAGCCATTGGCAGCTCATGCGTGACACCTGCCGCTTGCTCAGGCCCTTTGAGGAGGCCACGCTATTCGTGAGTCGGCAGGACTATGGGATGAACGACGTCATTCCTCTGTTGCACGTCCTGGAACAAATGCTGTTAACAATGGCTGGTCAGGGTGCGGTAGACGTGGCGCACAGATCTCAACGCCACATGACCCCTGTGGGGGCAGGACAGGAAGAAGAGGAGGAGGTAGAGGAGGACATTTGTGCTCAGGAATTATTGAGTGAAATGGGTGGTTTTTCCACTCAGCGGACAGGAGTGGAGGAGCAGGAGCATCTGGTAGAGGAGGAGGAGGAGGAGACAGAGGACCCAGACGCACCGTGGCAGTATGCTGTGGAGATGGAGGCAGGGAGTCCCTCGCATTCCTTGGCACAAATGGCCCATAGCATGCTCGGTTGCTTGCGTAGCGACAGCCGAATAATAACCATCAGACAGAGGGATGACTTTTGGCTGTCCACCTTGTTGGACCCTCGCTACCGGTCCAAAATGGTGGCCTTTTTCACACCTGCTGAGAGGGAGGCCAAAATTACGTACTATAAAAACCACCTATGTAGTCAGTTGGTCTCTGCCTTTGTGCGCCAACGTCCATCCTCAGACACTGTGGGCCCTGTGCGCTCGCGTTCCGCTGGCATGGCAGCAGGGGAGGGGTGGGGTGGTAGGAGCAGTGGCAGCTCCACCAGCAGTGGCTGCCTCAGTCTGCAGTCGATGATGAGTAGCTTTCTTCACCAGCGCAGTGAGGAAACTACTAACCAGCCGCAGCAGCAGCAGCAGCATCAGGTGGACCTGGAGCAGGAGCTCAAACAACAGGCTTGGGCCTACTTGGACAGCACCCTGCCAACCGAGGTAGACAATCCCCTTGACTACTGGGCAACGAAACTTGACCTTTGGCCCCAACTAGCTGAATTTGCCCTTGAAAGGCTGTCATGCCCGGCCAGTAGCGTGGCATCGGAGCGCGTGTTTAGTGCGGCAGGAGGTATTGTAACTCCGCGGAGGACACGACTGTCCACCCAAAGTGTGGAGAGACTCACGTTTGTGAAAATGAATCAGGCGTGGATTAGTCTGGATTTCAAACCACCAGTTCCTGACACAACTGACTAAATCCGCCATGAATCATGCCTCAAACATGTGCCACTTTCAGGTCTCCTCACACTGCTGGTGTGTTTAATTTTTTGACATAGGGTGCTGGCAGATTACGGGCCTCCTATAGCTGCTGCCAGGCCCCTAATCTGCCATAGGCCCCTATATACCGCCTCCTCATGCTGCTGCTAGGTCCAGAGTCTCTCATGGGTCCCTGTACGGCCTCCCATTGCTGCTGTCTCCATCGCCACACTCTGCTGCCATGTGCCACTTTCAGGTCTCTTCACACTGCTGGTGTGTTTAATTTTTTGACATAGGGTGCAGGCAGATTACGGGCCTCACATAGCTGCTGCCAGGCCCCTAATCTGCCATGGGCCCCTATAAACCGCCTCCTCATGCTGCTGCCAAGTCTAGAGTCTCTCATGGGTCCCTGTACGGCCTCCCATTGCTGCTGTCTCCATCGCCACACTCTGCTGCCATGTGCCACTTTCAGGTCTCTTCACACTGCTGGTGTGTTAAATTTTTTGACATAGGGTGCAGGCAGATTACGGGCCTCACATAGCTGCTGCCAGGCCCCTAATCTGCCATGGGCCCCTATATACCGCCTCCTCATGCTGCTGCCAAGTCTAGAGTCTCTCATGGGTCCCTGTACGGCCTCCCATTGCTGCTGTCTCCATCGCCACACTCTGCTGCCATGTGCCACTTTCAGGTCTCTTCACACTGCTGGTGTGTTTAATTTTTTGACATAGGGTGCAGGCAGATTACGGGCCTCACATAGCTGCTGCCAGGCCCCTAATCTGCCATGGGCCCCTATATACCGCCTCCTCATGCTGCTGCCAAGTCTAGAGTCTCTCATGGGTCCCTGTACGGCCTCCCATTGCTGCTGTCTCCATCGCCACACTCTGCTGCCATGTGCCACTTTCAGGTCTCTTCACACTGCTGGTGTGTTTAATTTTTTGACATAGGGTGCTGCAAGATAACGGGCCTCACATAGCTGCTGCCAGGCCCCTAATCTGCCATGGGCCCCTATATACCGCCTCCTCATGCTGCTGCCAAGTCCAGAGTCTCTCATGGGTCCCTGTACGGCCTCCCATTGCTGCTGTCTCCATCGCCACACTCTGCTGCCATGTGCCACTTTCAGGTCTCTTCACACTGCTGGTGTGTTAAATTTTTTGACATAGGGTGCAGGCAGATTACGGGCCTCACATAGCTGCTGCCAGGCCCCTAATCTGCCATGGGCCCCTATATACCGCCTCCTCATGCTGCTGCCAAGTCCAGAGTCTCTCATGGGTCCCTGTACGGCCTCCCATTGCTGCTGTCTCCATCGCCACACTCTGCTGCCATGTGCCACTTTCAGGTCTCTTCACACTGCTGGTGTGTTAAATTTTTTGACATAGGGTGCAGGCAGATTACGGGCCTCACATAGCTGCTGCCAGGCCCCTAATCTGCCATGGGCCCCTATATACCGCCTCCTCATGCTGCTGCCAAGTCTAGAGTCTGTCATGGGTCCCTGTACGGCCTCCCATTGCTGCTGTCTCCATCGCCACACTCTGCCATGTGCCACTTTCAGGTCTCTTCACACTGCTGGTGTGTTTAATTTTTTGACATAGGGTGCAGGCAGATTACGGGCCTCACATAGCTGCTGCCAGGCCCCTAATCTGCCATGGGCCCCTATATACCGCCTCCTCATGCTGCTGCCAAGTCCAGAGTCTCTCATGGGTCCCTGTACGGCCTCCCATTGCTGCTGTCTCCATCGCCACACTCTGCTGCCATGTGCCACTTTCAGGTCTCTTCACACTGCTGGTGTGTTTAATTTTTTGACATAGGGTGCAGGCAGATTACGGGCCTCACATAGCTGCTGCCAGGCCCCTAATCTGCCATGGGCCCCTATATACCGCCTCCTCATGCTGCTGCCAAGTCTAGAGTCTCTCATGGGTCCCTGTACGGCCTCCCATTGCTGCTGTCTCCATCGCCACAGTCTGCTGCCATGTGCCACTTTCAGGTCTCTTCACACTGCTGGTGTGTTTAATTTTTTGACATAGGGTGCTGCAAGATAACGGGCCTCACATAGCTGCTGCCAGGCCCCTAATCTGCCATGGGCCCCTATATACCGCCTCCTCATGCTGCTGCCAAGTCTAGAGTCTCTCATGGGTCCCTGTACGGCCTCCCATTGCTGCTGTCTCCATCGCCACACTCTGCTGCCATGTGCCACTTTCAGGTCTCTTCACACTGCTGGTGTGTTTAATTTTTTGACATAGGGTGCAGGCAGATTACGGGCCTCACATAGCTGCTGCCAGGCCCCTAATCTGCCATGGGCCCCTATATACCGCCTCCTCATGCTGCTGCCAAGTCTAGAGTCTCTCATGGGTCCCTGTACGGCCTCCCATTGCTGCTGTCTCCATCGCCACACTCTGCTGCCATGTGCCACTTTCAGGTCTCTTCACACTGCTGGTGTGTTAAATTTTTTGACATAGGGTGCAGGCAGATTACGGGCCTCACATAGCTGCTGCCAGGCCCCTAATCTGCCATGGGCCCCTATATACCGCCTCCTCATGCTGCTGCCAAGTCCAGAGTCTCTCATGGGTCCCTGTACGGCCTCCCATTGCTGCTGTCTCCATTGCCACACTCTGCTGCCATGTGCCACTTTCAGGTCTCTTCACACTGCTGGTGTGTTAAATTTTTTGACATAGGGTGCAGGCAGATTACGGGCCTCACATAGCTGCTGCCAGGCCCCTAATCTGCCATGGGCCCCTATATACCGCCTCCTCATGCTGCTGCCAAGTCTAGAGTCTGTCATGGGTCCCTGTACGGCCTCCCATTGCTGCTGTCTCCATCGCCACACTCTGCCATGTGCCACTTTCAGGTCTCTTCACACTGCTGGTGTGTTTAATTTTTTGACATAGGGTGCAGGCAGATTACGGGCCTCACATAGCTGCTGCCAGGCCCCTAATCTGCCATGGGCCCCTATATACCGCCTCCTCATGCTGCTGCCAAGTCCAGAGTCTCTCATGGGTCCCTGTACGGCCTCCCATTGCTGCTGTCTCCATCGCCACACTCTGCTGCCATGTGCCACTTTCAGGTCTCTTCACACTGCTGGTGTGTTAAATTTTTTGACATAGGGTGCAGGCAGATTACGGGCCTCCCATTGCTGCTGCCAGACATGTAATCTGCCATGGGCCCCCGTACCGACTCCTCATGCTGTGACGTTGCAACAAGGTGTAATTCAACCCTACATATGTTAGACCGCCTTTACGAACAGCTAAAGGCCATCACAGATTTCCTGATGTTAAAAGCGGATAAAGGTACTCCCTGTGTAACTTAGATGTCAGCCATTGTCAGCTCATGTGTGACACCTGCGCTTGCTCAGGCCCTTTGAGGAGGCCACGCTATTCGTGAGTCGGCAGGACTATGGGATGAATGAGGTCAAATCGGCCATGGGCCCCCGTACCGCCTGTTCACGCTGATGCTGGTCCCACAGTGTGACCTGGGTCCCTGTACGGCCTCCCATTGCTTCCACTCTGCCATGTACCTCTTTGAAATCTCCTCACACTCCTGCGGTTGTCCATTTTGTCATAGGTTGCTGGCAGATTAGCGGCCTTCCATAGGTGCCGCCAGGCCCCATATCGACCATGGGCCCCCGTACCTCCTGGTCACGCTGCTGCTGAGCCCACAGTGTGACCTGGGTCCCTGTACGGCCTCCCATTGCTTCCACTCTGCCATGTGCCACTTTGAAATCTCCTCACACTCCTGCGGTTGTCCATTTTGTCATAGGTCGCTGGCAGATTACAGGCCTTCCATAGGTGCCACCAAGCCCCATATCGGCCATGGGCCCCCGTACCGCCTGGTCACGCTGCTGCTGGGCCCACAGTGTGACCTGGGTCCCTGTACCGCCTCCCATTGCTCCCACTCTGCCATGTGCCACTTTCAGGTCTCCTCACGCTCCTGCTGGTTTCCATTTTGTCATAGGTTGCTGTATGGCCTCCCATTGCTGCTGCCTCCACCGCCACACTGTGGCTCCAAACACTGGTTTTGGCCCCGTGACTGGCCAAAGGAGTGAAGTGTGCAGTGATTCTAAGATCGACGGCGCTCATCTGCATGTCATACTGACAGACAGTATTATTTCTCTTCCCCAGCAGACTCCAAGGGCATTTAAATTAAAGGTACAGTGTTCTGCACTAATATTAAGTCTCTCTGAAGCCTAGAAACACCCTTTTTTAAGTTAAATTCACAGCGAATTTATTCGACTCGAATCAAATATTGTCCACGAATTCGCCGAATCAGTCGAATCGAATTTTTCATTTCTTCGCTCATCTCTAGTTATCAGTTTAGAGTTACCTGTGAATAAGAGTTCTACAATTATTGCTCTCACTCTGGCATTCCTGAAGATTTGCAACACACGTCGCGCACTCATGGTTTTCATTCATATGCACATGAGTTGCATGCGATTTGTTCTTACCTGCGTATATGTTGGGACTTTACATATTTGTGTTTTTATTTATTAATGGTACTTTATTTTTTTAACTTTTTTTTTTTTGGTTATGCACTTTAGTACTTTATAATTATCACATATGGTGACAATACCCCCCCATGTGATAGCATAGTATAATATGTTCTTTTTAAGGAGATATCAGGAGTCTATTAAACAACGCTGATAGACAACTGGGCAAAATAAAACCATAAACAAAATTAACCCAAAGCTAATGTACTATATATATATATATATATATATACACATATACAGTCAGGTCCATAAATATTGGGACATCAACACAATTCTAACATTTTTGGCTCTATACACCACCACAATGGATTTGAAATGAAACAAACAAGATGTGCTTTAACTGCAGACTGTCAGCTTTAATTTGAGGGTATTTACATCCAAATCAGGTGAACGGTGTAGGAATTACAACAGTTTGCAAATGTTCCTCCCACTTGTTAAGGGACCAAAAGTAATGGGACAATTGGCTTCTCAGCTGTTCCATGGCCAGGTGTGTGTTATTCCCTCATTATCCCAATTACAATGAGCAGATAAAAGGTCCAGAGTTAATTTCAAGTGTGCTATTTGCATTGGGAATCTGTTGCTGTCAACTCTCAAGATGAGATCCAAAGAGCTGTCACTATCAGTGAAGCAAGCCATCATTAGACTGAAAAAACAAAACAAACCCATCAGAGAGATAGCAAAAACATTAGGCGTGGATAAAACAACTGTTTGGAACATTCTTAAAAGAAGGAACGCACCGGTGAGCTCAGCAACACCAAAAGACCCGGAAGACCACGGAAAACAACTGTGGTGGATGACCGAAGAATGTCCCTGGTGAAGAAAACACCCTTCACAACAGTTGGCCAGATCAAGAACACCCTCAAAAACAGGAAGGCCAGATTAGAGTTTGCCAATTGACATCTAAAAAAGCCTTCACAGTTCTGGAACAACATCCTATGGACAGATGAGACCAAGATCAACTTGTACCAGAGTGATGGAAGAGAAGAGTATGGAGAAGGAAAGGAACTGCTCATGATCCTAAGCATACCACCTCATCAGTGAAGCATGGTGGTGGTAGTGTCATGGCGTGGGCATGTATGGCTGCCAATGGAACTGGTTCTCTTGTATTTATTGATGTGACTGCTGACAAAAGCAGCAGGATGAATTCTGAAGTGTTTTGGGCAATATTATCTGCTCATATTCAGCCAAATGCTTCAGAACTCATTGGACGCCGCTTCACAGTGCAGATGGACAATGACCCAAAGCATACTGCAAAAGCAACCAAAGAGTTTTTTAAGGGAAAGAAGTGGAATGTTATGCAATGGCCAAGTCAATCACCTGACCTGAATCCGATTGAGCATGCATTTCACTTGCTGAAGACAAAACTGAAGGGAAAATGCCCCAAGAACAAGCAGGAACTGAAGACAGTTGCAGTAGAGGCCTGGCAGAGCATCACCAGGGATGAAACCCAACTTCTGGTGATGTCTATGCGTTCCAGACTTCAGGCTGTAATTGTCTGCAAAGGATTTGCAACCAAGTATTAAAAAGTGAAAGTTTGATTTATGATTATTATTCTGTCCCATTACTTTTGGTCCCTTAACAAGTGGGAGGCACATATGCACACTATTGTAATTCCTACACCGTTTACCTGATTTGGATGTAAATACCCTCAAATCAAAGCTGACAGTCTGCAGTTAAAGCACATCTTGTTAGTTTCATTTCAAATCCCAGCCCATCCGTTCTGATAACATTTTGCATTCCTATACAAGGCATTCTGAGATTGGAGGAGGTACAGATGAGCATCACAATCTCTCCTCCTCCAATCACAAAGCACTTGGCATTCAATGAAAAGAATGCAAAAGGTTTTCAGAATTGCAGAGCTGCAGAGCGAGTGAGCGGTCAGCTGCCCAATCGAATACCCCAGATGGTGCTGTAAGTTTCAGCACCAGACATTTGATGCTGACTGTACTGTATGGGGGGAGGGGTGGAATTAATAGTAGTACACAACACAGGAAAAGCCACACATTGTACACACTTCGTTAGTGTTCCTTTTTTAGGTGCAAACAGCTAGATATGGTTTTTGGCAGGAGTTTAGCATTAGGCTCCATGCACACTAGCAATTTATTTCAAGATAAAAAACCGCTGAATAAAAAACACTGGTAACAGCGTTTTTAGTAGCATTCAGAAGTGTTTAGGAGTGTTTTTACAGTTCATGCAGAGGGAAACAAAAGCTAGAAAAGAAGGTGTTAGGAGCAGTTTAGTAACAATTAGGAGCTGGAAAAATGCTCTAAAAACTCTAGAAAACCAATTTTTTTTTCTGCTTCTAGACGCTGAAGCTCAAAAAATGCTAATAGCCTAGTGTGCATGGACACATAGGAGAACACTATTTAGCTTCTAGGAGCAGAAAAAAATGCTAATAGCTTCTAGGAGCTTAAAAAACAATATTTGTGTGCAGGGAGCCTTAAAGCAGAACTTAAAGCGGAGCTCCACCCAAAAGGGAAAGGTCTGCTTTAAGCCTTCATCCCCTGCTCCCCATTGGGGAGCGGTTACCCGAATTTGACAGGTACCCGCTCCCACTTCCGCTGCTATCACCTAGGTGATCGGAAGCAGAAGCTGCCCTCCCCCCTCTCTCGCCGTACCCTTCTGGGACATGTGACAGGTCCCAGAAGACTACAGGGCCATTCACAAAGCACAGCGCTTCTCACACAAGCCCAGTGGGCACCCGGCTGTAAAGCCATAAGCTGTCACAGACGGGTGCCCACACTGAAGATGCCGGCATCGGGGAGAGAACACGGACGGTGAAACCAGCCGTGGTGAGGACATCACTGGACTGAGGGACAGGTAGGTGTCTGTATTTTAAAAGTCAGCAGCTACAGTGTTTGTAGCTGCTGACTTTTATTTTATTTTTTTCAGCTGGAATTCCGCTTTAACTCATAACAACTTGGTAAAAAATAATGTGAAAAAATATGCAGTGACCACAAAAAGAAAATCCACAAGCAGCTGGCACAGAGACAAACCCACTTCATCCTCAAAAACATATACAAAAAAAAAACAAAAAACTGCAGTGTTAATGTGTATACCATAAATAATAAAACAGCTAATAAAACACTAGAATGATTATATCATGAAGACGGATGACGTGTGATAAAAGTCATACGTGATAAAAATCCTATAATAGGTGCATTTCTAAATAGCAAAAAGTCCAAAAATAAAGTGTCCAAAAGTATTTAAATAATAACAATCGGGATTGGGTGACATCTAGTGAAAAGTAAATCGGTGACAATCCTTCCTCCTAATGCACTCATCAGAAGCAAAGGATAAATGAGCTTTTGTACAACTCCTCCAAAAGGTATAACCCCTCCATGGCCAGAATAGATGTATATCAGATACAGCTGGGCTCTATATGGAAGTCCCTCTGGACAAAGTATGACTTCTCCACGGCATAACTCGGACACCCGTCCAATAAGGATGAATTTATAAATTCTACACCATATGCGGCTTCTCTTGGGCTCCCTCCCTCCAGGATTCATCCTTATCAGACCGGTGGCCAAGTTATGCCGTGGAGAAGTCATACTTTGTCCAGAGGGACTTCCATATAGAGCGCAGCTGTATCTGATATACATCTATTCTGGCCATGGAGGGGTTGTTGTACAAAAGCTCATTTATCCTTTCCTTCTGATGAGTGCATTAGGAGGAAGGATTGTCACCGATTTACTTTTCACTAGATGTCACCCAATCCCAATTGTTATTATTTAAATACTTTTGGACACTTTATTTTTGGACTTTTTGCTATTTAGAAATGCACCTATTATAGGATTTTTATCACGCGTGTCACCAGTCTTCGTGAAATAATCGAATGTTTTACTAGCTGTTTTATTAAGTGTTCCTGCAAGGCAGACCACCTACTGTTATCTCACATATATATTATTATTATAGCCAAATTTACCACCCTAACTCCTCCCACAGTTTTTACACTACATAGACCGTAATATACCGAAACGTGCGGATTGTTCCCGATTGGAGTGCTATTACTTTGTGGAACGTTTCGCCGAATGGTTCACCAAATATCAGCGTTTCTGTGGTGAAATTGGTCCCATAGGAATGAATGGCGGAATGTTCAAAACTAGAGTGGGAGCTGACAAAAGCTAGAGTGTGAGCAGAAAAATCAGGACATGATTTCTAAACTGCCATCACTCCCTCATTTTCAAGCCCACCTACACAAATCTTATATCAAAACGTTCAGCTATCCCTGCTGCCACTAAAAATGTCCATGGCTAAGCCATAGTCCTGATAGTTTTCACAATAGGACCATTTGTTTGCAACTCACGCCACCCATTGACATTCATTGAAACTCCACTCTAGCCACCTCAAATTTGAAGGGCAATTTCTAAACTGCAACTGTGCCTTCATTTTTAATATTTCAGAGACATACTATGCATCAAAATGTAGGTCTGGGTCTTGCGATTCTCACAATATAAAGCTCTTCATTGTAGGATTTATAGTTTTTAAAACTATAAATAATTAAAAGTTGAAATGCATTTCTCACTCTATCAAGCTTGCCATGTGCACTTTTTAAATTTGATCAATTGGTTAGTGTAATGTTTACTATCTTTACTCACTCCAAACACTCCACACAGTTACTCTGCCCAGTCCAACCTTTTCACAGTTACTCCAGCCACTCCAACCACACAACAGTTACTCAAGACACTCCACCCAGTTACTCCGCCAACTCCAGTTGTAGACTACTGGTGGAGGCAAGAACACTTCACACAATTTCCCCAGAAATTGTAGCTTTTCTAGTTATTTATGATATACATATTAGCGCTGCATCCTTTTTTTTTTTTTTGCATATGGTAAAAAAATAATGTTCTTTAGCAAGCAACATACATTCCACATTCATAACTATGCTACCAAAATTAATGTGTGCTGTAAATTGCCTCCAGCATTATTTCTGTTTCTTCTTGCTGGAGGCTGCCATTTTGCTGAAGCCCTGAGCCTCTGAGCAGCAGTAAATCTTGAGGCTGTCAGCAGATCAGCCTCTACATTTTTGGCACAGAGCCTAAAAATCAAAAGCAGCTAAGCATGTGCAGAGCAGGGGGAGACAGTGTATTACTGGGTGTTAAACAGTATAGGCACTTATTTTTTTCATGTTTTGTATAGCTATACCTGCAATAGGGTCCAGCCTGAATTGCTCTAGCAGGACTTCATTTTCTGACTGGCCATACATTATATAATTTTCTTGAGATTTTTGGTTTAGATTTACAAAAAACCATATAATAGGAGGTCAAACCTACCAACACTTTCAATTGTATCCGATTAGGAAAGCCCTTGCACTACATAGTTAGGTAAATCTAAATGAAATTGGGCAGAAATTGGTCAGAAAACTAAGAAAATTGTATAGTGTATGGCCAGCCTAAAATTCCACTTTGACAGAACAAGTTCACCCATCAGAAGATTTCTCCTCTATTCCTGTTCTGGTTACAACCTGAAGATCCATATTCTCTCTCAATTTTTAGCGTTGATGACAATGGTCACCAGGACAAATAGACGGGGTGATTCTCATTTACAGATACACCAATAGCAATAACCGAATAGTGTCACCCCCCCAACATTTTATCCACAATTAACGAAAAAAAACAAAAAAAAACAAAAAAAGGTTTGGGTTTTAGCCCTGGTTTACATATATGCAGCCGTGCGGGCCGCGCTTTGCGAGGGCACGAGCCCATTCATTGAAGTGACTCCCATGCCAGTGACACGCAGAGAAGTCCCTGCACTTCTGAAAACACAGCCCGCACGGGTACCTCGGTTCCCAGTCCGTTTGCATTTACCAGTGCGGGCGGTGTGCCATTAGAAATAATGGCACCTGTCCGCGGGCCCACATTCCTCTGTGCGGGTGGTGCGGCTGCATGGATTTTTATGTGGATCCGCAGCGGCACCACACACACACAGACGTGAACCTAGCCTTAGATATGCTACAAAAAACAGACTTCATAGGGATTGTCAGTTTAACTGCATCTATCACCAAAATGTAAAATCATACGTTTCCATATTTCAGTTTTTCTAGTTTATTCCTCTGATCTTAGGTGATAAGTAAGTTTGTAAACTTACTTTATGAACATCCCCACACATTTACTTCTTTGAATTCTGTGACCCGTAATCACTATGCCCTGTGAGTGGCACTGCCGTGTCACATTTCACAGAGCCTGCCTTCTGAACTACAAAAGTGCTGAGAGGCGGAGCTTCAAGAGGTGAAATCAGTACAGAAATCACTGCTTGCAGGCAGCAAGGTACCATGGGACATGTAGTCCTTAGAAATGGGAAGTAAACAGCAGAGGAGAAGCTGCAGATATCCCTCTGCTCACACACAGATGCCCTGCCAAACATCACATACAGCGGGTATTAAACCAGTCTGGGTATATACACAGCACCGGGGGAGTACTCCCAGATCTGCTCAGACAGGTGTGTACTGCTCAGGGCACCGGGGGAAGAAGAGTATAAATGGGACAAGGAGGAGCACATTCTCAGTGTATAGGTGACATTGGACAGGTCAAGGCCTGCAGAACACCCTGAACACCCACTACAGAGCTCCCTGGTTACCCATAGACACTGTGGCACCCTCTATCAGTATTATTCATAGCAGTGCATGCTGAGACATGTAGTTTCTCTATTGGTAGCACTCAGTATAGAGGTCTATGATTACCTATAGACAGTGTGGCACCCTTTATCAGTTATTCCTTGTAGTACATGCTGGGACTTGTAGTTTCCCTGATGCCAGGCTCACTATAAAGGTCACTGGTTACCCATGGGACACTGAGGCACCCTTTAGCATTGTTATTCCTTGCAGTACATGCTTGGACTTGTAGTTCCCCTATCAAACCTGGTTACCCATAGACAGCAACACCTTTCATCGATATTATTTCTTGCAATGCATGCTGGGACTTGTAGATCCCCAGAAAGCAGCACTCACTCTAGAGATTATTAGTCACCCAAAGACACTGTGACACCCACTATTACTGTTATTGCTAGCAGTGCATGCTGGGACTTGTAGTTGCCCTGGCTTTTGAAGTTCCTGGTTACCCATAGACAGTGTAACACCTTTCATTGATACTATTTTTTGCAATACATGCTGGGACTTGTAGTTCCTCTGTTGGCAGCACTCACTTTAGAGGTTACTAGTTAGCCATATATACTGTGGCACCCACTATCAGTGTTCTTCCTTGCAGGGTATGCTGGGACTTGTAGTTCTCCTGATTCCAGCGCTCACTATAGAGGTCCCTGGTTACCTGTAGGCACTGTGGCACCCTTCACCAATACTATTTCTTGCAAGGCATGCTGGAACTTCCCCTGAGGCCAGCACTAACTAGGGAGGTCACTGATTACCCATAGACACTATTACACCTTTCACTGTTATTCTTAGCAGGGCATGCTGGGATTTGTAGTTCCTGATTCCCGCACTCACTAGGGAGGTCACTGATTACCCATAGACACTATTACACCTTTCACTGTTATTCTTAGCAGGGCATGCTGGGATTTGTAGTTCCTGATTCCCGCACTCACTAGGGAGGTCACTGATTACCCATAGACACTATTACACCTTTCACTGTTCTTAGCAGGGCATGCTGGGATTTGTAGTTCCTGATTCCCGCACTCACTAGGGAGGTCACTGATTACCCATAGACACTATGACACCTTTCACTGTTATTCTTAGCAGGGCATGCTGGGATTTGTAGTTCAAGATTCCTGCACTCACTAGGGAGGTCACTGATTACCCATAGACACTATTACACCTTTCACTGTTATTCTTAGCAGGGCATGCTGGGATTTGTAGTTCAAGATTCCCGCACTCACTAGGGAGGTCACTGATTACCCATAGACACTGACACCTTTCACTGTTATTAGCAGCAGGGCATGCTGGGATTTGTAGTTCCTGATTCCCGCACTCACTAGGGAGGTCACTGATTACCCATAGACACTGACATCTTCTATTAGTGTTTTTCCCAGCAGGGCATGCTGGGATTTGTAGTTCCTCTGTTGGTATCACTAGCTATAGAGGTCACTAATTATCCATAGACACTGTGGCACCTTCCATCAGAATTATGAGCAGTGCATGCTGGGACTTGCAGTTCCTCTGTTGGCAGCACTCACTATAAAGGTCACTGGTTAACAGACACTATAACACCCTATATCAGTGGTATTCTGCACAAGGCATGCTGGGGATTGTAGTTCTCCTGACAATGTGGCACTCTCCATCAGTATTATTCCTTGCAGTGTATGCTGGGATTTGTACTTCTGCTGATTCCAGCACTCACTATAGACGTGAATAATTACCCATAGACACAATGACACCTTCTATCAGTGTTATTCCTAGCAGGGCATACTGGGATTTGTAGTTCTCCTGTTGCCAGCACCCACTAGCAAGCCCACTGCTTACCCACAGACGCTATAACACCCTCTTATCAGTATTATTCCTAACAAGACATGCTGGGACTTGTAGTTCCCCTGACACCAGCACTCACTATAGAGGTCCCTGATTACCCACGGCCATGCTGGGACTATTAGTTCCCCTGACACCGGAACTCACTATAGAGGTCCTTGATTACCCACGGCCATGCTGGGACTAGTAGTTACCCTGACACCGGAACTCACTATAGAGGTCCGTGATTACCCACTAACATGCTGGGACTAGTAGTTCCCCTGACACCGGAACTCACTATAGAGGTCCCTGATCACCCACGGCCATGCTGGGACTAGTAGTTCCCCTGACACCAGCACTCACTATAGGGGTCCCTGATTACCCACGGCCATGCTGGGACTAGTAGTTCCCCTGACACCAGCACTCACTATAGGGGTCCCTGATTACCCACGGCCATGCTGGGACTAGTAGTTCCCCTGACACCAGCACTCACTATAGGGGTTCCTGATTACCCATGGACACTGTGCACCCTCTATCGGTATCTTCCTAGCAGGACATGCTGGGACTTGTAGTCCCCCTGTGGATGGCATGGTGCAGACACCCCGCTCTGCAGACTAAGAGTGACGCAATGCCGCCCTCTAGGGACTCGTGGCTGGCAGGCCATGCTGGGACTAGTAGTCCTCCTGCAGCAGGCGACCCATCTCTGTCCCGGGGAGGTCAGTTACGTCTCCTGGGCGCTGTGCTGCCCTCTAGGGGCGGACTCGGCATGTGGCCCGGCTTTGCCCTTGTTGCAGACTACTTACCAGGGGGCTCCT
This sequence comes from Staurois parvus, assembly GCF_062004578.1. Classification (NCBI taxonomy): domain Eukaryota; kingdom Metazoa; phylum Chordata; class Amphibia; order Anura; family Ranidae; genus Staurois; species Staurois parvus. The sequence continues at coordinate 15,312,761 of NW_028318143.1, read as the reverse complement.
CATGCCGGGCTGGCGGCACAGGCTCCCGCTAGGAGCAGCTCCGTCCTTCCCGGCCCGGCTCGGCTCCTCAGAGCAGTCCGCCCTACAAGGGAGGGAAGGCCTCCGGCCACCTGTTCTCCCCGCCGTCCGCCTTCTGCCTGCTGCGCGGCCCGGCTCCGTGTGCCCCTAGCTCCGCTGTCACTGCCATGTCCGGCCCGACGAGAGGAGAGGCGGGGGGACGAGAGAGGACGCGCAGCAGCCGGGAGGACACCGGCGCCCCCTACAGGAGAGGAGGGAGCAGTGCAGGCTGCCCGCAGAGAGGAGGGTAGGGGCACGTGGTGCGCAGAGGACTGGCCCAGAAGCATCGCTGCCAAACACTCCCGTTGTCATGGTGACCTTGCGGCTACAGTGCATGGAGTCCCTGAGCATAGGATGCAGGATGGAAAGCAGAGCCATTCCTATGACCTCCCTCAGCTGCATGGTTGTCCTTGGTCGGTGACCAGAAAGTATCAAAGTTTATGTCAAGGTGAAACTTGCTTTTTACTTTGGAATAACTAGAGGGTATGGGAGGGTGCCACATTTGGATCGCTCTTCAGAGAGCATTTGACATGGCCTCTCCACAGCCTGCTGCTAATGTGGGCAGCCCAGTGGCTAAATGGTTAGCACTTCCACCCTTCCACCTGGCAGTACCAGAGTCATTGGTTCTAATCCCAACCACAGCACCACCTATGTGGAGTTTGCATGTTCTGCCTGTGTGGGTTTCCTCCGGGTACTCCGGTTTCCTCCCACACTCCCAAGACATGCTTTTTTTTTTTTTTTTTTTAGTCCGCAAACGTGAGAAAAAACGAAAAACCCGTACGTGTTCACAAAAAAAGTGCAAGTGCAAAACACCACATGAAAAAGTGCACTTAGGAGTGTGCTTTGTCCTTCCCCCGAAGGGGATGGACCACTACCCTGATCCCCCGGGGCACGAAGCTCCTGACAGGGACAAGGTTCCCATTTGGTCCTCCTGGCCAAAAGGCCTGGTGGACCACCGTTCCTTGTGGCCAGCCGAAGCCAGACACCCAGTACTTGGTCAGGGGGCTCTCCCGAAGAGAAAACCCCCCCAGGGACGAGAGGAAGGAACCAAAAGGCCACACATTCGCCCCCTAGACTTCAGGGCAGGCCCGAGGACCCACACCCTACCATCCTGTGAGAAAACACACACATAAGAAAGAAAAAGTGACAAAACGTGGGAAGTGAAATAAATAAATAGAAAATGAAAAAGTGGTCGTGCCAAATTGTGCACAGACCAGGCCCTGAGGCCTGTAGCAAAAATTGCCCCGAACTTAGCCAGAAGGCCTGGTTCTGAGGGCGCTGTGCAGATAAAGTTGAAAACACAGTGACCATGTGCCTTTTCACATTGTGGGGTCCCACACCCAGGTGTTACTAAGAGCACCCCTGAGGCGACCACTCAGGGGGCACTGGTTTGCGGACTTTCTGCCTTCCCGGCTCCTGGCCAGACAAGGTAGATCCGTCCAAATCAGGAGGTACTGGGTCCCTCTGACGTTCCAAAGGGGAATTACTCCCAGGCCCCAGCTACTACTCGTGGGCACCACAGTTTCTGTTCCCCCCGTAATAACCATCAGGACCCCCATCATACTAGCAGGGGTACTATACAACCAGTCATCCCCGCAAAGCTAGAATGACCGTGGAGCACCCCTGCTGGACACTGATAAGAACAGATACTACACTTGATCTTAGCCAAAAGGCCGAGAAGCGGCCCAAGACATGCTGGTAGATTAAATGGCTCCTGCCTAAATTGGCCCTAGTATGTGTATGTATGAATGTGAGTTAGGGACCTTAGATTGTACACCCCTTGAGGGTTAGGGACTGATGTGAATGTACAATATACAGTGAAGGAAATAAGTATTTGATCCCCTGCTGATTTTGAATGTTTGCCCACTCACAAAGAAATGATCAGTCTACAAATCGAATGGTAGGTGTATTGTAACACTGAGAGAATAGCAACAAAAAATTCAAAAGAAATGCATGTCTAACAAATGATACACTGATTTGCATGTTCATGAGGGAAATAAGTATTTGATCCCCTATCATTCAGCAGGATTTCTGGCTACCAGGTATCTTTCATACAGGTAACAAGCTGAGATTAGAAGCAGTCTCTTAAAGGGAGTGCTGCTAATCTCATTTTGTTACCTGTATAAGAGACACCTGTCCACGGGAGCAATCAAACAATCAGATTCTAAACTCTCCACCATGGCAAAGACCAAAGAGCTGTCCAAGGATGTCAGGAACAAGATTGTAGACCTACACAAGGCTGGACTGGGCTACCAAACTATCGCCAAATCAGTGCATAATTTGTTAGACATGCATTTCTTTTGAATGTTTTGTTGCTATTCGGTCTCTCAGTGTTACAGTACACCTACCATTCGATTTTTAGACTGATCGTTTCTTTGTGAGTGGGCAAACATTCAAAATCAGCAGGGGATAAAATCCTTTTTTCCTTCACTGTATATGTAAAGTGCTGCATAAATTGACCGTGCTATATAAGTACCTGTAATAAATAATAAAATAAAAATAAATAAGCCTGTAAATGCTGGACAACTGCACACCACCGAGCACATTGGGAGCTGTTGTGGGGCAGGTGCACTGCAGCCCTATGGGTTGTGGTAGTGCCCACCAAGTACAACAGGAGGTTGATTTCTGCTGCAGTCATTCAGCAAATCATCACAGCCACAGCATGTGTACACCTCCAGCCACTGCCTTTCCAGCTAAAGGGGGGGGGGGGTAAAAACACACTCAACCATGTGGTTTTACCGCCTCCCCAAGCGCTACTGTAAACAAGCCCTGAAGAAGATTTCCCTGGAAATTTAACTACATTGGGGAAAATAATTATTTGATCCCCTGAAGATTTTGTAAGTTTGCCCACTTACAAAGAAATGAAGGGTCTATAATTTTTATCATTGGTGTATTTTAAATGAGACAGACTATCAGCCAAAAATCCATAAAAAACACACGATACAAATGTTATAGTTGAAGTTCAGTGAGTAAAATAAGTATTTGATCCCCTACCAACCAACAATAATTCTGGCTCCCACAGACTGGCTATGTGGTACACAGATTAGTGCTATCAATTTAAGAAGATGCTCCTAACGACAACACTTTGTGTATAAAAAACACCTGTCCACAGAATCTCATTCTTGGGCAACACCATGGGCAAGACCAAAGAGCTGTCAAAGGACATCAGGGACAAGACTGTAGACCTGCACAATGCTGGAATGGGCTACAAGACCATCAGCAAGAAGCTTGGTGAGAAGGAGACAATTGTTGGAGCGATTATTCACAAATGGAAGAAACTCAAAATAACCATCAATAGCCTACAGTCTGGAGCTCCATGCAAGATTTCACCCCATGGGGTAAGGATGATCATGAGAAAAGTGAGGGATCAGCCCAGAACTACATGGGAGGAGCTTGTGAATGGTCTCAAGGCAGTTGGGGCCACAGTCACCAAACAAACCATTGGTAACATAATATACCGCCATGGATTGAAATCTTGCAGCACCCGTAAGGACCCCCTGCTCAAGAAAACACATGTACAGGCCCGTCTGAAGTTTGCCAATTAACATCTTATTGATTCAGAGAAGGATTGGGAGAAAGTGCTGTGGTCAGATGAGACCAAAATTGAGCTCTTTGGCATTAACTGGATTCACCGTGTTTGAAGGAAAAAAATGCTGCCTATGACCCTAAGAACACCATCCCTACAGTCAGGCACGGAGGTGGAACCATTATGCTTTGGGGCTGTTTCTCTGCTAAAGGTACAGGCCGACTTTGCCGCTTTGAGGGGCCAATGGACAGGTTCATGTATTGTACAATCTTGGATGAGAACCTTCCTCCCTCAGCCAGAACACTGTAGATGGGTTGTGGATGGGTCTTCCAGTATGACAATGACCCAAAACATACCGCCAAGGCAACAAAGGAGTGGCTCAAGAAGAAGCACATTAAGGTCTTGGAGTGGCCTAACCAGTCTCCAGACCTTAATCCTATAGAAAATTTATGGAGGGAGCTGAAACTTCGAGTTGCCAATCGACAGCCAAGAAACCTTAAGGATACCTTAGGTTCATAATTGCAGCACAATCCATTTAACATGATTTCCTATGGGACATGTTCACACCTGTGTGTTTTTTTGGAAAGGGTCAGAGAATTTTTTTAAATGCAAAAAGTTGCATTTATGGTTCTATAGACTTCAATGGAAATGCTGCAGAAAAGCATTTTTGCTGCGTTTTTGATGCATTTTGTGTTTTAAATCTGCCTAGCAACAAGAAAAATAAAAAAAAAAAATGAAAAAAGAAAACATAAACCTGCATCGGTGTAAACCTAGCCTTAGAGAAGATCTGTAAAGAAGAGTGGACCGAAATCCCTCCTGTGATGTGTGAGAACCTTGTAACCAACTACAGAAAGCGTCTGACCTCTGTGATTGCCAACAAGGGATTTGCCACCAATTACTAAGTCATATTTTGTGAAGGGGATCAAACACTGGTTCCAGTGTGGCTCAGAAAAAGGTGCCTGCACTTCTTTGGTACAGATGCGCTGCAATTAGAGCCCATTTAAAATGAACAGAAGATGCACAGAATCGCATGTGAATTGCACAGGAATGTGGTGCAGTTCCTGCGTGATTCACATGCCATCCATACTATGAACTTAGGCTAAAGCTAGGTTTACACTTAAGCATTTTGCGATGCATTTTGCGTTATGAAGAAACGCACTACAGTCCATTTAACATGATTTCCTATGGGCGAAGTTCACATATTCACGTTTTCAACCGATGTGATTTTTGGAAGGGGTCAGGGACCTTTTTACAGTTGCAAGAAAAAGTATGTGAACCCCTTGGGATTACATGACAACATGTGTGGAGAAAAAAAGGCACAGCACACCAACATCAAAACCTCATCCCCACTGTAAAACATGGTGGAGGGAGCATCATGGTTTGGGGCTGCTTTGCTGCCTCAGGGCCTGGACAGATTGTTGTCATTGATGAGAAAATGAACTCCAGAGTTTATCAAGACATTTTGCAGGAAAACGGACAAGCATCTGTCCGCCAACTGAAGCTCCGCAGAGGATGGGTGATGCAACAGGACAATGACCCAAAGCATACAAGTAATTCAACAAAACAATGGCTGCAACAGCACAGAATACGCCTTCTGGAGTGGCCCAGTCAGAGTCCTGACCTCAACCCGATTGAAATGCTGTGGCATGACCTTAAGAGAGCGATTCACACCAGACATCCCAAGAATATTGCTACACTAAAACAGTTTTGTGAAGAGGAGTGGTCCAAAATGACTCCAGATCGTTGTGCAGGTCTGATCTGCAACTACAGGAAACGTTTGGTTGAGGTTATTGCTGCCAAAGGAGGGTCAACCAGTTATTAAGTCCAAAGGTTCACATACTTTTTCCTCCCTGCACTGTGAATGTTTACATGTTATGTGCAATTAAACCATGGCAACGTCTAATGTTTGTGTTGTATTATGTTCAGCAGACTGTGTTCTTCTATTGTTGTGACTTAGATGACGTTCAGAGCACATTTTATGCCCAATTCATGCAAAACTCCACGTAATCCCAAGGGGTTCACATACTTTTTCTTGCAACTGTAAATGCAAAACGGTGTGTTTCGGTTCAACAGACTTCAATGGAGATGCTGCAGAAATGCATGTAGTGCGTTTTTGATGCGTTTTGAGTTTTGCAATTTAATCTGCCCAGCAGCAAGTTGGCCAAAAACAAACAAACGTAAAAACGCATCAAAAAAAGCACTGCAGAAATGGATCCAACATAAACTGCATAGGTGTGAACCTAGCCTAAATATCCAAAGTCCACGAGGGGTCCCTCACCAGCACCAGAAACCTCCCCCCGGCTCCTTCTGGGTACTGGTCCTTAGGCATCTTCATTAGCTGGTGCAGGATGACATAACACCTGAGCATTCACAAAAATCCGTCATTCCGGCACACGGGCCATGCCAGTGACATAAACTGAAGAACCGTAAGAAATTCACTCAGTGGGTGGCCCTGTTGTCAACCACCACCTGACATCTTATGAGTGAAAAAAAATCAAAGGAGCCGGGTGAAATATAATCAGCCAAACGGCAGCTGCATCCAGCCAGAGGCAGATACTGTTTGGGTGACAGCTGCTGGCATCTCCTGTCAGAATACAATAGCCAGCACTGCAGATTTGTCCATCCATGCTTGAATGTAGGAATCTGTTAGGCTGGTTTCACACTGATCCAAGCAAAAACGCATATGTGTTTTTATATAGTTTTTTCACAGGACGTGACTCAAAAATGCACCTCGGGTGCATTTTATATGCGTTTTTGTCAGGTTTTCCTTTGATTTCAATGAGGAGGTGCGTTTTTTTTACCACACCAAAAATGCAATAAGCAGGATTTTAAAAAATGCACCTGACCCGCAAGGGAGCAGTGTGAAGAGTTCCATAGTATAGCACCCTCCTGGGGAGGTAGACTTTAACGATTAGATAGGGGCTATCCAGGTGTAATAGCCAGACTAGGGTCAGATTATCATCAGGGCTAAGAGGCTCTGCAGGCCAGCCCCTCTGGAATTTCCCCCTGCTCTAGAGCTCTGGGAGAAGGCTCTAGAAGCACTGGGTGGATCTGAGGAGTGGCTGGCTGCACTCTTGAGGGACCCCAGCCAATCCCAAACAGAAGACTTGGCAAGGGGCTGAGGCACCCTTAAAAGTGTTGGAGCCTGCTCAGTAGCAGGAGGGTTGGAGAAGAGTTGGAGGAGAAGTGCAGGTGAAAGATGGAGAAGTGAGGCTGAGATGCAGGAGCCTGGGAGGGAACCCAGGCTGGAAGGGGATCACCTCCAGGTAGAGGGACCTTGAAAGGAAGAAAGCTTTGGATTTCACTGGCCCTCTGAGAGAGGACCACCTGGCGGCAGAGAAGGAGTGGCTCGGCCTGGTAGCAGCCACCTACCCAACAGCAGCACAGGAGTGAGTACTCCTACACCCCCTGGGCCAGAAAGGGGAGATAGCATTTGGGTGGGGAAACTGACTAGCTCTACACCCAGGACTGTTACACTGCAAGTGACAGCTTTGGACTCCCTTGCCCAGGGATTCCTTCAGACAAGTTGGGTAAAGAAGATGATTTATTTAGGGTCTAGGGTGGCACACCAGGGGAGGCTGGAGAGCTCTACTAGAAGAGACGTTTGAATTTGGGACTTGCAATATAGTTCAGGAAGTTTGTCCTCAGTTGCCATTCCCTTGGGCATCCCATACACCCCCTTACCCCATCCAAGTTCTACATCCCTAATACAACTTCAAAACAAAGCTCAAGGACTGGTTTTCTGTCTCCTGACACAAGTCTGAACAGAAAATGTGTGATGCCTGGCTGTGCAGGACTATAGGGGGGACCCAAATCTCTTGCAACTTCTAAGTGGGTAGTGCTACACCAGGAATACACAGGTTTTTCTTCTGCTTTTTTTAATGCAAGAGCGGAAGAAAAACAGATCAGTTTGAAACCAGCTTTAGGGTTTTTTTTAAGCCCACCAACTGAAAGAAACAAATCTTTCAGCGTATGGCCATCTTCAGCCTACATCAGCGTTAACCCTGGGTTCACACTAATGCGGTGCGGAATTTGCACCAGGTCTGTGCGATTTCCGCACCGCATCACATGTGCTACCCCGTTCATGTGAACCGCTGCAGGTGTGTATGTTAAGTTAACAACACCCCCATATCGGTTCGCAAAACGTGGTGTGATGTGCAGAATCTGATCGTATGGCTGTGAATATTCTAGTGCGGACCAAAAAAAGGGTCCTGCACATTTTTGGTGCAGGTGCGGTGTGATTTGAGCTATACAGAATTCGCATGTGCTTTGCACGGGAATACGGTGCAGTTCCTGTGCGAATCACACTCAATATGCTGCACCGCAGAAGTGTGAACCCAGGCTAAGTGATGCTAAAGATTTTTTATTATTTAAACAACAAACATGTTTATACTTATCTGCTCTGTGCAGTGATTTTGCACAGAGCAACTCCGATCCTCTTCTTTTCCCGGCTCCTCCTCCTTGAGCAGTGCCCCCCAGGGAAAGCCGCTCACCCTAGGGGCACCATTGCATGCTCATCCCTGAGCCACTGCTCTATGCATGCATAAGACACATAGAGCCACGCCCCCTGCTCCTTCCTCATTGGCTCACTGGCTGTGACTGACAGCAGTAGTAATGTCACTAGATCGGAGGGGGCTTAGGTAAGGACTGGGGGGGGGTCTGCTACACATAGAAATTTTTTTACCTTCATGCATAGAATACATGAAGGTAAAAACCTTGAGCATTTAGATCCACTTTAAATAATTATTTATAGTTTTTTTTGTGTACATCTTTAGCCTTCGCAGTTCTCTGGTAGCCACAAAATACTCCTTAACTGCAATGCTCCTGACCGTTTAACAGGCACAGAAGCTCTTTTCCGCTACATATGATTTTCTGTACACTGAATAAAGACAGAAATCTGGCACGTTCTCTGAGCTAATGTTACAGTAGAACTAAAGGCAAAACTTTGTTTCTTTATTTTGGATAGAGTAAGGGAGGGTTACAAACCCTTGGAGGAGATTTTTTATTAATATTTTTGTGCCATCTGTGTCGTACTGAGATTTTCCTTCAGTTCCTGTTCTATAGTCATCCATTTCCTGAACCCCTGGCGACTAATGAAGTGACAATTATCACATCAATTCCAGGGTTCACAGTTGTCATTCCTTGAATACTGTAGTCAAGGATGCAGCTTCTCATGCATGATATGTGCTTGATTATCTGCAGTGGATGGCAGGGTTAATATTGGGGGGTCTAATAGACCCCTGATGTCTTCATGAAGAGGACCTGTTACCTGTCCAATGCTATTACATTGTGGGCTTGTTAGCCCCCTTCTGATAGCAATACATTTAAATGAAAAAAAGTTTTAAAATTATACATTTTATTTTAAAAAATAAAAATAAGTGCCTTGGCGGATACTCCGGTAAATATGTCTATGCAAATTTGTTTACTGGGTGCTCCCATTTCGGGGATCCCAGTCAACATAATGAGGCTAATTCATACGATGTGTCTCCACCCTATGGGCCATTGCCCTTCATTGGAAATCACTGGTTGTCCCTTTGGCCCCTTTGGCCTCTGTTTTGCGGAGAGTCGATATGGTTATGCTCATGAAACGTATTGAATATACAATAATGGACAGGATGCACTTATTTTACAGAAAATGGGATGGGTGGAAAACACATCGACACTTATTATTTGATTAATGATCTATCATAGATCGATTTATATTGAATCTCTGTTGGTTATGTGGTTGTTCTGCATATCTTACTGCCTTCCTCACTCATGTACTTGAACTTTATTTTTCTATGATTGCATTTTATAATACTGCTTATGTGCATTTTTATCTTGATGTATTTTATACCTGATAAAGTTGTGCTGTTTTTGTTGTCTATCTTTCAATTAAAAAAAGTTTGTAAACAAAAAAAAAAAAAAACGTCAAAAATATTTTGAAAGCACCCATCTCCTCTGCACACATCCCAATGCAACCACACAGTGTAGGGTGGGCACATGTTTTTAACTCTTTAGCAGGGGTGGACTGACAACTCATGGGGCCCCCGGGCAATAGGGGATCATGAGGCCCCTGTGTCCTTGCCCAAACTCAAAAAAGCCTATGAAAGAGGTACCAGGGGCATCTCATAGGGCCCCTACTGACCCCGGGCCCTCAGTTTCCAAATGGTCTGTCCGCCCCTGCTCTTTAGCCTTGTCCAACAAGAATTTGGGGTACCATATTTTTTTTTTTATTTTACAGGCCCATGGAATTTTAAAGTGGAACTAAAGTTCTGCTGTAGTTTATTGTAAGCAAGCAGGTTTTTATTGCAGAAGACAAGAAACATGCACTGTCTCTTCTGAAATAATACAAATTATTTGCCTGCTCACAGTGATCCCTGGCATGTAAGCTGAGCTGCACATGCACCGCTCAACTTACACCATCTGGCTCGATGCCTGTGTGCTAGGATGACTAACTCCTGCGCATGTGTAGGAGTGACGTCATCCCGCGATGGCCAATGAAGATGGCCAAAACTGGCACACAGAAGAAGATGCTGGTGCCTGCGAGGAACAGGACCATTTGGAGAAGGATGAGTATCACTCCATTTAGTTTTGCTTTAAGACATAACATGTTTGGTATATGTTTACTCAATGTAACCTCATGTTTTTTATTTGACAAAAAAAGGGTATTGGATGTTTGCAGTAATATTCTTTCTAGTGTATTTTTTCCTGGAAATATATGTTGGATAAATAGTTGTACAAATATTTTGCAAAAAAAAAAAGCAGCAGCCACCATTTTATTCTATAGAGCCACTGCTTTCAGAAAATATAATTAACAGTATAGGGTAATTTCCAGCAAAAAGTGCGGTTCTTAACATGTGTGCAAAAAAAAAAAAAAAAAAAAATCGCCCAGGTAGACAAGTGGTTAAATCAACAGTGGTCCATTGCAGAAAAAATATCAATTACAGGTGTTTATACACCACTGACAATTTATTCAGTGCTTTACATACTGTAGATCCACATCAGTGTTTGCCTTCAATGAGCTTACAATCTAACGTTCCTATCTAATATGCATGCTTACACGCACACACATACTTGGAAAGGAGCCAATTAACCTACCAGCATGTCTTTAGAGTTTAGGAAACCGACACAAGCATGCAAACTCAATGCAGACAGTGTCCTAACCCGCATTCAAAGCAGGGGCCCCAGTGCTGCCCCCTTTTCACCCAAATCAATAGTGATCAGCGGCAATAAGATTTCCTTGGTGGATGGTCAAGGGCAGGAAATTTGGTTTAAACTTACCTACAAAGATCATTGCGCTTTGCCACTGCCTGTGTGGTGATGTTACCACCAGATGCTGTTGGGTAGGAGATCACCAAATGTCTCCTATTTAGTAGCTTTTTGCTAGAACAGGTTATCTGTAATGAGACATTGGGGTCTATTAGACCCCTGATTTCTCACCTGCCTTCTACTGAAGCTAATGGTGCACAAAGTGACAGCTGAACCTGGATGTGATGAAATGCACACTGCTTCTGTGTTTGTCCTAGCTAGGCATTTTGTTGTTGTTATCCGTCTTGACATATACTGTATGTTATAGAGAACAAGCAGCAGTACATTTAAATGCCCTAGGGACCCATGCTAGTCAGTGACAGTTGAAAAACTACCAGTGTACTTGTATGTAACTGTTCCTTCATGTACTTATTATTCACAGTGACGGGGAACCGCCTGTTCATTTCCAGTAGATGAATGTTAAATTTCAGTGTTGTGTGAAATATTACATCTCTAACATATGTTCATAGTCTGCCATTATGCAAGCAGACTGAAAGAAGGTATTTTGTGAGGTAGCACTACATAGAAATCCGCATTGCATGGATATGAGCTCGTTTATAGAGTTTGTTTTTTTTTTCTTTAGATGATAAGGACAAACTGTCACTAAGCAAAGAGAAGATTATGATTGAAAGTCATTACCTGACGCATGTGTCACTCTGGTTGTCGAAGTCATTACATGACTCGCATGTCATAAATTTGTTCTGCGGCATTGTGGCCTAAGTACTAGGATGCAACCAGGGGCGGACTGACAACTCATGGGGCCCCTGGGCAATAGGGGATCATGGGGACCCTGTGTCCTTGTCCATACCCAAAAAAGCCTATGAAAAAGGTACCAGGGGCATCTCATGGGGTCCCCTACTGACCCTGGGCCCTCGGGCAGTGCCGGAATGGTAAGTCCGCCCCTGAATGCAACACATTTCAGGGCATGGCTGTTTCAATCATAACTCTGTTATGCGAGTGTCATGCTTTGTGACATGTTACATTCACAAAGAAATCAGTTTTCAGACTGATACATTGGAAACTACTGTTGACCATTCCTTCTAAAGATGTTAGTTACCTGGCTGTGATATTGACCCACTAGTTTTCATAAACACTAAACTTAAAAAAAGCACGCAAAAAAGGAAACTTCTTATGATACATTAAAGATGAATTCTGGGCAAAAAAAAAGTTTCTCCTTGCAGTGGAGTTGTATCCGCACTACAAGGGTTATTCGCTTGTTTTTGTCTAGGAGAAAGATGAAGGGAGATATACTTACCTGATCCTCCCCACACAAGACCGGTACCTGCAGCTCCTGTTTCCCCGCACTCTAGCAGAGCCCTGCTCTGGACATAAAGACACCAGGAACAGCCCACCACAGAATTATGGGGAGCACTGTTTGTGGTGGCGCAGAGGATCAGGTAAGCATAAGGCTTTCTCCTCACCCCTGGACAAAAAAAGCACTTAACACTTGCGGTGCAGGCACAGCCCCTCTGAAAGGGAACAGTTTGCCAGGAGCTGGGCTTTAAGGCAAATTGTTAGGAGGAACCCTTCTGTGTCACTTTGGTGTTTATTTACTAAAGCTGGAGAATGCAAAATCAGCCTCACTTCTGCATAGAAACCAATCAGCTTCCAGGTTTTATTGTCAAAGCTTAGTTAGAAGCCGATTGTTTTTTATGCAGAAGCGAGCCTGAGTTTGCATTCTCCAGCTTTAGTAAATAAACTCCTTTGTGTCCATTTAAAGCCTGCCTTTTCCTGCATGCACCACTGCAGCACCCTGAAAAAAAAATTCTTCTTGTGAGTTAAAACATGCATGCTCTTTCTTCCATCCCATAGTACAGTGAGAAGCCTATCACTGGACCTAAGCTCTATGATCTGGGGCAATGATTAGACAGTGGCAAAAAACCCCCAAAAAACTGTAAGCCAGCCCAGGATAACCCCTGGTATAACTAGCATGCTTCAGTAATGACAGGGGTGGGACCTATGTCCCTTAAGGGACTCAGAATACAAAATGTTACAAATTTCCTATTTTCTGTTTTGTCTGTTGAGTGACACAAGAAGTCTTTAACCTTAGGGACATCCAAAAGCAGTCCAATGGAGGGATGAGCAAAATACAAAACAAATGATAACAGGCTCAATAAAAAACTGGGGACTTCATGCAACTTAAAGAGATGCCCAAAAAGGACCTTTCGACTAAAGCTGGCATCAGATGATTCAGAAATATTCACCTGGTAGAACATGTGAACAGAGAACAAGGTGGCAAATCTGGCAAACATTTGCTTGATGCCAAAAAGCCCAAGAAGCACTTGATCTAGTGAATGCACCTTGACAGGAAAGTGTGTATCTCGATCCTTGAGATCATAGGTTTGGATGATGGTCTGCCTGAGCCACATATAGATGATGGAACAAGAAGATTATGCATCCATACTGAGTCCATCCATGCTTACACAAAGGAAATCAGTCTTCCTGAAAGAAGCAGTGACTGAGAGATAGATCTCCCAAATAAAATAGAAAGGGCAAAAATCTGACCCTTGATAAAATCTAACCGTTGATATTGCAGTAATAACAAGAGAATGTGTCCCAAAGACAAACTCCTGGTGTGGAAGTCCTGAGACTCACACCAAGTGAAATATACCTTCCATGTCCAATGATGACCTTGCAAGAAAATTTCCTAGCTTTGAGGATCATAGGAATCACAGACTCGGAGATACCCCTGTCCCTTGGATTCTGGGCTTTAACAGCCATACCTTCAAAGCTAGCAACCATGAGGGAGAATGGCAACTTGCGATGGAAGATCCTGACTATCCAGTAGAACCCACTGAGCATCTGCTCAGAGTTTTACCAGATCAGTGTGCCACATTCACTTGGGTCAGTCCAGTGCAATGAGGATTACCAGAATACCCTGAAGCTCAATCCTGCAAAGCAGACAAAGAAGTTTCAGGGAAGGAAGGCATAAATCAGGGTATACTGTTCCCACAGAGCCATCAGAGAACCCACTGCTTCTGCTAGTGGATTACTCTGCCTTGGGACAAACCTGTTTAATTTGTTGTTGAACTTGGAGGCAAAGAGGTCCACATCCCGAATCCCCTTCCTGTGATATAGGTCCAAGGATCACCTCCGGGTACCAGGACCACTGTCCTGGGTCCAGGCACTGCCAGGCAATAGTTTATGTCTGAAATGTAAATGTCTGACAAAGCACTAATGTGAAATTCTGCCCAGGACAGGATCCAAACTACCTCACTTCCTGCAAGACGTCTGGTTCCTCCCTTATGATTGATACATCAAGGACATTGTCCGATTGAATCTGGTTTAGACAAATCTGTTGTAAGATGGTCCAATGCTTTAGAGACAGCTAAATAACCCAAACATCCAGATAGTGCATTGAGAGACAAGACTCCCAATAACCAAGTCACTGACAGGGTGCCCAGGCCTCCAACCCAACCCTACCATCTGGCATCCATCATTAGTACCCTCCCACAGTTGGGAAAAAAAGGATATCCTGAGGCACCAGGCCAGGGACAACCTTGTTCTGCATAACCGACAAATCAGTCTGGCCAGAGACCGGACCAACTTGTCCCACAGGGACAGAATGTTGTGTTGTAGGGGTCTGAAGTAAACTTGGACAAATAGGACTGCCTCTAGGACTTTCATGCAAAAGTGGAGAGCTGGATGGCTTATGGAGTGGACAGTTTGAATCTGAGACCAGAGTACCTGATGCTTCTTCTCTGGAAGTAACACTCTGACCTGAGCTGTGTCCAGGACTAGACCTAGATATTCCAAAGATATTCCCCACTCCAGTCTATCCTGAACTCAGTGTCTAGACTCATCCACCCCACCAACCGCTCCACATCTGCCACCCCCCTCTGCCAATCCCTTCACTGGCTACAGATTGCCCAACGCATTAAATTCAAATTACTAACTCTGACATACAAAGCCATCCACAATGCTGCCCCAAACTACCTCACTGACCTGATACCCATATACCACCCTACCCGTGCCCTTCGCTCCTCACAAGACCTCCTACTCTCTAGCTCCCTGGTCTCCTAATCCCACGACCGACTGCAGGACTTCTCCAGGACTTCCCCCATCCTCTGGAACTCCCTACCCCAATCCATCAGACTGTCACCTACCCTCCTCACCTTCAGGCGCGCCCTGAAAACCCATCTCTTCAGGGAAGCCTACCCCACCCTCACCTAACAACCGATCTCCTCCACTCCTCCTACCACTCCATCCCCCACAGCCACTTCCTCCTGTACCACTGTCCCCTCCCTCCTAGATTGTAAGCTCCAAAGAGCAGGGCCCTCGAATCCCTCATGTATTGTACTGTATTGTCTCATGTTCTGTCCCCCTCGCTAATGTACAGCGCTGAGCAAACCCTTTGGCGCTATATAACTACTGTATAATTATAATAATTAGTTCCGACAGCCTTTTTGGGCATGGGACAGTGAACAGTTTATAGTAAAGACCCTGGAACTGTTCGGCCAAAGAAAGGGCTCAGTTGATATCTGCTAATTTGGTGGGGGTGACACAGGCAGCATGGAGGTAAGACATCATACCTAACAAAATGCGTTGGGTGGAGCTATGTGACATGACATCATCACATCTAGAAATGTCCCCGCAAGTGTGTTCTGATTGGTTTACATTGCTGATTTAGATGTGCGGTGTTATTTTCTTTGAATGTGAGTGCATACTGCGTGGTTTTATAAAAAAAAGTGATAAAAAATGTTATAAATCAATGATGGCGCTTGCTAATCACCATTACACTGATTGTGATTATAGAACCTCAATAGTATATAATATGTGTGCAAGTGCAAACAATATAATAAAAAAAAATCAAGGAAATCCATATATGTGCAAATTTCCAAATCCTGTGTAATAGGTATATTGACATGAAATAATCAAAAAGTCCATAAATTGTGATAGAAAGTGCTTGTATCCACTGTTTCCACTACCTAGTGATCCACCACCAAAAAATTAGAAACACTCCTCTCTTACCAGATGCTATTGACCTCATTAACCACTTGCCCTCCAGAGGATTTACCCCCCTTCCTGACCAGGCTATTGTTTGCGTTAACGACTCTGCGTTACTTTAACTGACAATTGCGCGGTTATGCAACGCTGCACCTAAATTAAATTTGCATCCTTTTTTTCCCACGAATAGAGCTCTCTTTCGGTATTTGCTTGTGCAGTTTTTATTTTTTGCACCATAAAAATAGACCAACAGAGGGAAAAAAATTTTTTTTTACTTTTTGCTATTAAACATGTCCAAAAAATGTTTTTTTAAATCAAATTTCATCATAAATGTAGGAAAAAGTTTATTCTTCTACATGTGTGTGCTAAACAAAATCCCAATACATGTAAATTAATTGGTTTACGTTAAAATTATAGTGTTTACAAATGGTGGTATATATACTGGGATTTACATTTTTTTTACTAGTAATGGCGGTGATTAGCAACTTATAGCGGGACTGCAGCGGGCATTCTGACACTGACATCCCCA
Source organism: Staurois parvus (assembly GCF_062004578.1). NCBI lineage: Eukaryota > Metazoa > Chordata > Amphibia > Anura > Ranidae > Staurois > Staurois parvus. Next base: position 15,296,412 of record NW_028318143.1, on the reverse strand, counting down.
TTGACACCAATACAGTGATCAGTGCTAATAAAAAGCACTGACACTGTACTAATATCACTGGGCAGGAAGGGGTTAACATGTGGGCCTATCAAATGGTTAACTGTGTGCTGTTTCACTGTGTGCTGTGTGTTTCACTGTAAGCACACTGCTTTGTATGGCTCTGCTATGCAGAGCCATACATTGCAGTGTGGAGGAGCTGACGGGGGAGAGATTTGTATTGTTTACATACATGTCTCTCCCGTCGGAAATCCTCAGAGATCGCCGGGTGTGCGCTGTGTGTGTGCTTCACTGTAAGCAAAGCCATGCATAACAGTGTGCAAGACAGGGGAGAGAACTGTTTTGTTTACTTACAATTCTCTCCCTCCGTCGGTAATGCTCCTCGATCACTGGGTGCTGGCGAGTAATCACTGGCCAGGACCTGGTGAAAGCCTAAGCCGCGAATAGCGGTGCAGGTAGAGCGCGCGCGTGGCTCACGTGCGCCCCCTACCTGATTTTGCGCACCTTTGCCGCCATGTAGCAGTATATCTGATCATTGACACTTCACAAGGTGAGATCTTGCATGGCACACCAGACCTAAGGAGACTGACAGTTGTTTTGTGTTTTTTCCATTTATGAATGATTGCACCGTTGTCACCTTCTCCCCAAGCTGCTTGGTGATAGTTTGATAGCCCAGTCCAGCTTTGTGTAGGTCTACAATCTTGTCCCTGACATCCTTGGACAGCTCTTTGCCATGATGGAAAGTTTGGAATCTGATTGTGTGATTGCTCCTGTGGACAGGTGTCTTTTATTCAGGTAACAAAATGAGATTAGCAGCACTCCCTTTAAGAGACTGCTTCTAATCTCAGCTTGTTACCTGTATGAAAGACACCTGGTAGCCAGAAATCCTGCTGAATGATAGGGGATCAAATACTTATTTCCCTCATGAACATGCAAATCAGTGCATCATTTGTTAGACATGCATTTCTTTTGAATTCTTTGTTGCTATTCTGTCTCAGTATTACGATGCACCTACCCTTCGATTTTTAGACTGATCATTTCTTTGTGAGTGGGCATTCAAAATCAGCAGGGGATCAAATACTTATTTCCTTCACTGTAGCTCCTAGTATTTGACCTCACCAGATTGCTCATTAAGTGAGGCTTCAAAGACAGGGCAAGTGCTGAGGTAACATCAGTGGCTCTGGACCTGAAAAGCTCTCCACAGTTAACTTTTACCAGAACAGAGAGGGCCCTACCTCACCAAACCAGGCTGAAAACAGATAATTATACAGATTTTCATACACAGATTGGTTAGAATAGGTATTAGGAAAAGATAGAAAGCATTTGCAAGACTAGTTAGGTAAAGCCCAGAATTCTACTTTAAAGGCTTCGGGCCAAATCTGTGAGGAAGTGTGCAAAGGGAGACATTAAACCAAATATTGTGTGTCACTGAACATCTTTATAAGTAGCACTCCCTCTTGTGGCAGCATTTGCAAGCCTACAGCTTCTTACGTTAGACTTACAGCTGCCATCAAAAAATCACACACCCCATGCAGACGCAGTACTGCTACATGAGCAGCATTCTCTCTCGCTAGCCAAGGCTCGGGCAATGTAGATAGCATAAGGTGCCTCAGCAGTGTATATGTATTTAGAATTATGCATTCTGCTATGTCCATTTCCAATTTCTGGACTTTCTTATGAGAATACAGCAACAGAGCATAAAACAGAACTTCACCCTTCTAGTTTTGACAGGAACTTGCTCCCACGGCCAGTCAGTTGCACCAGTTTTCCTTGCCCCCCATCTTCTGAGAAACATTACAGGTCTCAGAAGGCTGTGGCTCGCACAGCCACAGTGGGAAGTTGGCTGCCCAAAGCTACAAGCGGGAAACCCAAAGACCAGTGAAGAAGCACCCCCACTTTTAGGAATGAGGGCGCCCTTTGATTATGAAGCCTTTTTGAACTTGTAGGCCATGCCCTACACTGGAAAAAAAAAACAAAAGGGGTAAACTTAGATCTTAAAATTGAACAATTAGGTGATCTGCATTTTGAAGACACAGACACTCTGGGGGGTTGAGAATTTTCCACTGTTGAACTTCCCATCCTTTGACATCTTTGATGAACTTACTAGGTGCCTCATCAAAAAGACATCCTCCTTCGGAGCATTTGAGTCATTTACTGGCATCTTCAGCTGATTAGGCTTTGAGGCACAAGATTCTGTGCTTGTAAACTGAGATTCAAGCCATTTTGGAAATTCTACAGCAGCCACACGAGAGCAGAGCAGGAGGCAATCGCTGTAATTGTTCAGTTAAAGCGGAGCTCCACCCAAAAGGGGAAGTTCCACTATAGGTCTTTGTCCCCCACTCCCCATTAAGGATTGGCACCTTTGGGGAGCAGGTACCTGAATTTGAGAGGTACCCGCTCCCACTTTCGCTGCGATCACCTGAGGCGATTGGATGCAGAAGTTGTCTTCCCCCCCTCTCCCCGTAGTCTTGTGAGACACGCGACAAGTCCCAGAAGACTACGGGGCCATTCACAAAAGCACAGCACTTCTCACGCATGTGCAGTGGGCACCCAGCTGTGAAGCCGCAAGCTGTCACAGCCAGGTGCCCACACTGAAGATGCCGGCGGCACGGAGAGAAGACGGTCAGTGAAACCAGCAGTGGTGAGAACACCGCTGGACCAAGGGACAGGTAAGTGTATTTTAAAAGTCAGCAACTACAGTTTTTGTAGCTGCTGACTTTTTTTTACCCCAGGTGGAACACCGCTTTAAGGCACAGTCCTGAAATACAGGATTGTGTTGGTTGTTCATTGGCCTAGTCCAGTGTGCTGCCATTTAACAGACAGAAATTGCAGTGCTCTGCAGTAACCCCTCTAACACTGCTTCTTCATTCTCTTCGATGGCCACCTCTTCTAGACAGGGAATATCAAGATACAGCTCAGGTAGACAGTGGAGCTGGGGAATGAATCTGGCATTTTGGAGCCCTGGAGAGAGATGCCTGTTAGCTGTCTGAGTTGTGTCATATGTGCTGACTGGTGTTATCAGGTCCTGCTCCTCGATATAGGAAGCATAGTCACTCTGAGCGAGTGTTGTGCAGGCCTTCAGCAGAAAAATGTTCACTTAAAATTTTTGCTGTGGCTCCCACTATAGGCAAGGGTAAGCCCCTGTAGGGTACTCAGAAGCAAAAAACAAGTTAAGCCAAGAATGATTTCTCTATAAAAGGAGAGGAGGGACATACCTTCAGATGCTAGCAAAATAATGAAGACTCGGAGTGGGGTAGGCATGTCCTGAAAAGCTTTGTCAGTGTCCAATCACCTGCAGGTACAATCCTATAACCCAGAATTTAGAAATTTTCAGTCTGTGTCCTGTCTTGTACAATTCAGATAATAGGACTTTTGTAGTGATCATAAAATCCTTTTCTTGGGAGTCCATTTAAGGATATGAGAAGGCTTTATAACTTGGGTTACACTGCTGCATAACAGGAGGAATGTACAGTGGGGCAAAAAAGTATTTAGTCAGCCACCAATTGTGCAAGTTCTCCCACTTAAAAAGATGAGAGGCCTGTAATTGGCATCATAGGTAGACCTTAACTAAGAGACAAAATGAGGAAAAAAAATCCAGACGATCACATTGGCCGATTTGGAAAGAATTTATTTGCAAATTATGGTGGAAAATAGGTATTTGGTCAATATCAAAAGTTCATCTCAATACTTTGTTATATATCCTTTGTTGGCAATGACAGAGGTCAAACGTTTCCTGTAAGTCTTCACAAGGTTGGCACACACTGTTGCTGGTATGTTGGCCCATTCCTCCATGCAGATCTCTTCTAGAGCAGTGATGTTTTGGGGCTGTCGCTGGACAACACAGACTTTCAACTCCCTCCAAAAGGTATTCTATAGGGTTGAGATCTGGAGACTGGCTAGGCCACTCCAGGACCTTGAAATGCTTCTTACGAAGCCACTCCTTCATTGCCCGGGCGGTATGTTTGGGATCATTGTCATGTTGGAAGACCCAGCCACGTTTCATCTTCAATGCCCTTGCTGATGGGCACTCAAAATCTCACGATACCTGGCCCCATTCAGTCTGTCCTGTACATGGATCAGTCGTCCTGGTCCCTTTGCGGAGAAACAGCCCTAAAGCATGATGTTGCCACCGCCATGCTTCACAGTAGGTATGGTGTTCTTTGGATGCAACTCCGCATTCTCTCTCCTCCAAACATGACGAGTTGTGTTTCTACCAAACAGTTCTATTTTGGTTTCATCTGACCATATGACATTCTCCCAATCCTCTTCTGGATCATCCAGAGAGCCAGAAATCTTGCTTGTTTGTAGGTGACCAAATACTTATTTTCCACCATAATTTGAAAATAAATTCTTTCCAAATCGGCCAATGTGATTGTCTGGATTTTTTTTTCTCATTTTGTCTCTCATAGTGGAGGTCTACCTATGATGCCAATTACAGGCCTCTCATCTTTTTAAGTGGGAGAGCTTGCACAATTGGTGGCTGACTAAATACGTGTTTGCTCCACTGTACACTGGCAAAACATAAAAACTTTAAACCAGCCCCATAAAACCTCATCCACTATCAGCATGCCTCAGATTTATAGCAAAGCAGTACCAAGAGCATGATTGTAAACATGGGGGTGTGGGATCTGTGTGCCTCAAAAAGGACTCCCAGAAAATTTCAGTACAAAAATCCTATTTTCTGTCTCTACAACTAAGGGACACAAGAACCCTTTAACCTTAGGGATGTCCAAAAGCAATCAAAATGAGTGGTGGGCAACACGGCAAATGCCAACAGGCCCAGGACAATATAGAACCGGGGACTGTCTGCAGCTCAAAGTGCCACCTGAAGAACATTACAAGTGAAGCCAACATTAATAGGAGGCTGCAATGTGCCCCCTGGAAGAACTTAGAGAACAGAAGTCCATGTGGCAGCTTTGCAATTCTTGAAACAGCAGATTGATGACAAAAAGTCCAAGGATCACACCTAGATCTAGGAGAGTACATCATGACAGGAAAGGGTGAAACCTGATCCTTGAAACCGTAAACTTGAATAGTGTATGTGACAATACAGATCTGTACTGTAAAGCACTAAACCTTTATCAGAATATACTATAGAAATTGCCCTGTGTGGATCCAAATGCTCAAAGCCCCCTTCCAAGGCTATATTCTACCACCATCAGGAGTCCAGGAGCAGTACTCCAAAAGCCAGGCTCATGACAACAGTGACAGAGAAATGAAATCAAAGCAGAAGCTCCAGCAGTGAAGTAGTAGAGTTTTGCTTGAAGAAAAAAAAAAAAAAAAAGTTACCCTATACCCACAGTTGATCCAGAGGAAGGCAAAAAACAAAACAAAAAAAAAACCCAGCAAAAGCATGATCCAATTCGCTCCTGCAGGGAAAAAAAATTATTCCTTCCTGATCCCCCGAGAGGCAATCTGATATTCCCTGGATCAACTTTACCTATAAATGTTAATATCCAGTTATATTCTGTGTATCCAAGAAACAATCAAGGCCTTTTTTAAAGCAATCCACTGAACCAACTCTTGAGGGAATCTATTCCATTCTCACAGCTCTCACTGTGAAGAAACCTTTCCGTGTGGAGATTAAATCTCTTTTCCTCCAGACATAAAGAGTGCCCCCTTGTCCTCTGTGATGACCTCCAGGATGAATAGCTCTACACCGAGTTCACTATATGAACCACTGATGTATTTATACATGTTGATCATATCCCCCCCTTATGTATTATACATGGAGATCATATCCCCCCTTAATCTCCTCTCAAGAGAATAAATTCAGTTCCTCTAATCTTTCCTCATAGCTGAGCTCCTCCACGCCTCGTATCAGTTTGGTTGCCCTTCTCTGTACTTTCTCCAGTTCCCCAATGTTCTTTGTGAATTGGTGCCCAAAACTGAACTGCATATTCCAGATGAGGTTTTACTAATTATTTTTACCAGGTAATATGATATCTCTCTCTCTCTGGAGTCTATACCTCTTAATACAAGAGAGGATTTTGCTCGCTTTAGAAAATCGCAGCTTGACATTGCATGCCATTATTAAGCTCGTGATCTACCAGAATTCCAGATCCTTCACCATTGAATAAGAAAGAAGAGAAGGGCTGATAGTGGAAAAGGCTATACCAGTTGTTTGTTTACCAGCATCCAATTCTCCTGGAGGTAGCAGTATATCCCAAAGCTTAAAGTCTTCCTGTGTTCCTCAGTAGGGGGAAGAAGAAAAAAAAAAAAGCAAGCCTGCCACAGATAAAATGCCTCAATTCGTATGTATCATAATCTGAAACCCCTGAGCAGGCATTTCAATCATGGTAAAGCTAAATAGATGCTGCACTCTTCCAAAACAACTCTGAGATAAATGTCAAATACTATTTCAAAAGACTATTAAGCCAAATAAACCTGAGCTTTCCTTTAAGTTAGTGAAAGCGGTCTACAAAAGCATAGCCCTTTGTGTCACAATCAAAATTAGTAGTTAAAGAGTAACTCCACTTTTGTTGAGGAAAAAAAAAAAAAAAAAAACCCCCCACACATTCCCCTCTGGATGTCCTATGTACATTGCAAGGATTCTAACAAACTTTGCTGTAGATTTCTACCTTTGTTATTCAGAAGAAATGGCTGCTTGTGTGTCTGATTCCATGTGCAAAGTGAATTTGTACGGGAATGGTTTCATAATTACACACTGGCCTGCGTTTTAAACATTTTCAAAGGTTAAACGTTTCACAACAGATTTATGATCATTTTTGCATGCTGAATTCAAAGATATTCATTTTCTTTGTTCAGATCTGGTTTCGAAGATATGCTGAATTTTTGTTACAACATATTTTTCCAAAATATTGCCATCGTTAAAGCTTCTATGAGCACTGTTTTTGTTACAAATGGTCATGGATAACCATAAATAACCATTTTTTCTTTTCAGGTGTATTGCAATGAATCATAAGTGTAAGAACCATCCTAATAGGTTCTGCTATATCTTTGGATATGTGGTTCATCCAAACCGTAAAGCAAAAATAACAGGTATTGAGAAGAAGGCATATCATGCTTACTTTGGAGTCAAACTAGGGGACCAGGATAAACCATTCGCTCCCCATATCTGCTATAAAACGTCTGGAGAAACAACAAAAGGAAGAGTATTACATTTGCTGTCCCAATGGTGTGGAGGGAAGGAAAGATCACATCACCGACTACTACTTCTGCATGACAAACCTAAAAAGGCATCAATGGCAAGAACAAGTATCATGTTCAGTATCCTGATGTTCCTTCTGTCATAAAACCTGTCCCCCATGGCGACCATCTTCCTGTTCCTGAGCCCGATGTCACCATGGAATTTAGTTCTGATCCTGAATGTAGTGACCACTGATACAGCCGAGTGTGATGCATACCAGCATGAAGAGGCCGACCGATGCCATTGACCCAAGGCGAACTCAACTGCTGCAGAGGGATGTGGTGTCTGCTCAGCACAATCGGAAGTCCCTGAAAAGACCTTTCATTCAGGAATAGGTTTTTTTTTTTTTACTCTTTTAGGTATACTTTAAGAACATCTTGTAAATCTTCTGTACAAAAATCACAACATAGCGATATCTGGTATGTGCTAATATCTCAAAAACGTGATCTGATTAGGTAAAATTAGCATGATTTTCGGAATCAGTGCAAAAACTGGCTTAAAATCAGGTATATCTTAGACCTTCAAAATATGGCAGACCAGTGTAATTAATTCAATCAGCTGCTACACCTGTAGGGATCTAATAAGGAAAATGGGCAGCACAGTGGCTAAATGGTTAGCACTTCTGCCTGGCAGTACTAAGGTCATTGGTTCGAATCCCAACCACGGCACCACCTGCCTGGAGTTTGCATGTTCTCCCTGTGCCTGCGTGGGTTTCCTCCGTGTACTCCGGATCCTGTCTAAATTGGCCCTAATATGTGTGTGTATGTATGAATGTAAGTTAGGGACCTTAGATTGTACACCCCTTGAGGGTTAGGGACTGATGTGAATGTACAATATATATGTAAAGCGCTGCGTAAATTGATGGCGCTATATAAGTAACTGAAATAAATTGCATCCCTTTAGGTGTGATTTCCCTTTGGGAGTATTGCACCAAAAATGACATTTTTGTTGCAAGGGATGCTCAAAATCTGACTTGCATCTTAGTAGAGACTTCTGGGAAAATCAGTAAGCCAAATCACACAAGCAGGAAATGACATTTCTGGGAGACATTCTGTACACACAATGTACAGAACACCTCCAAGTAGCCATATTGCAATGCATTTTTCAGAAAATTGCAACGCTATAGATTGAAAAGCAAAAGTAATTTTTAATAACATTCAATTACAATATGACTTGTATAGCAATTGTATACACTACATTATTTTATTTGCCATTTATTTTTTCCCACGAAAGTGGATTTACCCTTTAAAAACATGGATGCCTTATTGGATCCCTTATCCATCATGTTCCCATATGTCTGTACAGGCTATTGTTTGTCCGTACAAGCTAGTTTCTTGTTGTCTCCACTGACCACAGTTTGAAACCACAGATGGACCGGGGAAATAGAACTGACTGGTCCAGAATACCTATGGTAGCCAAGATATAGAAGTGATCAGAAGTGTGGGGGATGGGAATAATGCTCTGCAAGGAAGACAGTTGTTGGAAGGCCAAGGAGCCTGAAAGACCGAGAGAAGAATAAAAGAAAACAAAAAAAAAAAAGGGAGGTAAAAGAAGTAAAACAAGAGATTAATAACCACCTAAATAGATTACTGGACCAGAAAGTGGCTGAAGTGACCCCTTCAGAAACTTTTACATTTCCCCTCTCACCCACCAAGGCCATTTATTACAATCCAGTGGTTCTCATGCTCAGCTCACTCCTTTTTAATGGAAAATACCTCAATAAATGGGCAAGAGTCACTGGGTGGGTGGAGCTCGGTGTACAAGTGCAGCGATCTTGTAGAAAGCGAAGAACTCAAAACACACAAGAAGCTGATGGGTGTTTTAACCTATGGATCCAAGAAACAAAACTGGTTGTGGGTGAACTTAGTATTCAAAATGTTGAAAGAAAAAAAAAAAAAAAAAAAAAAAAAAAAAAAAAAAGGAAACAAAATTGATTTTAGGGAAAACATTTTTAAGAAGTTTTCTTTTATGTGTACAGGAATAGGGAAACAAGAAATAAAGTGTTACTAGAGCTTTTGGCTCACCAAGCAGCTATGTGGAGTGGACACAAAATGTTGCGATTACTTTTTTTTTCCCCCACTTTTTTCCCCAAAAGTCCTGGGAGTGAAGTGCAAAACGCAAAATAAACAGCAAGAAAAATGCTGCAGTAGCACTGTTAAAATACAAAATATTTATATTATGGAACTATTAACACATGATGTTCCATGGCAAAACTTTGGAACCACACAGCTGATTTTTTTCCCCGCTTTTTGTTAAAATCAAGTCCATGTCAACTTCCAAGGATTTACATGATTCTCAATTTGCTTCATTCTTCGATGCTTCGTCAAAATTCTCTACAAGTTCTGGAAATAGAAAATTAAAAAAAAATTAGAACAGCCACTATACACCTAAGAGTGTAAACAAACTAAATCATACAGGAGTAAAATTACAAATTAACTTTGCTGAAGACCCTTTTACACTGATCAGTTTTTCATGTGCTTCCTATTGACTTATTTATTTCAGGTACTTATATAACGCCGTCAATTTACGCAGCACTTTACACATATATATTGTACATTCACATCAGTCCCTAACCCTCAAGGGGTGTACAATCTAAAGTCCCTAACTTACATTCATATGTACACATTAGGGCAATTTAGACAGGATCCAATTAACCTACCAGCATGTCTTTGGAGTGTGGGAGGAAACCGGAGTACCCGGAGGAAACCCATGCACGCACAGGGAGAACATGCAAACTCCAGGCAGGTGGTGCCGTGGCTGGGATTCGAACCAACAACCCTAGCACTGCCAGGCAGAAGTGCTAACCATTTAGCTACTGTGCTGCCCACTTAAAATAGAAGGTACTTTTGAAAAAAAAAATTGCATCAAAGATGTAGCATACGGGACTTTTCAAATCGCAATGCAACTACAGTGTGAAGAGTTGCACTGGATTTAAAAAGGATAACTCCACTTTCATGGGGAAAAAAAACAAAAAAAACAAAAAATAGCATACAATTGCAACAGAAGTCATATTGTAATTCAAGGTCAATAAATGTTAACTTTTCAACCTGCAGATCTGTAATTTTCTGTAAAATGCAATATGGCAACTTGGAAGCATGCTATACACAGGTGGTGTACAACACACCACCCAGAAATGTCCTTTACTGCTTGTGTGATTGGCTCACTGATTTTCCTAGAAATCTACACGAAGATACAAGTCAGATTTTGGACATCCAACTACAAACGTATTTTTTAGTGAGATACTCCCAAAGGGAATTCACTTCTAAAGAGATGCAGACCCTGCCGCTTTCCACAATAGAACTCTGCAAGTGCAGCAGCTAAATGATGTAATCATTGCCATTCACATTTTGAGTAGACAAGCAGGTTTTTTTCTTCAGAACAACAAGGTAGGTGTCTGCAACAAAGTTAGCTAAAATTCCTGCAATGTACATTAATCACCTAGGAGGGAAATGCTTTGTTTCTTTTTTTTACCCAACAAAAGTGGAGTTACTTTTTAAAGGGATGCATTTTCTTCTGTTTTTAACCGCTTCCCGACAGCCCTATAGCAAATATACTGCTCCAGGGAGGCAGGGGTGCGCAAAATCACACACACACACACACACACACACACACACACACACACACACACACACACACGATTTTGCAGTTTCGGGTAGGGGGTGTGCGCCCTACCCTTGCTGCCATTCGCGGCTGTCAATCACCAGGTCCCAACCAGTGATTCCTCGCCGGCGCCCGGTGATTGCTGAGCACCTCAGACGGGGAGGAGAACTATTTGTAAACAAAACAGTTCTCCTCCCTGTCAGCTCATGCACACTGCTTTGGATGGCTGTGCACAGCCATCCAAAGCAGTGTGCTTACAGTGAAGCACACAGACACAGCCCAGAGTAAAACAGCACACAGTCAACCCTTTAATTGCCCCTCATGTTAACCCCTTCCTGCCCAGTGCCATTAGTACAGTGAGAGATTTCCCTTCCAATGCCTGAAAACATTATGTACAATTCAGTCTGGATTCTGCTATAATGTACAATCTATATGTAAAGCACTGCATAAACTGATAGTGCTGTATAAGTACCTGTAATAAATAAAAAGGATTAAGGGATAATACTGGGGCAGAATTTAGGTAGTTGAACTAGGAGTAACTTAAAACATATTTAATGAATACACTACACTGAATCTTTCTAATATTCTTTGATCCAAGCAAAAAAGGAGGATCCCACTGTAGTTTGACAGGGATTAGAAAGGCAGGAACCTCTGTGGTAGTGCAAAAACCTTGTAAACTCCAATAATTTCTGCCTCTAAAGCATATACAAATTTACATTTTTGGTTAATGTTAACAGTCCATATACTAAAAGCATTACTATTTCAGCAGCCCTCAATGTACAGCCCAGGACAAACTCTGCCACTGGTAAGCCACACCTGCTAACTCCCTGGAATTCCACACTGGAATGTTAATGGAAACATTGGAGACAGACAGGAAAAGAGGGGAGGAGCAACACGATTGAATATTTGAGTTTACAGGCTACACAAAGTACTTTTAGTGTTGGCGCTATATAAATCCTCTATTATAATAATAATAATTTACTTACCAGGGACGTCATCATCTTCCTCTTCTATGTCCTCTGGTTTAGGTGCCTTACTATCCAATACTAAAACAGAAAACACAGAAGCCTGTTATAATAGCACCTAGTAACAGTGGAAATAAAACTGGCAAATGTAGAAAATCAACTGGTTGTAAGAAATGTAATGACTAATCTGAAGCATGCAGGTTGTAGACAGCTGTCCCTAACCTAGTTAAAACACATTTATAGTAGCATATGGTGTTAGTAGCAAGCATGGGTGTACATTGCAGCTGTCAACTATTTTTAAACCGCCAACAACCAGCAGGTCACCAAATTATCCCTAATGCAGCCCTTATGGCTACAGCAAAGGAGCTGCATTCTCTGCAGTATAAAAGATATGAAAATACAACGGAATAGGAGACTGCATAAGCAGGTGACCGATTCTGTCTGCAGCATCTTACAAAAAAATATTGAGCATGTCAAGCTTTAAAAAGAGAACTACTCAGAACTCCACTTATGCAAGAATCAAATCTGATCAGTTTCAATGAAAGTTAAGTTACATTTCTGTTCATGGAAATACAAAAAAGTATTTACACACACACACACACACACACACACACACACACACACACACACACACACTTTGCAGTTATAACAGCTTCAATTCTTCTGGGAAGGCTGTCCACAAGGTTTAGGAGGGTGTCTATGGGAAGGTTTGCCCATTCTTCCAGAAGCACATTTGTGAGGTCAGGCACTGATGTCGGGGGAGGAGGCCTGGCTCACAGTCTCCTCTCTAATTCATCCCAAAGGTGTTCTACTGGGTTGAGGTCAGGACTCTGTGCAGGCCAGTCAAGTTCCTCCACCCCAAACTCGCTCATCCATGTCTTTATGGACCTTGCTGTGTGCACTGGTGTGCAGTCTTGTTGGAACAGGAAGGGGCCATCCCCAAACTGTATCTACAAAGTTGGGAGCATAAAATTGTCCAATATGTCTTGGTATGCTGACGTCTTAAAGAGTTCCCTTCACTGGAACTAGGGGGCCAAGCCCAACCCCTGAAAAACCATACACCATAATCCCCCCCTCCATCAAACTTTACAATTGGCATAATGCAGGCAGGCAACCACCATTCCCAGACACATCCATTGGATTGCCAGATAGAGAAGCACGAAGCGTGATTCGTCACTTCAGAGAACACTTCTCCATTGCTAGTCTAGTGGCGGCGTGCTTTACACCACTGCATCCGACGCTTTGCATTACACTTGGTGATTAAGGTTTGGATGCAGCTGCTCGGCCTTGGAAACCCATTCCATGAAGCTCTCTACACACTGTTGTTGTGCTAATCTGAAGGTCACACGAAGTTTGTCTTTAGCTATTGACTCTGCAGACAGCTGGCAAATTCTGCGCACTGTGCGCTTCACTATGCAATGACCCCGCTCTGTCATTTTATGTGGCCTACCATTTTGTGGCTGATTTGCGGTTGTTCCCAGTTGCTTCCACTTTGTTATAATACCACTAACACTTGACTGTGGAATATTAAGTAGTAAGGAAATGTCACGGATGGACTTCTTGCACAAGTGGCAACCTATCACGGCACCACGTTTAAATTCACTGAGCTCCTGAGAGCGACCCATTCTTTCACAAATGTTTGTAGAAGCAGTCTGCATGCCTAGGTGCTTGATATTATACACCTGTGGTCATAGAGGGGATTGGAACACCTGAATGATTTGGAGAGGTGTCCAAATACATTTAGCAATATAGTGTATATAGAGAGAATGAATATGTTTCCCTAATAGCTTTATTGAGTATATTGTCAACTACTGGAGCCTTGAAAAAAACTGCTGTATGAACAACCCAATCTTAAACACCGAACACTCAGAAGCTGGGAGAAGGTGAGGCAGTTGAAATGGCAAGCAATGTCAAACTTAAGGTAATCTTTCAATCCCTGACTCAAGCTGAGAAGGTAAAAACAGATATAGCTAAATAAGAAGCCAAACATTTTAGTCTGCACAATAATGACTGAAGGCTTTCCTTCATATATGTGTTCGTCATGCAAATGCAATATTAGGTTATAAGTAATATAGTGCAATGCTAAATCAATGTCAATAGATCAAAACATGCAAATAAATATTCAGCCCTTATAATAAAGTGATAACTCAACACTCTATATATAAATAAAGTGCAAAAAGTGCTCAAACAAAAAGTGTTCGCAAAAAAGGTGTAAACTGAGGTCCTTAAAACTTCAAAAATGTGCAATAATACACACTATAAATGTTACATATTATTATATGATGTATTACAAACAAAACCCCCATTCATATAATGCAAATCCCCTATATAGAAAAATGACACTATGACCAGTGTTGCTTTGACCAATATAAACCATAAATAATCAAAAAAAATGTTCAAAAAGTCCATAAATCATCCAAATAGTGCTTCCAAACAGCAATAACTCATGCAGAGTGATAACAGTGATAATGTCTCTGCAGGTGTCAGCACACATCCTCCGTGGCTAAAATGCCCCCTCACCTCCATTCTGCGACCCAATGGGACACTACGCCTCCAGGATCACTCCTAGATCCTTTTCCAATACTGGCTGGTATCCTTAGTACGTCACCTGTAGTCCCCCTCTCAGGTTGGAAATAAGTACTCCAGGCCTTCCAGGATAGATACACCATGTACCATGGTGAGAAAGAAAAAGATCCTCCAGAGTGTAGTAATTAGGGTAAATAAGACTCTTTATGAAGATATCCTGATGAAGTCACATGGTTGAGTGACGCAACGCATAGATCTTTGCACAAGCAGACAAATCCTAACCCATGCAGTACACCCAGGCATGAGGTTTTTTTATGTGATTGTACAAGATTTCTACAAAATATGAGTGGGCATTTTTTTTTTTTTTATTTACCCTAATTACTACACTATGGAGGATCTTTTTCTCTCTCACCAGGATACATGGTGAGGGAAATATCTAGCTGGTGTATCTATCCTGGAAGGCCTGGAGTACAGATCAGGGGCGGAGTGACAACTCATGGGGCCCCCAGGCAATAGGGGATCATGGGGCTCCGGTGTCCTTGCCCATACTCAAATCACACCCAAAGAAAGCTTAAAAGAAAAAAAAAAAAAAAAAAAAAAAAAAGTGTACCAGGGGCATTTCATGGGGCCCCCTACTGACCCCAGGCCCTCGGGCAGTGTCCAAGTGCTCAAATGGTCAGTCTGCCCCTGGTACAGACATTATCACTATTATCACTCTGCATGAGTTATTGCTGTTTGGAGCACTATTTGGAGGATTTATGGACCTTTTGAAAATGTTTTGATTGATTATCGTTTATATTGGTCACAATGTCATTTTTTTATATATATAAGCGATTTGCATTATATGAATGAGGGTTTTGTTTTAATTATATGATGTATTACACATTCATAGTGTGTATTATTGCACGTTTTTGAAGTTTAAGGACCTCAGTTTACACCTTTTTGCAAACACTTTTGTTTGAGCACGTTTTGCACTTTATATATAGTGTGTTGTGAGTTATATCACTATTATAAGGGCTGAATATTTGCATGTTTTGATTTATTGACATTATTGAATTAGTGCTGCACTATATTATTATAGTTTTTCACTGTTAAGGTATCAGTTTGAGCGTCAGCTGCTTTATTGTATAGGTAATACTCCATATAAGCGCAGGAGGAAATTTCTATATAAATATTAGGTTATAGCACACAGAAAACCCACTAATGCCCAATGCTCTTCAAACAAACGTGTGGACAAACGTTTTGCATCTCAATTAACCGCTTCCCATCTCAATTAACCGCTTCCCCTCCACAGAAATACTGCTACAGGGTGGAAGGTGTGCGCAAAATCACCTATAGATATACGTGACTCTGCAGTTCCGGGTAAGGGGTACGTGTGAGCTCTACCCATGCCGCCATTCGCAGCCTCTGCTGTCAATCACCAAGTCCCGGCCAGTGATCGCCAAGTATCTCCGACAGGGGAGACCTGTATGTGAACAGTACAGATCGCTCCCGTCTGCAGAGTCATACAAAGCAGTGTGCTTACAGTGAAACAGACACAGCCCACGCAGTAAAACAACCTCTTCCTGCCCAGTGCCATTAGTACAGTGTCAGTGCTTTTTTACTAGCACTGATCACTGTATTGGTGTCATTGGGGATGTCAGTGACACCAAATCAATTCCCTCCGGTGTCAGAATGCCCGACGCAGTCCCGCTAAAAGTCGCTGATCGCCGCCATTACTAGTAAAGAAGACAACCAAGACATGTAGCAGAATACATTTTGGCCTAAATTTGATAAAAAATTTTTTACTGGACATTAATAGCAAAAAGTCAAGTCAAGGGGGGGAAGACGTCAATTTCATTTGGGTGCAGCGTTGCATGACCGCGCAATTGTAAAAGTAACAGCGCCGTATCGCAAAAAAAAAACTGTCTGGTAAGGAAGGCAGGGAATCCTCTGGAGGCAACAGGGTAATAAGTCTAAACTGCTACGTGCTGTTTAGAGATGAACATTTAGGGAGAATCAAAACACACTTTGTTTTGGATACAGTAGGGATTAGATCCCCAGACAGTGTTTTATTGCTGTCTGCATCAGTATTCAAATGCTCGGACAACCACTGTCCACATTTATGGTTACAACCTCAACATGAATTGTAGTGAAATCTTTCAATGAGACACTTGCTCTAGTGACTAAGGCTAGGCATGGACCTCCCTTACTTTGGAGAGATTTATTCTCACTTCAAGCAGTCTCTCTGAAACAGGCAGTCAAGGAAATCTCCTTAATGAGACAGGCAAAATGGATGACAATGAAGGTCCCTTACCCTGCCGAGGGAACTGTTCAGCTAGCTTGCGGAGACTTGTGAGGCTGTCAGCACCCAGCTGACTTAGGATTCCTGGGAGCATTTCTGTGATCTGCTTAGATTCTGCATGGCCGGTAATGGCAAATGTGTTGGCGGAAAGGGATGCTTGAACCTTGGGATTGTTAAAGTGGATAACAGTGCCATCATCTTTAATCATATTTACCTGGGAAAAGAAGAAAGAAAAAAAAAAAAAAAAAAAGTTATGCACCTATAGTTTCCCTTTAATGGAAATAATACTCATGGATATTATATTGATTTTTTTTTTCTTTTTTTTTTTTAAAGATGTTTAGGTCATGTCACTCGGAAAAAAAAAATAAAAATAAATAATAAAAATATCTCTCTCTCTCTTCTCCAGTGAAAGCTGTAGCTACCATACCAGAGTAAAATACTTTTTGCCTGGGACACAAGTAGCATGAAATATTGGCTTAGGCAGAACAGGAGCAGGCTTCCACTTCCACTTGATCCCAAACATTACCTCTTCAATTCCAGCAATATTATTTACTGCCAGTTTCTTGAGAGAACTCTGAAGTTTCTTGTCATCTGCTGTTGCTGTTCTGTGTACAACCTTCTTCTTTCTACGGGCTGTGCCCTAAGAAAAGCAAAAACAGAAAGGATTTTTTGACAAATGCAAAAACAGTACGGAAACAAAAATTCTAGGAAGCATCAAGTTTCAATATACTGTAATGGTAAAAAGGCAGGCAGAAAGTATGGGTTAAAGACTGGTTAAAAGTCTGTAACAAAGGAAAGGATCAGCAAAAGGGGAAACGCTGTACCATTTCTTTCCTTGGATCTTTGCTCTATTCTAGAGAGACAAGAACCTTCACATTCAACACTTGGGAGTATTTGATCTCTGCATCCTTCACAGAACACTGTGGTTCCTTCCTGACCCCTAAGTTACTATTGTGTACTGAACTGATGGCAGAAGGAACCACAGAACCAACAGAAGGTTGACGCTTAGCACTAGTGAAGATCAGAACTGTGGCAGACAGGACAAGCTAGTAGAAAAGTATATTCTTTTGCAGGTCCTGCCTTGTTAAAGAGGAATACATGAATTTACAGTGATTGGGGTCCCATGCCAGTTATCCTGGCCCCTCCTAATCTTGGCTTTAAGGGCATACCTGTGGGCTCACTCACAAGCCATGTTTCCTGTGTCCATAGCCACACACAGAGCGGCTTGGCTCCACCCCACCCCCAGTCACAAGATCTGGCTGACAGCAGAAGGAGGCAATGGCTCCCCCTGACTCACCGAATCCTGTGAGACTAGGAAGTGAGAGGAGAGAGCCGTTGCAGACTGGCACAGAATTGGATCAAGTGAAGACTTTGGTAAGAATAAGGGAAGGGGGGGGACATACTGTTACCTAAACATTTTTTTTACCTTAAAGCAAGGAATGCATTAAGGTAAAAATGTATAGACTTTAGAATCCCTTTAACCAACTTTGAAAACCGCTACATTCAAGGCATGCCGCGATTGATAACTGTTACAGCAACTTTACGCTCTCTACCAATCTGTCAAGCCATCGAAAGGCTGGTGTCATAACTGATCACACGTGCAGCACCATGGCAACTGCAGACCAAACAGACTAAGGTGGCAGCTTAGTCAGTCAATAGTAAGTGAATTCAAACCTGCTTGGGGCAAGCATAGACCTTCACCTTTATATATATATATATATATATATATATATATATATATATATATATATTTATATTAAAAAAAAAAAAAAAAAAAAAAGGAAAGAAAAAAAAGATTTGGACCACTTTTTTCTGCCACCATACTTCTAGGTTTCTTCCTTGGCTGGATCAGAGGGTTTCGTTTCCGCATTAAATCATTTTAACCCCTTGGTGCCAACGTAAGACAAATATGCAACCTCACAGAACTGGGCTATTTTGCATGGGGCTGCATATTTGTCTGTGGGCTGGGAGTGTGCCACATATCGCTCCCAGCACAAATACCAGGGGTGTCACTGAGAGCCCCGGGTACCATTGTAATGATCAGGACCTGGGACTCCCGATTCTGGGTCACGTGATTGCTGTTAAAGCCTCTGATTGGCTACTGCAGTGATCAGTCAATGTGAAGCCCGCCCCCCTTTGGTTTTTCCCCCCCTCTCTGAATAGAGAGAGATACATTGAGAGAGCTGGGTGCATAGGAGAATGTTATACTCGAAATATGAGTGTAACATGTTCTTAACCACTTCCAGTCCGGACACTTTTACCCCCTTCCTGTCCAGGGCAATTTTCAGCTTTTAGCGCCATCACACTTTGAATGACAATTGCGCGGTCATGCAACACTGTACCCATATGAATTTTTTACCATTTTTTTTTTTATACAGATAAAAGCTTTATTTTGGTGGTATTTATTCACCGCTGGGATTTTTATTGTTTTTGCTATGTAAATGAAAAAGTACAACAATTTTGAAAAAAAGTGTTTTTCTTATAAAAATTTGCATATAATTATTTCATCATGAATCTTGGCCAAAATTTATTCCGTTCTCGCTTTAGTAAAAAAAAAAATCAAGTTACACTTACGGTAACGTCTTTTCCAGGAGTCTTTCAGGCCAGCACTCTGAGAGACCTCGGCTCCTCCCCATCTGAGGAAACACCTCCACCTACAATAAAAAAGCTCCACTCCCCTCAGACCTCAGTTCTCCAAGCATCCTCCGGTCATCTGGGGAGACACAATGCGAGACAACATAATCACAATAAGCCATCTTCACATAAGCAATAGCAACACGGGTGGGAAACCGGTGCTGGCCTGAAAGACTCCTGGAAAAGACGTTACCGTAAGTGTAACTTGATTTTTCCCCTACCGTCTTTCAGGCCAGCACTCTGAGAGGATAAGCGAGTACTCACCCCTCGGGCGGGCTAACTGCTTGCAAGACCTTACGACCAAAGTCCTGCTCCTGCACCGAGACCAGGTCCAGTCTGTAATGCTTGGCAAATGTGTCAAAGCTGGACCCTGTTGCTGCTCTGCAAATCTGCCCTGGGGAAACCCCTGCTAGCTCTGCTTGGGTAGCCGCCACCGCTCGGGTGGAATGTGCCTTGATACCCTCCGGGACCTCCAGGCCTTCCGCCTGATATGCACCTGCAATCGCAAGCCGCAGCCAGCTGGCCAGCGTCCTTCTAGACGCCTTCTTGCCTCTTCTAGCCCCCTTAAAAAAAACAAAAAGGGATTCGGTGCTTCTGAATTCCCTAGATTTCTCCAGATACTGGAGAACGCACCTTCTCACATCCAGACAATGATACCTCTCCTGATCTACCCCCACCGGGACAGGAAAAAACGAGGGAAGGACAATGTCCTGTTCCCTCTGGAAACACCGAGCCACCTTCGGAATGAAGGACGGGTCTGGTCTGAAAACGATTCTGTCCGTAAAAATACGGAGATAAGGTGGTCTAATCGAGAGAGCCTCCATCTCGCACACCCTCCTAGCCGTGGTAATCGCCACCAGAAAAGCCGTTTTAATGGTGAGCTCCCTTATCGGGCAGGACTCCAGGGGCTCGAACGGAGCCCCAGTCATCCCCTCGAGCACCTTGGCCAAATCCCACACTGGAAACGGTCTGGACCTCGGAGGCCTCTGCCTCACCAGAGCTTTGAAAAACCTACTCACCAATGCCTCCCTGGCCAGGGGCGTCTCTAGGAACACACTGAGGGCCGAGACCTGGCCCTTGAGCGTGCTGACAGACAATCCCTTGTCCGCTCCCGCCTGCAGGAATTCCAACACGGAAACCAAACTATGGGTTGCCACGGCCGTCCGGTCACACCAGGCTGAAAAGCAACCCCAGACCCTACCATAAATGGCCTGGGTCTCCTCCTTCCTACTGGCCAGTAATGTCGCCACTACCTTAGGCGAGAACCCCTTCTCTAAGAGGAGCTGTTGCTCAGAAACCAGGCTGTTAACCGTAATCTTCCCACGCTGTGGCAAAGAACCGGCCCCTGTGTTAACAAATCCTCTCTTGGTGGCAGCTCCCAGGGTGGACGAGAGGCCAAACATCTTAGGGTCGCAAACCACGCCCGCCGCGGCCAGAAGGGAGCTATCAGGATTAACGAGGTCCCCTCCGTCCTGAATTTTCTCAGGACCAGGGGGAGCAAAGGAACCGGGGGAAAGGCGTAACAAAGCCGGTAGTCCCACCTCTGACCTAATGCGTCCACCGCTCTGGACCCGTCCCAGCGGGATAGAGAGAAGAAATTTGGGACCTTGTTGTTCCTCCCGGAGGCAAAAAGGTCCACCTCCGGGGATCCCCACCTCCGCACAATCTCCTGAAAGACATTGGGGTTCAAGGCCCATTCCGACTCCCTGAGCCGAGTCCTGCTCAGGAAGTCTGCCTTCTGGTTCAGCTCCCCTTTTAAGTGTATCGCAGACAGGGACGCCAAGTGCACCTCCGCCCAGGACAACAGTGTCGCCGCTAAGGCTCCGAGGGCTTTGCTCCTCGTCCCTCCCTGCCTGTTTATATAAGCCACTGCCGTGGCATTGTCCGTTAGGACACGCACGTGCTGGCCCGTGACCCCCACCTGGAAGGAGTGCAGAGCCTCCCACACTGCCCTCAATTCCTTCCAATTCGAGGATTGGGCCCTCTGCCCCAAGGACCATTCCCCCTGAGTCACCAAATTCCCCAGGTGGGCTCCCCAGCCCCTGGCGCTGGCATCCGTAGTGACCTCCGTGGATATCGGAAAGCACCACAACAGCCCCTGTGTTATGCTGGACGACCTCCTCCACCACCATAGAGACCTCTTCACACTGGGGGGAACCAGGACCCTGCGTTCTAGGGAGTGACCCCTCCTGTCCCAAACCCTCAGGATCCACAACTGGAGGGGACGCATATGCAGACCTGCCCACTGAACTGCCGGAATGGACGCGGTCAGTAATCCAAGAACCGACATGGCCTGCCGTATGGATATCGACCCGCTCCCCTGTAGTAATCTGACCCCGGCTTCCAACTTGGTGATCTTTTCCAAAGTCAGGCTGGTCTTCTGGTCTACCGAATCTAGAGCGTAGCCCAAGTAAATCACTCTCTGAGAAGGTACCAGGCAGGACTTCTCCAGATTCAAAATCCACCCCAAGCTTTCTAGATGGCCTCTCACTATAACCAGGTCTTGCCGTAAGTGAGCCTCTGAGTCTGCGAAAAGCAGCAAATCGTCCAGGTAGGCTACCACTGAAATCCCCCTCAAGCGAATAGAAATCAGTGCCTCCGCCAGAACCTTGGTGAATACTCTTGGCGAGGAGGAAAGGCCGAATGGAAGAGCCCTGAACTGCCAATGTCGAATTCCTTCCTCCCCCCCCACTGCCAACCTGAGGAACCTCTGAGAGGCTTCCGCCACGGGCACGTGTAGATAGGCGTCTTTTAAGTCTATGGACGCCATGAATGCCCCTGGTGGTATTAGGGACCTGATTGTAAAAATGGAGTCCATGCGGAACCTCCGGTAACGTACTGACCTGTTTAGGGGTTTCAGGTTCAAAATCAGTCTGAACGCCCCCGACGGCTTTTGAACCACAAACACATGGGAATAAACTCCCTTCCCTCGTTCCTCTACCGGAACCCGGGAGATGGCCCCCTGGGACTCTAGGATCTCCAAAGCGCCCACCAGAGCCGCGTCCTTTGCCGGATCCCTTGGACGGGTCGTCACCAGAAAAGTCTCGGGTGGCGGCCTTAGAAATTCCAACTGGTAACCCCTTCGGATGACATCCAAAATGAAGGGGCTGGTGACCACGGCTTCCCACTGTGGGAGGAATGCCGCCAATCTTCCCCCCACAGGAGGAACCAAGTCATCTTGGTTTTTGGGGCTGCTCAGGAGGGCGAAAAATCGCACCCCCTCTTCCCCTACCTCTCTGTCCAGCAGACCTGCCCTGACCAGGCGGTCGCAGGTTCAGCCTTTTTGCCGGGCGGGCCTTCCGTGACCCCCCCTCCTGTAATTTCCTTTTGAGAGGGAAGGACTTCTTCCTATCAGCTGTCCGGTCCAACAATTCCTCCAATCCCGGGCCGAACAAACAGTCCCCTGTGAGGGGGATGCCGCACAACCTAACTTTTGAAGTGATGTCCCCCTGCCACGTTTTAAGCCACAGCGCCCTTCTGGCTGAATTGGTCAGGGCTGCAGACCTGGCCCCTAACCTCACCGACTCTGCGGAAGCGTCCGCAATATACCCAACTCCTTGCAAAAGGGTCTCAAAAGAGGTCAAGATCTTCTCCTTGGGAGAGTCTGCCACAATATGGGCCTGCAATTGCGTGAGCCAGTACTCTAAATTTCTGGCTACCACTGTCGTAGCCATGGCCGGCTTCAGGTTGTACAGTGTCGAGTCCCAGGCCTTCCTAAGGAGAGACTCCGCCCTTCTGTCCAATAAGTCTGGTAAGACCCCCATGTCCTCAAACGCCAGGTCAGTTCTCCTGGTCGTTTGGGAAAAGGCGGCGTCTAGTCTAGGGCTCTTGTTCCAGACCGCCTCTGGGTCTTCTGAAAACGGAAATCTCCTTCTCAGCGCCTTAGAGAAGAACGGCTTCCTTTCCGGGTCCTGCCATTCCTTCTTAATGGTGTCCACCAAAATGTCATGCACAGGAAATATCCTGTGCTGGTGCTCCTCTAACCCTTGATACATTTGGTCGTGGAGAGACAAGGCCTTAACCTCCTCCTTAATGTCTAAGGTTTCGTATATAGCCCCCAGGAGCTCATCTACCTCCTCTAGAGTCAATTTGTACCGGGAGGGGCCCCTCCCTTCCTCCGAGGGACCCTCCCCCGCCGATTCCTCCTCAGACTGGGAGTCCCCTACTGGTTCCTCCCCGGTCACAAGGGGTTCCCGACGACTCACCGTAGCTACCTGGGGGGGGGGAAGTGTAGGCAATGGGAGGGCAAACCTCTCCATGAGGGATTTGAAAGAGTCGAAGGTGGTAGCCAACTCCTTCACTGACCTGGCTAGGTCCCCCTGTTCCGGCTTCTCCTCCCTCACCAACCCCTGTATACATGGGCCACAAAGAACCTTACGCCAAGATTCTTTCAAGACTTCCTTACAGGAAGGGCATCTCCGCTTGGGCTCCTGGTGCCTAAGCTTAGCTCGGACCTTGCCCTGAAAGACACAAAAGAAAGGGGGGGAGGAGGGAAGCCTAATCAGTCCAACACTAAACACCCCCCCCCCTGCTCCTTCCTGACAGAGCAAAAAAGGGCCTGCAATCCGCACACCCCTTGCTCTATCTCCCACTGCTAGGGGCCAACAGGTAGGGGAGGCCTCCACTGAGGCACCTTACCTGTGACTGGCTGGTGCTGGCATCTCCTGGTCCCGGTGCCTCCGACATTCCGTACCGGAGGGTGGTCGCCTGGCGCTGGTCTGTCCCCCAGACCGCTGAGCACCGCACCGCCTTTTGAATTTCGCGCCGCCGTGGTGTGAGGGCCGCGACCGGAAGCGGAAGTCGCAGCCCTGGGCGAAGCCCCGCCCCTTCCGCCGGAAATCGCCGTCTCCCGACGTCCGGCCCGGCAAAGTCCTCCGACCGCCAGCATGGGAAGGAGCGGAACTCCCCCCGATCCTCCCCAGACCTCACCACGGCACACCCCGACGCCCCCCCTCGCCGGAGAGGGTCGGGGGGCGAAGAGCAGGCAAGTGCTTCGTCCCGTCCCCCGGGATGCACTCCCACTGCCCGCAGCCTGCCCAAGGAGGATGTGCAGCCGGACACTCCGGCCTTCACTCCCGGCTGCGTCGGGCCTCTCAGCCGGCTATCCGGCCCTCGGCTCCCCTACCGTCTGCCCTGCGCCTCCTCGTGTCTCCCCACCGGAGGAAACACCTGAACTGAGGTCTGAGGGGAGTGGAGCTTTTTTATTGTAGGTGGAGGTGTTTCCTCAGATGGGGAGGAGCCGAGGTCTCTCAGAGTGCTGGCCTGAAAGACGGTAGGGGAAAAAAAGCCAAATTAGTTTATAACCAAAAATTATTTTTACATACTGTCACCCTAGCAGTACAGTGTCACCATAGTGGCACTGTACTACTTGTGGGGGGTGATGAATATTTTTTTTTACACTGATTGCTTTTACACCCATATACCCATTTCTCTCTCTCTCTCTCTCTGTCTTCATTCTTGCAGCCATTGAGAACTGAGTGAGCTGTGATTGGTCACAGCTTGTCACATGGTACAAGGCTGTGTTGAATAGCCTTGTACCATGTGACCTCTGATCATTCACAGATTTCACATGTAGTAAGCAATGATGTCAGAAGTGACATCTTGCTTACTACTTTGCATGTGATCACTGATTGGCCAATCAGTGATCACGATCGGGACCTCATACAGAGGTCCCGTCCGACGATCGGTGTTTCACTGTGTCCGGGAGGACACAACGGGCACTGGATCGTGGTGCTGCGCGCACAAGCAGGGTGTGGGGAGGCAGTTTATAAACGGCCACCCGACCCTGCAGTGCCACCGTCTGGCCGTTTACATACAACGGCCGGACGGGAGATGGTTAAAGGTGAACCTATCCTTTACCCTAGGTTCACATCTGTGCGGGTGGTGCCGATACGGATCCGCACGAAAATTCGCAGAGAAATGCGGACACACGGGGGGGGTGCCATTACATCTAATGGCACGCCGCCTGCACTGGAAAACGCAACCGTACTGGGAACTGAGGTTCCCGTCCTGGCTGCGTTTTCCAAAGAAGTACAGGGACTTCTTTCCCTGCATGTCACGGGAGTCCATTCAAATGAATGGGCTCTCGTGCAAAGCGCGGCCCGCACGGCCGCATAGATGTGAACCGGGGGTAAAAGCCCAACTGTATATTGTTGCTTTAAAGCGACTGAACCAAGCCGGTCCAAACAAACTATTAGCTTCACTAACAAAAGCAGCGGCTTTATTTACTGTATGTATGCTTAGCTATACAGTTGCAAGAAAAAGTATGTGAACCCCTTGGGATTACGTGGAGTTTTGCATGAATTGGGCATAAAATGTGCTCTGAACGTCATCTAAGTCACAACAATAGAAAAACAGTCTGCTGAACATAATACTACACAAACATTAGATGTTGCCATGGTTTAATTGCACATAACATGTAAACATTCACAGTGCAGGGAGGAAAAAGTATGTGAGGCCCTAGCTTAATGACTTCTCCCAGAGCTAATTGGAGCCAGGAGTGAGCCAACCTTGACTCCAATCAGTGTGATGATATTGGATGTGTTGCCGACAGCTGTCCTGCCCTTAAAAAACACACACCTGTTTTGGGTTTACTGGTTTCAAGAAAGACTGTCTGATGGGAACCATGCCTTGCAGAAAAGAGCTCTCAGAAGACCTACGATCAAGAATTGTTGACTTGCATGAAGCTGGAAAGGGTTACAAAAGTATGTCCAAAAGCCTTGATGTTCATGTGTCCACGGTAAGACAGACTGTCTACAAATGGAGAAAGTTTAGCACTGTTGCTACTCTCCCTAGGCGTGGTCGTCCTGTAAAAATGACTGCAAGAGCACAGAGCAGAATGCTGCATGAGGTAAAGAAGAATCCCAGAGTGTCAGCTAAAGACCTACAGAAATCTCTGGCACATGATAACATTTTTGTTGACACATCTACAATAAGGAAAACATTTAACAAGAATGGAGTACATGGGAAGACACCACGGAGGAAGCCATTGCTGTCCAAAAAGAATATTGCAGCACGTTTGAAGTTTGCAAAAGAGCACCCGGATGTTCCACAGCACTACTGGCAAAATATACCGTGGACAGATGAAACCAAGATTGAGTTGTTTGGGAAGAACGCACAACACGATGTGTGGAGAAAAAAAAAAAAGGCACAGCACACCAACATCAAAACCTCATCCCCACTGTAAAACATGGCAGAGGGAGCATCATGGTTTGGGGCTGCTTTGCTGCCTTAGGGCCTGGACTGATTGTTGTCATTGATGGGAAAATGAATTCCAGAGTTTATCAAGACATTTTTGCAGGAAAACTTATGACCATCTGTCCGCCAACTGAAGCTCCGCAGAGGATGGGTGATGCAACAGGACAATGACCCAAAGCATACAAGTCATTCAACAAAACAATGGCTGCAACAGCACAGAATACGCCTTCTGGAGTGGCCCAGTCAGAGTCCTGACCTCAACCCGATTGAAATGCTGTGGCATGACCTTAAGAGAGCGATTCACACCAGACATCCCAAGAATATTGCTACACTGAAACAGTTTTGTGAAGAGGAGTGGTCCAAAATTACTCCAGATCGTTGTGCAGGTCTGATCTGCAACTACAGGAAATGTTTGGTTGAGGTTATTGCTGCCAAAGGAGGGTCAACCAGTTATTAAGTCCAAAGGTTCACATACTTTTTCCTCCCTGCACTGTGAATGTTTACATGTTATGTGCAATTAAACCATGGCAACATTTAATGTTTGTGTAGTATTATGTTCAGCAGACTGTGTTCCTCTATTGTTGTGACTTAGATGAGATTCAGAGCACATTTTATGCCCAATTCATGCAAAACTCCATGTAATCCCAAGGGGTTCACATACTTTTTCTTGCAACTGTATATGGTATATTATCTGTCCCACTCCTGGAACAAAATCAAGTTGGGCTGAGAGCTTATCATGCATTCACAGGAAGTGTTGTATTTTCTGAATGAACACAAGTTTCCTCTAATTGGCTGAGATCATGACATCATTAGCCTGCCTCATCCAATCAGAGAAAGCTTTATATTCATTCAAAATGTGAATGGTTGAGCAGTGCTCAGCCCAACTTGATTTTGTTCGAGCAGCAGGAGAGGAAGTTCCCATCCTCTTGCCACAACATGCTACATACAGTGCTGACAACCATTAAGTCTATTGTAAGTTCCTCTTTAGTAGAAAACTGGATATTTTAAGGATCATCTGCAAGTCTATTACCCTCTTTTCATGATATCAGTGATTAAAATCCAGTTTGAATACCACTGTCTATATGTAAAATGGGATAATTAATGCATCTTGTACCAGTGACATTCTCTGTGTGTGATGGTGTAACCAAGACAGGAAGAAAACAGATAAAGCCAGCATAAAAAGGTACTTCTAATTCCTCGCAATACAAATTTTCTTTGGTGTCAGTTGAACCATCAAAATCTAATGAGCAAACCAAGAATTTATATGATCAAGTACACAAAGCAGAAAAAGTACTAACCTTACCACCTATCCGGACCTGAGCCTGAAGTTTTGCTAGTTTTTCCTGATTCATAATGGACCTAAAAACAAACAAATTTTTTTTTATATTCTTTCTGAAACACAAAATAGATTGTAGAAAAAAAAAAAAAAAATCAAAGTTGACAGCCAAGTAAGACAGATTCTAAATGACAGTGTAATATTGCATCCCATGTTGAAATAATCTTCAGGACAAAGCAATAAAATCAAGGTCTCATTTTCAAAAGACTTCCTATTCCCACATTTTTCAGTACGTGAAAACGTGATTCTTTAAAGAGGTAAAATCCACGCTAAGCCTTGCACCAGAGGAAGCCCAGGAAACATTTTTGTCCCATTTACTGGCAGTTTACAGTATGTGACCATGCCCATTAAGTAGTCTAGAGGCATTTTAAGCTCAGCATTTAAAGGCAGAGAAAAAAAAAAAAAACGTTTTGCTAAATGCTCCTAAACGCTCAAAATTAGCATTTTGCCAAGGGCACCGGATTTTTTTAAGGCAGTATGCATGGAGCCTGAAACAAGTTCTGCCTCAAGCAAAGCAACTCACACTAATCAAAAGATCAAATTAATAAAAATTCTTCAAGTGACACCGTCACCCACATGGTAACTTTTACTAAAAGCGGAGATCCTATACTTACCTTTTCAGAGGCCCACTTGTTAAAACACCACCGCTTCTGTCCCTGCCCACCCGTAACGTGTGCAGAATACCTGCTCCCCCGCTAAACCTGGCGCTTCCACCAATTGTCTTATATGTCACTACAGAAGTAACCACAGCGCACATCAAGGGAAAGCAGTATTCGTGCCATCCAACCGCTCGAATACCTGAAGCAGCCAGAGGGAAGCAAAGCAGCGGCATTTTAACAAAGCAGCCGCTAAAATGGCACTGATAGAGCTTTATTCTTCACAAGGTGTTCTTCAGTTAAGGCAGGATCACTAACCACCTCCCGCAAGCCATATAGTAAAATGACGGACGCAAGGTGGTAATCTCGTTTTGGGAGGACGTCATATGACGTCCTCCCATTCTAACCGCGCATGCGTGGCTCCTGGAGCACGGCGATTGGCGGTGCGCTGTGTCCCTCGGACACAGCAGATCACCGATCCACGGAAAGAGCCGAATATGTCGGCTCAGTCATGTGATCAGCTGTGTCCAATCACAGCTGATCACATGTAAATAGGGAAATGCCGGTTATCGGCATTTCTCTCCTTTCGAGCTGTCACGCTGACAGAGCAGAGGAGAGCTGGTAATCGGCATGCCACGGAGGGGACATGTACACTGATCACAGAGCACCGATTATCAGTGTATCCCCAGCAGTGCCACCTGTCAGTGCTCATCAGTGCCACCCACCAGTGCCCAGTGATGCCTGTCAATGCCCATCAGTGCCACCTACCAGTGCAGCCTATCAGTGCCCATCGCTGCAGCCTCATTAGCGCACAACAGTGAAGGATAAAAATCACTTATTTACAAAATTTTATAACAAAAAACTAAGAAAAAACTTTTTTTTTTTACATTTTTTTTTTACATTTTCAGTGGTTTTTGGTTTAAGAAAAAATAAACCCAGAGTTGATTAAATACCACCAAAATAAAGATGTCACAAAAAAATGATAAAAATTTCATATGGGTACAGTGTTGCATGACCGCGCAATTGTCATTCAAAGCGCAACAGCACTAAAAGCTGGAAATTGGCCTGGGCAGGAAGGAGGTATAAGTGCCCAGTAGGCTTGTGGTTAAAGTGCAATCTTTGTGTTGGCCACAGTGACCAGATTAAAACTGTCATTTCTATTGTACATATTGAATAACTAAAATTATCAGACAAGTTAACTAAGGGCTCATGTACACTGCAGCTGAAAACTGACATTCAGTAGCTGTTCAGCGGTTTTTTTTTTTCCCCAGCAGCCCCTGAACTCTCCCTAATGTTCTCCTATGTGTCCATGTACACATCGTTGTTTACAGTCATTTTTTTTGAACGCACCAAACTTGCGTTCAGGAGTAGATTTTATCAGCGTTTCAAACGCCAAACGCTTGTAAACGCGGCCAACTGCGTTTATAAGCGCTTGCATCTAGAAGCGTTTTTTTAACTGTTCCATATCCAGATGCTGTCCAGAGCTTTTTTCATTATCAGAAATGCATGCAAAGCATTTTCCATGTATTCAAATGGACCGGTACACCAGCGCAGTCAGTTCCAGGTTTTACATGAAGGAAAAAAAATGGTAGAACGTGCCGC
Source organism: Staurois parvus (assembly GCF_062004578.1). Classification (NCBI taxonomy): domain Eukaryota; kingdom Metazoa; phylum Chordata; class Amphibia; order Anura; family Ranidae; genus Staurois; species Staurois parvus. Next base: position 15,266,525 of record NW_028318143.1, on the reverse strand, counting down.
ATTATGCTCATGATGGGATCCATAGTGAATACAACCAGAAAAGACAGGTCATCTCAACACATACTGCTCTCTCTGCTTCTGCTCTCTATTTCTCTCAAAATATCTGAAACAGTTAATTTTTTACTGTTTTTCAGTGCATTCTGGGCATTTTGGAAGGTCTCCTGATTTTTCTTTAAAAAACGCTTGTAAACGCAAACGCGGCTAAACAGATTTTTTAACCTACATTTTCCAGCAGTCAGTTTCCATCGTTCAGAAGTGTTTGCCAAACGTCCCGTGTACATGGAACCCTAAGGCAACAGACTTGCATGTCAGACACAAGAACCATTATTTGTGCTAAAAACGTTTTTCTCTGCCAAATATACTGGGTGGAGGGGCCTGGATACAGTAAAACATTCCATTTATTTCTCATCAACTCAAACTATTCATAGGACTCATAAGTTAATACTAGCAAACAAATTGTTACATCAAACAAAACGAATTTTGCTACAGATTTTAGAAAGTATAGGGAAATCTTTAGGGCTCATGAACACTACAGCTGCTAAACTGACGTTCAGAAGCTATTGAGCGCTTTTTTCAGCAGCCCCTGAACTCTGTTTTCCTAGGTGTCCATGTACACGTTTACAGTCATTTCCTTGAACGCACCAAAATTCCATTCAGGAGTAGATTTTACCGGCACTTCAAACACCAAAAGCTTGTAAACGCCGTTAGCTGCGTTTACAACCATTTGCGTTTGGACGCGTTTTTTGACAGGTCCACATCCAGATGCTGTCCAGAGCCTTTTTTCTTCATCAAAAATGCATGCAAAGCGTTTTCCATGTATTCAAATGGACCCGGTACACCAGCGCAGTCAGTTCCAGCTTTTGCGAAGGAAACAAAATGGTAGAACGTGCTTCATTATGCTCATGATGGGATCCATAGTGAATACAACCAGAAAAGACAGGTCATCTCAACACATACTGCTCTCTCTGCATCTACTCTATTTCTCTCAAAAATGTCTGAAATAGTTAATTACTATTTTTCAGTGCATTCTGGGCATTTGGGAGGGTCTCCTGAGGATATCTATTAAAAACGCTTCTAAACGTAAATGCTCATAAATGCAGTATGCAAACGCAGCTAAACTGACGGTTTTTAACCTACGTTTTCCAGCAGTCAGAATAGTTTTCCAAAGGTCCCGTGTACATGAGCCCTTAAAATTGTGCCCTTCTCAGCTGAGGAAGAATACACTATTAGTTTTTCTAGCAACGATCGAAAACCGAATATACACTGGCAGAGAGAAGTTCGGCCTCTGCTTGTCTTGCTGTGTAGATGGTGACAGAAAAGTGCTCACCTAGCACTGAAGAATGAAGGAATGAACAGCTGGCAGTCGCAAAACCATGGAGTGTAGTAATCGGTTTCAAACCGTACCCTAAAAAAACCCAACATGATCAGCTGAGAGGGTGGCATTATTTTATTGGATTCATCCTTGCCCGGAATTCCTACTTTAAATGGAACATGTGAGGAGCAAAAATATGAAAAGGTGTCTGCTAACCCCGGCTGTTATTCATTTCCTATCTTCACTACCTAGAGCAGTGGTTCTTAACCTGGGTTCGATCGAACCCCAGGGGTTCGGTGAATCAGTCTTGCGGGTTCGGCGGAGGTGAAGACCCACACCCGACTCATATGATTCGTGCAGTAAATATTCATTATTATGTTTTTGTTTTTGTGTGAAAAATCATGTTTTAATGGTTTTGTTCTTTTTTCTTAATGGTTTTGTTCATTTTGTGCACCTATGTATAAATATATACCTAAATATATACCTATGTTTTGAATTTTAAAAATCATATTTTATTTTTCCAATTAAGAAGGGTTCGGTGAATGCACATATGAAACTGGTGGGGTTCAGTACCTCCAACAAGGTTAAGAACCACTGACCTAGACAAAATATTCAGGTCTAGCAAAGCCAAGCATGACCCTCCCCAAGTGACCCTAAGTGCCCGGTCATACAGGTGCAATTTGCGAATTGAAATTGCATCTAATGAATGTGAATGTCAGTGTCTTAACATGTTCGATTTGCTGCAGTGCGATTTCTAAAGTAGTTCTTGCATTACTTTTTCTGCAGTTTACTGCGATTTCACATCCATAGAACATTAATGGAAACCGCAATGCAAATGACAAGAAAATCGTTAAAAAATCTTCACAAGGTGCAATAAAGTCAGACATCACACACAAATCACAGCGGTGTGACCAGTGACTAAGGCTCCATTCACACAGTTTTTTCAAATCATGGGTGGAATCGCTGCGATTCTGTCCACGATTTGAAAACGAACTGTGTTTTTTTCTGCAACCACTCTTCATTTTTCCATGCAACAAACATGCCGCAAGTGCGCAAATAAAATCATGGGACGCACAACACATTTTCTTGGCGCAATTGCGGCACGTTTGCAAGCAAAAAACAGCATTTTTTTTTTTAAAATGACTGGCACCTAAACACACGATCGTACGTTTTGACATTTTCACAGCGCGTTTTCAAATCGCAGGCAGATTTGCGATTCCACCCACGTTTTGAAACGCCTTAGTGTAAATGGAGCCTTGGTGTCTTCCCACCTGTTCTAGCAAAACTAAGTGATACACAGCAGTTAACCAATAACGACAAGCAATGTCACAGTCAGAAAAAAATAAAATAAAAGTGCAGGTCTAGGTATACTTAAAGGAGAAAAAAAAAAAAAACCAAAACAAAAAATGCATCTGTATTAAAGTAAAAAAACCTCTTGTATGTACCCCCCCCAGCCCCCTCACCTAAGCCTGATCTCGAACCAGCGCTTTGCCTGAGAGCAGCGGGGCTCTCCACCCTCTCTCCCCTCACTGGACAGAGACAACACCAGAAGTCATTCCTGCTGCTGTCAATCACAGCCTGTGAGGAGAGATCAGAGGGGCAGGGGTGGGTGCCGAGACATGCTCGGAGTCCATGGACACACAGAGTGCGCCACAGGGTTGAGCCTGTGCGAGTGCCCCCATAGCAAGCAGCTTGCTATAGGGGGCATGGTGGAGGGGAGGAGCCATTCTGTGAGGAGGGAGTGGGGGACGTGGTTTGCCAACGCTGTGTGCATCTATGGAAACACAAAGCCCAGCTCAGGGGTGCGCACAAACACACCTGAACCCCCAGCTTGCTTAGGTAACTGGTGTAGAAGGAACAGACAGTGCCAGTGGGGGATCACCAACAGGAGGAAAGCAAGCATAACATAATTTTAGGGGAAAAAATTGGATTCACTTTAAGTACAGGCGCTTTCATTTGGCCAATAACTACGTTTATCTACGCCTTACAGTTCATTGACACAATGCTCACTGGGAAGGCGGTTTCATATGTGGTCAGTTGGAAGAAACCCCCTTCTTAAAGCTGAAAAGACTGGTGACAGTGATTACTTATCTGAGCGGCAGCAATTGCTCAAACAACATCTTGAAATCTCATGACAAAGACTGGCTTAGAAGATAACAGGGCTGGCCCCATGGCTACTCCCTAAAATAACTGTACTATGAGAAATTATTTTAGTAAATATAAACTGCTAAATACTTTCTGATCAGCAGTTAGACCAGTCTTGTGATCACCATCAGTGTCCAGCAGAGCACTCGTTAAAGCTTGTAGGAGTTTTCATTCTCCCCCGATTGCCCTATGAGGCTGCAGGACCCCTGACCCTCTGTCTGGACAGTGCTGATTGGTGCTGTGCTGATCACATCCCAAGGGAAAAAAAAAAAAAACTCTCTAGCCCACGGGTGTCAAACTGGCAGGCCCTCCACCTATTGCCAAGAGGTATTACAAGATTGACAGTTACAAGCATGACTCCCAAAGACAGAGGCATGATGGGACTTGAAGTTTCACAACAGCTGGAGGGCCGCCAGCTTGACACCCCTGTCTGGCTGTACACACTAAACTGAGCATGTGCAGCTTGCCACCAAAGGCTCTGTTCTGTCAGCAGATGGATTGGGAATGGTAGAAGGGGAAAATCAGAGAAGACAGGATCAAACTGCCTTTTTACACAATGCAGAGGATAACCCCTTAGGTTCCACAGTGAGTATAACAAGCATGCTTTACTGCATATACAGACTGATTTTGTGTTCGGTAACACTTTAGATCAACAAAATAGCCAGGCAATCAGCAGTTCCTCTCACCCCGCAGCTGCTCTCACATTTCAAAATCAGTGAGCTGTGTGGGCCTCCAAAAACACATGAACACCACACCAAAAATTCCTGAAAAGCACACATACAGGTGTGATCCTAGCCAAGAGCTATTAAAGTGGTTGTAAAGGCTTAAGGTTTTTTACCTTTATGCATGAAAGTAAGAAAACCTCAGTGCAGCAGCTCCCCCAGCCCCCCTCCCCCAATGCTCCCTCTCAATCCAGCGATGTGTGCTGGAGTCTCTGCAACCCCAGGACTCCCTCTTCTCATTGGCTGAGACAGCAGCGAGAAGCCATTGGCTGCCGCCAATTGCAGCCAATGAGAATGAGAGGGGGTTGGGAGAAGCCACAGCTCCATGTGTGAATGGATACATGGTGCAGCAGGTGCCCCCATAGCAAGCTGCTTGCTGTGGGGACAACAGACAATGAGGGGCCAGGAGTGCTAGCAGGGGACCCAAGAAGGATCTGGGCTGCTCTGTGCAAAACCACTGCAGAGAGCAGGTAAGCATGATGTGTTTGTTATTAAAAGAAAAAAGCCTTTAAAGTGGAACTTCATTCTCAATCAACATTGACTACTTTGAATCCTTATGCTGCTAATTAGTAAATAGTTTAAAACAGGAAAGTACATCGTATTTACTTCTATTTTTTACATTTCTTCAGTCACTGCCTACATTCCATGCCTACGAAAAGGATGTTAAACATCCCAGGAGTCTTTAGGAGGAGAGGGGTTTTCCCAGTTAAGCACACCCTCCTGCCTGCATGCCTGAACCAAGGGCAGATGGATTCCAGGAATTGCTACATGAACCTGCCCTTACTCAAAATGGCAACAACCAGAAATGCTAGGGGTGTTTTTCTAAGTGATTTCTCAGAAAAACAAAGCATGGAGAAATGGATGGGGGAGTTTGCTTTGATTATTAAAAATGAAATAAATAGAGTTTTTGGTGTTCAGATGCAGTGTATGGGCAGCACAGTGGCTAAATGGTCCGGGTCGCTGGTTTCCAACCACGGCACCACCTGCCTGGAGATTGCATGTTCTCCCTGTGACTGCGTTGGTTTCCTCCTACACTCCAAAGACATGCTGGTAGGTTAATTGGCTCCTGTCTAAATTGGCCCTAGTAGGTGTATGTATGAATGTAAGTTAGGGACCTTAGATTGTACACCCCTTGAGGGTTAGGGACTGATGTGAATGTCGAATATATGTAAAGCGCTGCGTAAATTGACGGCGCTATATAAGCACCTGTAATAAATAAATAATAGTTCCACTGTCCTTACTAACCTATGATTATGCTGCAGACAACTGACATTTCTCAAGAGAGTGGATATAAAAACTTGGCTATGAAAATGATACAACTTCAGAAGGCGGTTGATCTGGATGGACCAGGGTATAAATACTGACTTCTATATCCTCATTATACTAAAATGCTGGAAGCAAAACCAAAGATATGTTCCCTCTGCTGTACAGCGCTCCGTCCATTGTAGTATTTCATGGAGGGCAGATAAAAATAGAAGCACCTCATCAGCACGTTCCAACTGACAGGTCATCATATGGTCAGTACAATTCTAAAAGGGCTGCTGGAAAACAAACCCCCAATGTACTCTAACAACCTGTTTCTTTTCTATTCACAAAGCTTCACACATTATCCATTTGTGGCCATGTGACTAATTCTCCAATCTCCTTGGATTCAGTTGAAAATAAAATGTAGCTTTTTGAAAGTGTATCCTTCTGTGTTGGGTGTACTAGAGCAGATAGAAGCAGGCAGCAAAGTCAAACATTGTACATGACCAGAACACGTAAATGAAATCATGCAAACACCAAGGCCCCAGTCACATCTGAGCATTTTTTTTTTTAACTCAAAACCACATGTGTGTCAATGGTGGCTGTTCACGAGTGTTCCGTCACCTGTAGCTCAATGCCAGTCCCTCCATAAGCTGCTTTTGGGATGGATTTGGACATTTCTGGCCCCACAGACTTCAATGGGAACTCCTCAAAAATGTGCAAATCAGGTTTTTTTTCATAGGCATTTTTTAACCTGTACGAACTAGCCTCCACTCCCCAGTGCTTTCAGCTGGCTAATGCAAAAGGTTTAGTATTGCTAAACCCCGGACCCTGCATTCACTATATCTGGTCTCCCCGGACCCTGCATTCACTATATCTGGTCTCCCCGGACCCTGCATTCACTATATCTGGTCTCCCCGGACCCTGCATTCACTATATCTGGTCTCCCCGGACCCTGCATTCACTATATCTGGTCTCCCCGGACCCTGCATTCACTATATCTGGTCTCCCCGGACCCTGCATTCACTATATCTGGTCTCCCCGGACCCTGCATTCACTATATCTGGTCTCCCCGGACCCTGCATTCACTATATCTGGTCTCCCCGGACCCTGCATTCACTATATCTGGTCTCCCCGGACCCTGCATTCACTATATCTGGTCTCCCCGGACCCTGCATTCACTATATCTGGTCTCCCCGGACCCTGCATTCACTATATCTGGTCTCCCCGGACCCTGCATTCACTATATCTGGTCTCCCCGGACCCTGCATTCACTATATCTGGTCTCCCCGGACCCTGCATTCACTATATCTGGTCTCCCCGGACCCTGCATTCACTATATCTGGTCTCCCCGGACCCTGCATTCACTATATCTGGTCTCCCCGGACCCTGCATTCACTATATCTGGTCTCCCCGGACCCTGCATTCACTATATCTGGTCTCCCCGGACCCTGCATTCACTATATCTGGTCTCCCCGGACCCTGCATTCACTATATCTGGTCTCCCCGGACCCTGCATTCACTATATCTGGTCTCCCCGGACCCTGCATTCACTATATCTGGTCTCCCCGGACCCTGCATTCACTATATCTGGTCTCCCCGGACCCTGCATTCACTATATCTGGTCTCCCCGGACCCTGCATTCACTATATCTGGTCTCCCACAGAACAGGGAAATGCAATTATTTTAGTAAATATAAACTGCTAAATACCTTTTCTCATCAGCAGTTAGAGCAGTCTTGTGACTTCTACCAGTGTTTAGCAAAGCAATGGTTAAAGCTTGTAGGAGTTTGTATTCTGCTCTAGGAGGATGCAGAACCCCTGACCTCTGTCTGGACAGAGCTGATTGGCCCTGTGCTGATCACCTGCACTCTCCCAAGAAAAAAAAAACTCCCAAGAAAAAAACCCTCTAGCAATACACACCAAACTGAGCATGTGCAGTGCGACCCTCACACGTCTTATCGGGAGATAGGAGGGGGACATCGGAAGGGGAGGATCAGAGAAGTCAGGATCAAACGGCTTTTTTTTTTTTTTTTTTTTTACACAATGCAGACGATTAACCCCTTAGGTTCAACAGCAAGTATAACAAGCATGCTTTAGATACAGTGATTTTACGGTTGTGGGTTTAGTAACACTTTAAAAATGCACATCTTTTTGCAGGTAAATAAAAAATAATAAATGCTCATTTTTTTCCCCTCACACTAGGAGCCTGGATAGCAGATCGCTGGTGCCATGCAGGACTCCTGCAGACCTGTATCTGTGCACTTGTACAGGCAGACAGATACACACTTACAGGAAGAGACCATGAACTGCCACAGCACTCAACAGCACCCTGGTAGTTCATTGAAAACTACAAGCTGACAGCCGCAAAGGCTGTCAGGACTTATAGCTTCCCCTTCACGGAACTCTGTGAATGAATGACACGGGTTGGTGGGCGGAGCCCCGCACAGCTGGGTTTTTTTTTTTGTAGTAACAGCTAGCAGGGGGACAAGATCCCCCACTAGCTGTCACTAGATGCAGCAGAACAGGGAGATGCTGCAAGAATGAGAACATGTTACATGTTCCACCCTAAAAATGGGCAGAACGTGTAACATGTTCCCATAGGTTAACTTACCCTTTAAGCATGAATACACATGTAAACACTTGAAAATTGCTTCTAAAACGTGCTTAAAAAAAAAAAAAAAGCTGAAAATCGCTGAAGTGTGAAGATTTAGAGCTCATTCACACCAGGCCACACGGATGTATGAACACAAGACCATGTTCACTTTTTATCTTAGCTTTAGTGGTGTGATGAAATTACACTTTTATCCATCTCAGTAGATTGGTGACCAACAGTGACTTCAGCTGACCTCCGACGTGTTGTGGAAATATTGGTTGTATTTTTAGGTGATGCACTACAACCTGCACCCAAGGCAGCGTTGTGGTGTGCCCAGGCTGTGCAGCTCAAAAGAACTGTCCTGACCGAGCCCTAAGGCTAGGTTCACATATGTGCGGGTGGTGCCGCTGTGGATCCGCACGAAAATCTACGCAGCTGCACCACCCGCACAGAGAAATGCGGACACACGGGCGGGTGCCATTACATCTAATGGCACGCCGCACGCACTGGAAACTGCAACCGAGAATCCTGTGCGGGCTGCGTTTTCAGAAATGCAGGGACAACTTCTCTGCATATCACAGGGCACAGGAGTCCAATCAAATGAATGGGCTCTCGTGCCCAACATGGCCGCATATATATGAACCAGGGGTAAAACTACTATGATTGGCTCTCACAAGGGTCACATGAGAAGCAGTGACTGACAGCTGCCGGTGACACCCTGGTCCATGTGATGCGAGTTTGCTCTATGCACACAACCTTGGCCTGTTACATATGTGCATTAGTCAGGAGGAGGATGATGTCACACAGTCACTTTAGTATAAGGATTTAGAGGAAGCCAGGCAGTAATAAATAGGTCAGTAAACACGGAGATTCTAAGTACCTGTCCTGCACAAGCAGGGATGCAGAAATCAAAGCTTTCTGATTTTCCCTTTTACATCATGCTTGTCCCTGGTCTGCCACAGAGCACTGAAGGCAGGCACAGCCAGAAATCTGGTAGTTTCAAGAGGGCCAGCAATGGCAGCCACACACCTCTCTTATCACAGAGTCCATTTAAGTGCCAGTTCACATATATGCGATTGGATGCATTTTGAACCACATCCAATCCGTATGACATGTGAAAAAAAACATTGCTTCCTATGGTGCATGTTCACATATGTCTGGTGCACTGGCAGTGCGGATTCAGTGAGGATTGAAAGAGTCATGTATGATTGCTGAGCAGTGCGGTCCGGTTCAGGTGCAGATTACAGGCTATTGACTTCTATGGGAACTGTTACTAAACCAAATGTGTGAACAGGATAAAATCCTGAGCTAATCCTGTCCTGAACCTGATGTAAACCTGACATGAACCACTGAATCAATTAGCTGTGAAACCTGAGCTTCAATCCGCACCGCGCATGTGTGAGTCAGCCCACTCCCCCCTCAAGCATAGCTCTCTAGTCTACACTCCCCCAATTCACCTGGATCCCTACACTCCCATCTTTTACTCTCCCAGATGCCTACAGCCCCCTCCTCAAATGTAGACTCCTAAACCCCCCCCCCTCAAATGTGGATCTCTGCACCCCCCCCCTCAAATGTGGATCTCTGCACCCCCCCCCCCTCAAATGTGGATCTCTGCACACCCCCCCCCCTCAAATGTGGATCTCTGCACCCCCCCTCAAATGTGGATCTCTGCACCCCCCCTCAAATGTGGATCTCTGCACCCCCCCCCCTCAAATGTGGATCTCTGCACCCCCCCCCCCCCAAATGTGGATCTCTGCACCCCCCCCCCCCTCAAATGTGGATCTCTGCACCCCCCCCCCCTCAAATGTGGATCTCTGCACCCCCCCCCCCCTCAAATGTGGATCTCTGCACCCCCCCCCTCAAATGTGGATCTCTGCACCCCCCCCCCTCAAATGTGGATCTCTGCACCCCCCCCCCTCAAATGTGGATCTCTGCACCCCCCCCCCTCAAATGTGGATCTCTGCACCCCCCCCCCCTCAAATGTGGATCTCTGCACCCCCCCCCCCTCAAATGTGGATCTCTGCACCCCCCCCCCCTCAAATGTGGATCTCTGCACCCCCCCCCCCAAATGTGGATCTCTGCACCCCCCCCCCCCAAATGTGGATCTCTGCACCCCCCCCCCCCCCCCCAAATGTGGATCTCTGCACCCCCCCCCCCCTCAAATGTGGATCTCTGCACACCCCCCCCTCAAATGTGGATCTCTGCACACCCCCCCCCCAAATGTGGATCTCTGCACACCCCCCCCCCAAATGTGGATCTCTGCACCCCCCCCCCAAATGTGGATCTCTGCACCCCCCCCCCCAAATGTGGATCTCTGCACCCCCCCCCAAATGTGGATCTCTGCACCCCCCCCCCCCAATGTGGATCTCTGCACCCCCCCCCCCCAATGTGGATCTCTGCACCCCCCCCCCCAATGTGGATCTCTGCACCCCCCCCCCCCAATGTGGATCTCTGCACCCCCCCCCCCCAATGTGGATCTCTGCACCCCCCCCCCCCAATGTGGATCTCTGCACCCCCCCCCCCCAATGTGGATCTCTGCACCCCCCCCCCCCAATGTGGATCTCTGCACCCCCCCCCCCAATGTGGATCTCTGCACCCCCCCCTCAAATGTGGATCTCTGCACCCCCCCCCTCAAATGTGGATCTCTGCACCCCCCCCTCAAATGTGGATCTCTGCACCCCCCCCTCAAATGTGGATCTCTGCACCCCCCCCTCAAATGTGGATCTCTGCACCCCCCCCCCCTCAAATGTGGATCTCTGCACCCCCCCCCCTCAAATGTGGATCTCTGCACCCCCCCCCCCCTCAAATGTGGATCTCTGCACCCCCCCCCCCCTCAAATGTGGATCTCTGCACCCCCCCCCCCCTCAAATGTGGATCTCTGCACCCCCCCCCTCAAATGTGGATCTCTGCACCCCCCCCTCAAATGTGGATCTCTGCACCCCCCCCCCCTCAAATGTGGATCTCTGCACCCCCCCCCCTCAAATGTGGATCTCTGCACCCCCCCCCCCTCAAATGTGGATCTCTCCCCCCCCCCCTCAAATGTGGATCTCTGCACCCCCCCCCCCTCAAATGTGGATCTCTGCACCCCCCCCCCCTCAAATGTGGATCTCTGCACCCCCCCCCCCCCAAATGTGGATCTCTGCACCCCCCCCCCCTCAAATGTGGATCTCTGCACCCCCCCCCCCTCAAATGTGGATCTCTGCACCCCCCCCCTCAAATGTGGATCTCTGCACCCCCCCCCCCTCAAATGTGGATCTCTGCACCCCCCCCCCTCAAATGTGGATCTCTGCACCCCCCCCCTCAAATGTGGATCTCTGCACCCCCCCCCTCAAATGTGGATCTCTGCACCCCCCCCCCCCTCAAATGTGGATCTCTGCACCCCCCCTCAAATGTGGATCTCTGCACCCCCCCCCCCTCAAATGTGGATCTCTGCACCCCCCCTCAAATGTGGATCTCTGCACCCCCCCCCCTCAAATGTGGATCTCTGCACCCCCCCCCCCCCTCAAATGTGGATCTCTGCACCCCCCCCCCCCCTCAAATGTGGATCTCTGCACCCCCCCCCTCAAATGTGGATCTCTGCACCCCCCCCCCTCAAATGTGGATCTCTGCACCCCCCCCCCCTCAAATGTGGATCTCTGCAACCCCATTTCCCCACAACCCCATGTGAATCGCTGCACCCCTCCCCCGACTGCGGCTCGCTTCCTCCCCTCTCCCTGGGCTACGGACCCCCCATTCTATAGCGATGTAGTCCCCTCCCCATGGTGACCTCCAGCGCGGACACTCCGGGCCGGTCTCGCACAGACAGCCGGGGGAGGGGGGATGCATCCAGATCTATAGACCGCTCCGGGTCACCTCCTCCGTCCCCGGCCTATACCGGACATCAGAGCCCCCGGTGACTGGGCCGGGACAGCACCGGCCGAGGGGGAACCACAAGATCCAGCAGACAGGACGAGGCCTACAATGGGAGGATTTCCCAGGGAGCCCCGCGCTTCCCGGACACCGACAACAGAGAGTGCGGCCCCTTCGGCCGGGACACTGCCAGCCCCGCACACTGTCCGCCCCCCTCCCCTCACCGGGGAAACAGCCCCGCACACTGCCCGCCACCCACCGTTCACCCGCCACAAAGGAACCCTCACCAAACAGCTCCGCTCCAACACGAGGTAATCAAGATGGCGAAAAATGGCAGAGAGGCGGGACCTCACGGCGTGATGCAATCGGGGGGCGGAGCCTGACAACAACCGTATGGCGCTGCCCGGGAGTGTGTGCTGGGCATATTAATAGGGAAGAGGTCGCAGTACGGTGACGTCGTGACAATAAAGTACATCATTGTGAGCCAGAAATCTCTCCACTCCCATGTCACTGCGCGCTCCATTAACGGAGAACTACAGCCAGCACCTTTATTTATTCTGGACAGAGGAAAGGAACAATCATCCCTCACCTGGCAGTCTTGTCCCATTGGGGAGATTTCCCTTCACTTCCTGTCTGATAGCCAGGGGCGGACTGACCATTCGAGCACTCGGGCATTGCCCTAGGGCCCGGGGTCATTAGGGGGCCCCATGAGATGCCTCTGGTACCTTTCATTGGCTGTTTCATAGGCTTTTTTGGGTGTGGGTGAGGACACAGGGGCCCCATGATCCCCTATTGCCCGGGGGCCCCATAAGTTGTCAGTCCACCCCTGCTCATAGCCAAACAGGAAGTGAGATTTCACTTCCTGTCTCAGAGCCAAACAGGAAGTGAGAGGAAATCCCTCTAAAGTGAGGGAATCCCCCAGTATCACCAGAACTGTTGTCACCATGGGAAGATATAACCTCTATGACAGTTTTGGTGTCAACCCCAAATATTTGTTTTACTTCCACTGTCAGTGATAAGAGGTCAGGCCTCATACATACCAGGTGTCTGCTCAGCACCTCTGAGTGCCTTTTCTGCTGACAGGAGAAAACCTGCTTATAAAACCAGTACACTGCGTATTGCAGACATGTTTATACACGTTCATGCCTTAATGCGGAGGTCCACCCAAAAGTGGAAGCTCCGCCTCCCTCCACTGCCACATTTGGCACATTTTGGGGGGGGGGGGAGCGAATATCTGGTTTCGACAGGTACCTGCTTCCACTTCCGCCTCACGACGCCCGGCGGTCTCCCCGGACCCTGCATTCACTATATCTGGTCTCCCCAGACCCTGCATTCACTATATCTGGTCTCCCAAGACCCTGCCTTCACTATATCTGGTCTCCCCGGACCCTGCATTCACTATATCTGGTATTCCAAGACCCTGCCTTAACTATATCCGGTCTCCCCGGACCCTGCACTCACTATATCTGGTCTCCCCGGACCCTGCATTCACTATATCTGGTCTCCCAAGACCCTGCCTTCACTATATCTGGTCTCCCCGGCCCCTGCATTCACGATATCCGGTCTCCCCGGACCCTGCATTCACTATATCTGGTCTCCCCGGACCCTGCACTCACTATATCTGGTCTCCCCAGACCCTGCACTCACTATATCCGGTCTCCCTGGACCCTGCATTCGCTATATCTGGTCTCCCCGGACCCTGCATTCACTATATCTGGTCTCCCTGGACCCTGCATTCACTATATCCGGTCTCCCCGGCTCACAACGCCCGGCGGTCTCCCCGGACCCTGCATTCACTATATCTGGTCTCCCCGGACCCTGCATTCACTATATCTGGTCTCCCCGGACCCTGCATTAACTATATCTGGTCTCTCACGGTACACAGAACATGGAAATGCAATTATTATAGTAAATATAAACTGCTAAATACCTTTTCTCATCAGCAGTTAGAGCAGTCTTGTGACTTCAGCAGAGCACTGGTTAAAGCTTGTAGGAGGAGTTTTCTTTCTGCTCTAGGAGGATGCAGAACCCCTGACCCTCTGTCTGGACAGTGCTGATTGGCCCTGTGCTGATCACATGCACTCTCCCAAGAAAAAAAAAACCTAGCAATACACACTAAACTGAGCATGTACTTGTGGCTACGGTTCAGTCTGATCAGGAGATAAGATGATGACATTTGAACAAGAGGAGGGGCAGAGAAGACAGGATCAAACAGACTTTTTAGACAATAGAGAGGATTAACCCCTTAGGTTCCACAGTGAGCATAACAAGCATGCATTACTGCATATACAGACCGATTTTACTGTTGTGGGTTTAGTAACACTTTAACTATTAACATGCTGTCTATTGAGAATGCAGTGCATATGGGCCACTGACGTCACCGGCTGCTAATAAAGTAACTATCTCCTAAATGGTGTTCCTTGTCATAGGCTCACCTGTAGGTATAAATAAAAATTTGGACTTTACTATCACTTTCAACTGGACCAGAAGGGACACACAATAGTTGGACGGCCACATGTGCCTTAGTGTGTTGGGGTGTCATTTACAATTACTGTCATCATGACATGATAACATGTTGTGTGGGAATGTGCATGTTGTTCCACATGTTACCATGTTGAAAGTGTTTGGTGCTTAGGTCTCTTTCACATGGAGCCACTCCACTCCATTCAGCAGAGGATCCATGAACAGGGATCAGCAGGGGATCCATGAGCTTAGGGCTGTTTCACATGGAGCCGCTCCATTCAGCAGGGGATCCATGAGCTTAGGGCTGTTTCACGTGGAGCTGCTCCATTTGGCAGGGGATCCATGAGGGGGGATCAGCAGGGGATCCATGAGCTTAGGGCTCTTTTACATGGAGCCGCTCCATTCAGCAGGGGATCCATGAGGGGGGATCAGCAGGGGGCTTTTCACATGGAGTCACTCCATTCAGCAGGGGATCCATGAGCGGGGATCAGCAGGGGGCTTTTCACATGGAGTCACTCTATTCAGCAGGGGATCCATGAGCGGGGATCAGCAGGGGATCCATGAGTTTAGGGCTCTTTCACATGGAGCCACTCCATTCAGCAGGGGATCCATGAGCTTAGGACTCTTTCACGTGTCGCTGCTCCGCTCTGTTCAGCAGAGGATTCATGAGCTGATCCCATAATGAATTGCAGCCGAATGGGATGGATGTAATTTTTTGTTAACATCTGTGCCCATCCAGTTTGTCTCCATTTACACAGTGGACAGGGACAGACCCACAATTACTCTATGTAAACAGACTTGTATCCATTTAGATCAGGAACCCTCTGATTTGTCACATTTAGTTCCAGAAAAACAGAAAAGGATACAGTGCTTTTCTGTTTTTTTCTTTCGATCTGAATGGACTTGGAGGTAGGCAGGTGTACACGGACACAAAGTCTGTTCACATCTGCCTGCCCATAGAGGTGCATGGTGCTTCTGATCAGGGTCACCTGAAAAACTGAAAGTCAAACCTGATCAGTTGCATGAAAAGACCCTTAGGGTTTGTTCACACCCCATGCATTGGCTTGCATTGGTCCAAAGAATGCAAGATCACCAAAATATCTTTAAAAATGCATCTCGAACAATTATTTGTGACACACAGAAGGTGACCACCCAGTAAGGATCTCTTAGGTGCAGGGGCGGACTGACAACTCATGGGGCCCCTGGGCAATAGGGCATCATGGGGCCCCTGGTCCTTGCCCAAACTCAAAAAAGCCTATGAAAAAGGTACCAGGGGCATCTCATGGGGCCCCCTACTGACCCGGGCCCTCGGGCAGTGCCCGAGTTTCCAAATGGTCAGTCCGCCCCTGCTTAGGTGACCACCCACTAAGTTCCACCCAGTAAGGACCTCTTCCTCAGGCAGTAGTGATAGGTCCTTAGTGGCCTCAAAACATCACTTTCTGTGTAATGAATTAATGTCCCGGGTGCATTTTGAAGATACTATGCTGGTGATTTTGTATTCTTTTGATTTTATTGCCAACTATCTGATCGTCATAGCACCTGCTTTATGGTTGGTTGCTGCAAGAAGTGGCCCTGATTCTCTGTACTGATCAGCTGTGTTGGTCAACGCAGTCCTAACACATATATAAGGCAGAAAGCCCTATTTTCTATTGTGCCAGCACACCAACGCATTGACATACTCCAAAAACAAATGAGGCAGGCACCAATTTATCCGATTGTAGCACATTTTAAAAAAGTAAGGTAATTCTTAGAAAAAAAATAGCAAAATTAAAAAGTACTGCAACATGAATAAATGAATTACAGAACAACACTTGTGATCAGCTTTTGTCAATTGACTCATATGCGTGTTGTGGCATGAACCAGCAAGCTTTTACCTCTGTAGCTATAGGAATTCAGGAGAAATTAATTCTCAAATTCACATGGCTGCCATGCATTTCAGCACATGTTCATGTAGGTATTTTTCAAAATGATTAGCCCTAGTCCACAAGATGAATGCCAATGAATGCATGCTGCACTAACACAAGATGCAGGAATGTACTGATTTGCGTGGTCCCCGCATATCCACCCCCTTCTGGATTTTAATGACACCATGGCTCTGTTTCCTTCCCTGGCCTCTCAGAAGAACTAAGAGTAATAAAGAGTTAATATCTGTAATAATTCAGTATATGATTTTTTTTCCCATTTCTTGCACCTTTTCTCCCAATTTATATGCAGACCAAACGTTTTAGCAAAAGTGACATATACAGAGTTTTAGGCCTGCAGGGTAAAATCACATAGCTGAGCTGCATTTTTACCACTTTCCAACAGCCCCCTAGCTGCAAAGGCAGTGGATGGGGGTGTACATATTCCATGGTAGCAATACCTATTTATCCTCATTGTTGTACTGCTCACTGAAAATGACCCATTCAACTGAATGTAGATGCAGCACAAATGTGCTGCAACTGTGTGCTATGCACACAGTTCCAACATGGTCCTCACTGCCTCTCAAGCGCTTGGATTATTGGATTGCTCTTCAGAGGGAGACAAAAGTTTATTGAGCTCTGAAATCTTCTTTTCTTAGGATAGGTTCCCACTTACAATGATTTCAGTGCTTTTCTTGGTTAGCAGAAAAATACTAAAGTCCAGTTAACATGATTTCCTATGGATCTAGCTCACATCTGTGCCAGTGCGGATTTTTGAAAGGGCCAAGGACTTTTTTCCTGGAGCAGATTGTGTTTTGTGTGTAATAGACTTCAATGGAACTGGACCAAAATTGCAAGTGTTGCGTTTTTTATGCATGTTGGATTTTGCGTTTTGTGTGACTTTAAGCTGGTTGTTAAGGAGTGGGCTGCCAATGGCATCCTTACCAACCAGTAGACAACATGGTTGTAAGGGAGCAGGTGGCCGCCGCGTCCTTAACAACCGAAGAGTCATCAGCTGTCAGCAGGGTTCCCCGCTGACAGTTGAATGTAAACAAAACAATTGCTGACAATCAAAAAATCATGAAAAAAAAAGATGTGGCCCCCCCCAATATCCATACCAGACCCTTATCCAAGCATGTAGCCTGGCAGGCCAGGAAAGGGAGGGGACAAGCAAGCCCCCCAAAGGGCCTGGTAGGGATTGGGGGGAGCCCAAGTTTTTTTTTTTCTGATTTTTTTTAATTGCCGGCAAATGTTTTGTTTACATTCAGCTGTCAGCGGAGAACCAAACTCCAGCTAATACTTTACAATCAGTTACAGCATACATTTTTTTTCCTTTTAGGATAAAGGTTTTACATGAATAAATAAAATCTGATCAGTGTAAGCACCCGTCAGTGTTAAATGGTTTGTCCCAACCATGTAACTGAACATTTGCTACATTTTTCTGAAAAACAACAGACTTACTGGCCAGATCACCAGATGAATATAGAAGAATGAGCTTACAAAAGAAAACAAATGCAGCCATCACTTCAAAGAATTGGGAAGCTGCAATATAATAAATGTTTGCTTACAGGTTCATTACAGGTTCAATACTGCTTTAAGACCAGATGAATGGTTTTGTTATTCACCAGAAACCTACTGAAATACAGTGCCATGTGATTTTCTGTGCAGGGAGGAGCCCTCCTAGACGAGCCTAGGCACTTACTAATCAAGAATGACTTGTTTTGAGGATACAAATGACTCTAATAAAATGTAATTATACCTGTGAAGCATCTTTGCAGTAAATGCGCTGAAGACAATCTGGGCATATGCAGGTTACTGAATCCAGGACCCTGCATCCACTATATATGTCCTCCCACAGTACACACAACACGGACCTTTGCTATTACAGTTGCAAGAAAAAGTATGTGAACCCCTTGGGATTACGTGGAGTTTTGCATGATTTGGGCATAAAATGTGCTCTGAACGTCATCTAAGTCACAACAATAGAAGAACACAGTCTGCTGAACATAATACTACACAAACATTAGATGTTGCCATGGTTTATCGCTCTCTTAAGGTCACGCCACAGCATTTCAATCAGGTTGAGGTCAGGACTCTGACTGGGCCACTCCAGAAGGCGTATTCTGTGCTGTTGCAGCCATTGTTTTGTTGAATTACTTGTATGCTTTGGGTCATTGTGTTGCATCACCCATCCTCTGCGGAGCTTCAGTTGGCGGACAGATGGTCGTACGTTTTCCTGCAAAATGTCTTGATAAACTCTGGAATTCATTTTCCCATCAATGACAACAATCCGTCCAGGCCCTGAGGCAGCAAAGCAGCCCCAAACCATGATGCTCCCTCCGCCATGTTTTACAGTGGGGATGAGGTTTTGATGTTGGTGTGCTGTGCCTTTTTTTCTCCACACATAGTGTTGTGTGTTCTTCCCAAACAACTCAATCTTGGTTTCATCTGTCCACAGTATATTTTGCCAGTAGTGCTGTGGAACATCCAGGTGCTCTTTTGCAAACTTCAAACGTGCTGCAATATTCTTTTTGGACAGCAATGGCTTCCTCCGTGGTGTCCTCCCATGTACTCCATTCTTGTTTAATGTTTTCCTTATTGTAGATGTGTCAACAAAAATGTTAGCATGTGCCAGAGATTTCTGTAGGTCTTTAGCTGACACTCTGGGATTCTTCTTTACCTCATGCAGCATTCTGCGCTGTGCTCTTGCAGTCATTTTTACAGGACGACCGCGCCTAGGGAGAGTAGCAACAGTGCTAAACTTTCTCCATTTGTAGACAGTCTGTCTTACCGTGGACACATGAACATCAAGGCTTTTGGAGATACTTTTGTAACCCTTTCCAGCTTCATGCAAGTCAACAATTCTTGATCGTAGGTCGTCTGAGAGCTCTTTTCTGCGAGGCATGGTTCACATCAGACAGTGCTTCTTGAAACCAGTAAACCCAAAACAGGTGTGTGTTTTTTAAGGGCAGGACAGCTGTCAGCAACACATCCAATATCATCACACTGATTGGAGTCAAGGTTGGCTCACTCCTGGCTCCAATTAGCTCTGGGAGAAGTCATTAAGCTAGGGCCTCACATACTTTTTCCTCCCTGCACTGTGAATGTTTACATGTTGTGTGCAATTAAACCATGGCAACATCTAATGTTTGTGTAGTATTATGTTCAGCAGACTGTGTTCTTCTATTGTTGTGACTTAGATGACGTTCAGAGCACATTTTATGCCCAATTCATGCAAAACTCCACGTAATCCCAAGGGGTTCACATACTTTTTCTTGCAACTGTATATAGCGCTGTATTTGATTCTTATTCATGTAAGTACACTACTTTGGTTTAAATAAATGTTATAAAGGATTTCACACCATGGGAAGCTTTTTTTATTCCATGCACATGTCTTTTATATGCCTGATACCGATGATCCATATGGAGTGGATGAACGCCATTTGACCTATGGTTGGAGGCTGTGGATGAGGCTGGAGCAGTTGCCATTGGATCATATCTGTACCCAATTTGACCATTCTATAATATGATGATAAAATGTATCTGGTTAGCCTTCTTTGATCACTGAGTGGGGTGACACGTGTTTCACTTGAATAAGTTTGATCATCTAAGCCAGGGGTCCTCCAACATTTTAAACAGGGGGCCAATTCACGGACCTTCACACTGTTGGGGGGCGGGACTATAGTTTGAAAAAAATATGAAAAAATTCCTATGCACGCCGCACCTATCTTATTTCTAGTACAAAGGAGAAAACAATACAATATTCAAAATGCACTGTACACTAACACACTGGACACACTAGACACCGCAATGCACTGTACTCTGTAATGCATTGGACACCAAAATGCACTGTACTCTGTAACGCAGTGGACACCACAATGCATTATACTCTGTAAGGTGCTGGACACCGCAATGCACTGTACTGTGTAACGCAGTGGACTTCACAATGCATTATACTCTGTAACGCGCTGGACACCGCAATGCACTGTACTGTTTAACGCACTGGACGCCACACAATGCACTGTACACTGTAACGTAGTGGACACCGCAATGTACTGTACTGTGTAACGCACTGGACACCACAATGCACTATACTCTGTAACGCACCTGACACCGCAATGCATTGTACACTGTAACACACTGGACACCACAATGCACTGTACTCTGTAACGCACTGGAAACCGCAATGCACTGTACTCTGTAATGCACTGGAAACTGCAATGCACTGTACTCTGTAATGTACTGGACACTGCAATGTATTGTACACTGTAAAGCACTGGACACTGCAATGCACTATACTCTGTAATGCACTGGACACCCAAATGCACTGTACTCTGTAAAACACTGGACACCGCAATGCCCTGTACTCTGTAATGTACTGGACACCGCAATGTATTGTACACTGTAAGGCACTGGACACTGCAATGCACTGTACTCTGTAATGCACTGGACACCCAAATGCACTGTACTCTGTAACACACTGGACACTGCAATGCACTGTACTGTGTAATGCACTGGACACCGCAATGCACTGTACTCTGTAAAGCACTGGACACCGCAATGCACTGTACTCTGTAAAGCACTGGACACCGCAATGCACTGTACGCTGTAAAGCACTGGACACCGCAATGCACTGTACTCTGTAACACATTGGACACCGCAATGCACTGTACTCTGTAAAGCACTGGACACCGCAATGCACTGTACTCTGTAATGCACTGGACACCGCAATGCACTGTAAACTGTAACGCACTGAACACCACAATGCACTGCACACTAACACACTGGGCACCGCAATGCACTGTACCTGGTACCTGGTGTGCTCTCCTCCTCTCCTGTCGAGGACCCAGTGAGTGGCCTAGCTATTTATTCACCTTCACAGTGTTTTTTGTCTTCTCCTTTATATTATTTGTCACATTTTAGTTGCATCAATGTTTAGTTAGGACAATACACTGTATTTGCACTTTCAGCGCCGCACTTTTATATGTGTGACGGAAGGTAGGCAGGACAGAACACGCAAAGCAGACAGTCACTCAATTGGGGTTTGCAGGGACTGTGGCAGTACCCGGTATGGGGAAGTGGCAAGGAGAGGGCTAAAAGTAATGGTAGTCCGGCCCCAGGGGCAAAGTTAGAGTCTTTACAGCAGTTTGTAATCCAAACAGGGAAATGGGGATGGAGTACAGGAACAGTTCAGGGGAATAAAACAGGGAAGCATACACTCACGGATCTGGCAGGGATGCCTGGGTTCACAGCAGACGCCAGCCAGAGGTGACCCTTCTCAGCCCACAGCAGGTGGTCCTGGAAGCAGGGACCAGGTTTGACTCTCCAGCAGCAGTATGCCAGCTCTCTTGGGTGTAGAGCAGGGCGGTAGGACAGCAAGTACTTGCCCTGGGTATGAGTGTGCGTAGCGTAGTCCGTGGATAATAATCCTGGGTGACTGCAGAGGGCAGCTGGCGCAGTTCTCCCCCAATTCCTGGGGCTTGTGCAGAGTGGCAGCTGGCGTAGTTCTCCCCCTTATCCTGGGCTTCTGCAGAGCGGCAGTTAGCGTAGTTCTCCCCCTTATCCTGGGCTTCTGCAGAGCGGCAGCTAGCGTAGTTCCCCCCCTTATCCTGGGGGCTTCTGCAGAGTGGCCACGAGGGTCTCCCATCAGCTGAGATCCCTCGGTGGCTTGTCAGCAGAACAGATGATCGGGGAGCCCGGCATCGGCCTTTTTAAGCAGATGCAGGACGCTCCCCGGTCATCCTGGAAACTGTGGGCGTGCCGGGGCGGCGTGCCTTGTCACCCGGCAATGAGGCACGCCCCCTGGACACGGGCCACGCTCTCAAGAGCGCGGTCTTTGTCTGGCGGTATCCGCAAGCACGGGAACTTCTCGTGCCCGCGCTGCGGATGCCGGGGCCGTGCGGCGTCAGGCTGACGCTGTGGCCCGGAACATCCCCGTGGAGAGGTGTGAACCTCACTGCGCGGAGGCTATCTTCTTCCCTCCGGCCTCGCCGGATAGGTAGAAGATAGTGACAGAGGGTGACAGGAGTCACACCTCTTGTCCTGTGCGGCTCGGCTTCAAAGAGCCACGGCAGGATGGGAGGCAGAGGGGGGTCATTACTGAGCGGGTCAAGGGAGGGGGAAGAGCGGAGCAACAGGATGAAAGGTGATTTTATTTGGGACTGAAATGTGATTTTATTTGGGGCGATACTGACAGGGCACCTAAACTGTGACACTATGTTTTGCCAATTCCTTGTATCGGAATCTACTGCTGGCAGCTTATGTCTTTGTGAACCAGTACAGATTCTAATATTATTTTTACACATGAATGAAATTCTTGCCAAGTGTCATGTCACCATTTTGTGGTTGTTTTTTGTTATTCTTTGTCTACTTTCTGACAAAATTTGAATAAAAAAGAAAGTAAAAAAAAAAAGTCCTGGATGAATCACATCTAGGGTTGGTGTGACTATTGGAACATGTTCTGACCAGCCTTTTAGTATTACCTAATTGGCATCTTACCATAGAACAGATGTATTCAACTCAATATTTAAGATTTTTGGCAGAGATTTTGTCATGTCATATATGGTATACTTACAGTAAACAAAATATCAGTGTAAAAGTTTAAGAGGTTACTTCACCTTTGCAGTAAATTTAATTATGTAGACAGGGGTGCCCTGCACTTTTAAAAACAATGTGTAGCTTTTAAAAAGGTAGTTTAACCCACTGTGCCTGCACGGCAAGGGTTAATTGCTGGTTTTGGTCTAGGGGAACAAAAAACAAATTTAATGGATCACCTGCTCCTTCCAGCAATTAGATTGGTCCCTGGCACTTCTCCCCCATGTTCCAGCAGCAGGGGCGGACTGACCATTTGGAAACTCGGGCACTGCCCAAGGGCTTGGGATCAGTAGGGGGCCCCATGAGAGGCCCCTGGTACCTTTTTGTAGCAATTGTGCACACAGAGATGGACGCGGGCCTCCATTTTGTTAAGAATCTTCCATTTTGTACCATCTCTCACTCCCAAAGCAGGCTTCCTCCTCTTTCCTCATCCCCTCCCTCTATGTTGAGTGACATGTGGTCAGTGTGTGTTTGCAGAGATCACAGGCAACACACTCAGTGGGAGGGCGTCCTGGCTATAAAACCTCACTAGCTAGGTGCCCCCCTGTCTAAGAAACTCTTGCTTGGAAAGGGATAATAAAAGCGTAAACCGAGTCCTTCACTGAGTTCAAAGACATTCCAGAGAGTCGTAAACACAGACTTACATTTAAAAACTAATTTTTTCATATCAGTTTATATCTTCACATAGGACATAATTACACAGACATGGAGCACATATTCGGACGGCTGACGTTAATACAAATTACCTGGTATATTACACCCCCTATCTGACATATACTGGAGAGCAGAAAATTATATCTCTTGAACCATTCAAGAGAATATTTCATATTTCATATCTAACCATTCCACAGATGCGTCTGCATATTAATCTACTAGGGGCACGGCTGCTAAATGCCCCAAGAATAAGTTATGAATCATAATAGAAGCTATGAGAGTTTCTTGGTCATAACTTAGGTCTCCACCTACACCGCCCTCCCCAAATGTGCCATTGTTCTCTGTATATTTATATATATATATTGGCTACATCTTTTTATGTAAATATTTTTATTGCACCCTCTTGACCTTTTAGTAATAAATCTTACTTTCTGAAAGGGTTGAACTGTTTCTAAAGCCTTTAATGCAAACTATGAATTCCTGCCGCTGAAGAGCGCTACTGTGTGTGTTTAACCCTCTGTATAACCTGCCTGCGGTGACAGTGGTATACAGACGATTATCCAACCATCATAGTGTTATTGCTAATATTGCCGAGTTTCCTCTTTCTCTGTACAAAAAGGAGGTGGTGGCAGTGTGAAGAGTTAATTGCGTAATTAACCTGACCCAGTAACAATCACGCTCAGGCTGCAGGTACATCGATTGTGATCCATTAGCTGGAAAATCGTTGTGCAGGGTGCAGCTGGGCATGGCATTGTTACGCACGTGAGAGCGCGGTTTTAGATTGGCTAGTCCTTCGGTCACGAATTTGGTGAGAAGGGCTGGGGTCTGACGCCTCGATCGTCACACCTTTTTCATAGGCTTTTTTGAGTATGGGCAAGGACACAAGGGCCCCATGATCCCCTATTGCCCGGGGGCCCCATGAGTTGTCAGTCAGCCCCTGTCCAGCAGTCTAAGTTTCTGACGTCATCAAGACCAAAGTAGGGTCCATAGCCCTTCATTGGACACAACGGTGCCAAGGGACAATCCATTGCTGGAGCGCGGAAGAGCACCATCTGCTGGAGAAGCAGAGAATGAAGTAAAACTGTTTCTACTCTCCCCTAAACAAAACAAGCAATTAAAATGTTCCCGCAGTTGGGCTTTAAAGATTGATAGCAGTTTTGAAACTTGTTAATAAAACTGTACATAACATTGCAAGTACCTTGTTTTTCAGGATAAATTGGGCCTTCTATTGTTGTCAAATAGTAATGGACATCCGTTTTTTTTTTTCAAAGAAAAATGGCTCAAAATAATAAGAATATATAGGTAATTTTTAAAAATAATCGCTCAGACCTGGGTAAGCTGCAGCCCCAGGGCCACATCCAGCCCTTTGGCCATCCATGTCCAGTCTGCGATGTCTCCACTGTCAGCATGCTTCTCTGAGCACATCAACTTCCTCACTGAACTTAATAGGTGAATGGTTGATTTTGACAAGTGGTACTGCGGGTCAAACTGCACCCCGAGTTAAAAATGCCGTGAACATGAAGCACCGCCCATCTTAAAGAGCAATTTTATGAGCAATTGTACCTTTTATTTCTAGTGGCATATGTTTGTATTATATATGTTTACATACTTACAGACCTTCCCAGAGGACTGAATTTAAAGAAACCCCAAAACTCAAAGTGAACAAAAGGTGCAGCTGTCAAAAAACCTCCTCAGCGTCTGTGAATCTTCAAAATATCATATTTTAACTTGATCCATCTCCAAAATCAATTCTATTGTGTCCACGTGTACCTCAAAAAGAGCAAATGACTACATATAGTGCATTATCCTCAAAAATATAATAACGCAAAAATCAATGTGTATTTGTGTTCAAAATTTATAAAAAATCACTCAGTGTCCACTAAATGTGGCTGAATTGAATACTCTGACCCTTAAAAATACTTTATATAGCTTTACATCTCATTCCCCATAAGAATCCACTCACAGCTGATCCTACAGACGCATTATCATCCTCATAAGGGATTCCTCCGAAGAAAAACGCATCCTAGTGTATTATACTTTGGACTTGTGATAAGTGCTCCCCTCTTCAACACCACTTAGTGAAACGAAAACCACGCTCCTCCACCTTCCAAGCCATGCACCTTACCGGACATTATTCTAAACAATAGTAAATTGAATCTCAAGAATATATACAAAATCAATTATTAAAAGCTGCAAAACATCTCAATACCATTCTCATGCGCCATCTAGTGGTAGAAACAGATTACCACCACAAGACGGATGAGAATTAAATAAATAAATTAAATTTAGATTATTATTATTATTATTATTATACAGTATTTATATATATATATATAGGGGGGCTTAATAAATAGTCTCTACAATTATAAAAGAATTATATCTCAAATATAATATAAAGTGCTAGAGGATCTATATATGCACAATATATGCTACATAGTATATAGGAAATAGGTGCACGTCCTCAACATACACCTTATAAAACATGTATTCACAATTAAAAATTATATATAAAAAAACCATTTGTATATCCTACTAAATTAAAAGCTAAAAATAATGATAAAAGTAAGACTCCATCATATAAAAACCTCCAGCCCTAACAGAAAAAACTACTAGCAAATGCAAAGTGACTACTAGATGCTAAAAAACATGTTCCTCATACAACCTCCTAGCCCAATATCTGCAACAAATACCATCTATATGTCAACAGATATCTCTCTCTCAAATGAACAATATGGAAGATGGGAACTCCCTACGACCAAGATTTGGTCCCTACACCAATTCTTCTGTCAGTTATGGCTGCAATCTTTCTTGGTCTACCTGACCTTGGCTTGGTATCGAGATCCCTGAACTTTCCACTTCTTAATAGGTGATTTCACAGTACTGATTGGCATATTCAAGGCTTTGGACATCTTTTTATGTCCTTTTCCATCTGTATAAAGTTCCATTACTTTGTTACGCAGGACTTTTGACAGTTCTTTTCTGATCCCCATGGCTCAGTATCTAGCCTAGTCAGTGCTTCCACCTAAGAGCTAACGAACTCATTGACTATTTATACACTGACACTAATTGCAATTTAAAAAGCCACAGATGTGGGACATTAACCTCTAACTGGCATTTTAACCCGTGTGTGTCACCTTGTGTGTCTGTACCAAGGCCAAACATTCCAGGGGAGGGAAACTTTTCATCATGGCCATTTGGGTGATTTCTGTTATTATAATTTAAAAAGGAGCCAAACAACTATTTGATAATAAATGGCTTCACATGATCATCATCCTTCAATAAAAGAGCATTTTTTGATCAGTCATATTTTCAGTATCGATGCCAAAATCTCACAATTTCTGCCAGGGTATGCAAACTTTTGAGCACAGCACTCATGCGCCATCTAGTGGTATAAACAGATTACCACCACCAGAAGGATGATAATTAAATAAATAAATAAATAAAAATTCGATTCACAGGTCTGCAAAAAAATTTTTTTCAAGAGCTGTTTTGGTTATTCCACATAATCTTTATATTTTTTGGTGCGCTGAATCCAAAAATGACCTCCATTTTTTCATAGGACATCACGTTTCCTGACAATTTAGGTAACTATGTTAAATAAGGCAATACCTCAAAATAAATGGAAACAGACTTATAAAATTAAAGTTTTATTACAATTTTTTCATGAAAATCCTTTTTTGAACTGAAATGAGCTCACCTACACACACTAAACTCGATTCTTCTTCCCTGTGAAGCTCCTCTTGGTGCATTTATGCTTGTGAGTAGCATCTGGAACAGGGGCGGACTGACAACTCATGGGGCCCCCGGGCAATAGGGGATCATGGGGCCCCTGTGTCCTTGCTCAAACTCAAAAATGCCTATGAAAAAGGTACCAGGGGCATCTCATGGGGCCCCCTACTGACCCCGGGCCCTCGGGCAGTGCCCGAATTTCCAAATGGTCAGTCCGCCCTTGATCTAGAATGTCTCTCTGAAGCATCCAACAGTAGTCTGCCATCATTGTAATGCTCCATTTTCCCTGGTATCTCCTTTCCATCTCTTTAATGTCTTGGTGGAATCGTTCACCTTGTTCCTCACTCACAGCTCCCAAATTTTCAGGAAAGTAGTCAAGGTGGGACTGGAGGAAATGTACTTTCAAACTCATCAGGCAACCTAAAGCTTGAAATGCTTTCAGCATTCTTCTGATGATCTTTTTGTAGTGAGGATCTTTGTTATTGCCTAAAAATTTCTGTACGACTTCTTTAAATGCAATCCACCCTTCTTTTTGAGGATCCGTCATGGTATTGACAAACTCTTGATCAACTATAAGCCTTCTAATGTCTGGTCCGAGGAACACACCTTCCTTCAATTTTGCCTCCGACAGGTCTGGAAACTTGGTGACCAAGTATTTGAAGCATTCTCCATCTCTTGGAACTGATTTTACGAATTGCTTCATCAATCCCAATTTTATGTGGAGAGGTGGTAGAAGAACTTTATGGGAAGGTACCAAAGTTTCTCGGAGGACATTTTTTTCACCGACTGTTAGCACCCTTAGCTGCCAACTCTTCTTGGTCCAGTGATTTTGTCTTTCTCGACTGTCCCATAGACACAGAAAACAAGGGTATTTGGTATGCCAACCACTGGATTCTTCAGGAAAGATTAACCCCTTCTACCATTAGAAGCACAGACTCAGGACTGAGGCTTACACATAGAGCATGCTGCCGAGTATCCCAGTAGTCAGACATGTCACTCAGAGTAGCACTTGTATTCACCCCCTTCGCAGGGGGGGGGGGGCAGAGATTGTTTACCTGCATATAACAACAAAGGGCCAGAAGAGAACTAGGGAAATGAGGAAATATTTTTTTTTTCCCTAAAACTTGCTTATCTTATGTATATATTGCTGACCATCAGATTTACAGTGCTATATTTTGTTTTACATAACTCGGACAACCCCTTTAAGTTTTTTTGGCATTTTATATCTTAAATGCACTTATGTGAATTAATCAATAGTAAGTTGGACTTTAGATTTGGTTAAAAACCCATAATTTGAAAAAAAATACCAAAAATTAAAAAAAATTATAAATTTGAAGACAATTTTGCATTTTGTGGCATATCATGACGTCTAGGAGTTTTTTCAATATTTTATTTGTTTTCAGCACACCAAAATACATGGAAATTAGATGAAAATTAGATGAAAATATTCAAACAGCTTTTTAGGCGCAGGCCTGTGAAAAGCCTTCTGTTACCCTAAAAGAATTTTATATATATATATATATATATATATATATATATATAGGGGGGCTTAATAAATAATCTCTACAATTATAAAATAATTATATCTCAAATATAATATAAAGTACTAGGGGATCTATATATGTATATATATAAAATTATTTTAGGGTAATAGAAGGCTTTTATAATCGAAATTTAATTTTATTTAATTATCATCCGTCTGGTGGTGGCAATCTGTTTCTACCACTAGATGGCACATGAGAATGGTATTGAGATGTATTGCAGCTTTTAATAATTGATTTTGTATATACATTTGCAAGAAAAAGTATTTGAACCCCTTGGGATTACGTGGAGTTTTGCATGAATTGGGCATAAAATGTGCTCTGAACGTCATCTAAGTCACAACAATAGAAGAACACAGTCTGCTGAACATAATACTACACAAACATTAGATGTTGCCATGGTTAATTGCACATAACATGTAAACATTCACAGTGCAGGGAGGAAAAAGTATGTGAACCTTTGGACTTAATAACTGGTTGACCCTCCTTTGGCAGCAATAACCTCAACCAAACGTTTCCTGTAGTTGCAGATCAGACCTGCACAACGATCTGGAGTAATTTTGGACCACTCCTCTTCACAAAACTGTTTCAGTGTAGCAATATTCTTGGGATGTCTGGTGTGAGTCGCTCTCTTAAGGTCATGCCACAGCATTTCAATCGGGTCGAGGTCAGGACTCTGACTGGGCCAATCCAGAAGGCGTATTCTGTGCTGTTGCAGCCATTGTTTTGTTGAATTACTTGTATGCTTTGGGTCATTGTCCTGTTGCATCACCCATCCTCTGCGGAGCTTCAGTTGGCGGACAGATGGTCGTACGTTTTCCTGCAAAATGTTTTGATAAACTCTGGAATTCATTTTCCCATCAATTACAACAATCCGTCCAGGCCCTGAGGCAGCAAAGCAGCCCCAAACCATGATGCTCCCTCCGCCATGTTTTACAGTGGGGATGAGGTTTTGATGTTGGTGTGCTGGGCCTTTTTTGCTCCACACATAGTGTTGTGTGTTCTTCCCAAACAACTCAATCTTGGCTTCATCTGTCCACAGTATATTTTGCCAGTAGTGCTGTGGAACATCCAGGTGCTCTTTTGCAAACTTCAAACGTGCTGCAAGATTCTTTTTGGACAGCAATGGCTTCCTCCGTGGTGTCCTCCCATGTACTCCATTCTTGTTTAATGTTTTCCTTATTGTAGATGTGTCATCAAAAATGTTAGCATGTGCAACAGATTTCTGTAGGTCTTTAGCTGACACTCTGGGATTCTTCTTTACCTCATGCAGCATTCTGCGCTGTGCTCTTGCAGTCATTTTTACAGGACGACCACACCTAGGGAGAGTAGCAACAGTGCTAAACTTTCTCCATTTGTAGGCAGTCTGTCTTACCATGGACACATGAACATCAAGGTTTTTGGAGATGCTTTTGTAACCCTTTCCAGCTTCATGCAAGTCAACAATTCTTGATCGTAGGTCTTCTGAGAGCTCTTTTCTGCGAGGCATGGTTCACATCAGACAGTGATTCTTGAAACCAGTAAACCCAAAACAGGTGTGTGCTTTTAAGGGCAGGACAGCTGTCAGCAACACATCCAATATCATCACACTGATTGGAGTCAAGGTTGGCTCACTCCTGGCTCCAATTAGCTCTGGGAGAAGTCATTAAGCTAGGGCCTCAAATACTTTTTTCTCCGTGCACTGTGAATGTTTACATGTTATGTGCAATTAAACCATGGCAACATCTAATGTTTGTGTAGTATTATGTTCAGCAGACTGTGTTCTTCTATTGTTGTGACTTAGATGACGTTCAGAGCACATTTTATGCCCAATTCATGCAAAACTCCATGTAATCCCAAGGGGTTCACATACTTTTTCTTGCAACTGTATTCTTGAGATTCAGTTTACTATTGTATAGAATAACGATATGGAGATTAGGAAGGTATGAATTTAGCAATATATTAGTATGTCCTGCCTTAAGATGCCTGTCAGGGCTCCCGGGTATGACCAGAGGTGTGTGACTGACACAGGGAAACGCAGACTTCAGATATGTTATAAACAATATAATTTATTAACACTAACCATACAACATAAACGCAGTGCAATACTATAACATAACACAGTGCAAACAAACCAACCAACCACCCACAGATGACAGTACATACAATGCAAGCGTCGTCAGGCAGGCCGGGTCAATATCAGTCGGGCTGGTAGGTACAGGGGGAGCAAGCGGAGAATGGTCGGGGTCACAGGCCAGGTTCAGCAGGTAGCGGGCAGCGTGGTACAGAGGGTCAGGCAGAGGAGAATGGTCAGACAAGCCAGGGATCAGAGCAGGGTCAGCAGAGAATCAGACAGGAACACAGAGCAGGAACAGGATACAGGGCCCAAGAGAAACACAACACCAAGGCAGAGTCTGCAGGTCTGAATGTCCCTTAAATACACCAGTATAATTAGTTCCAGGTGTTTGACTGGCTGCAAGGTTGAGTCTCTGATTGCTGGGAGCACCCGCTGGCCAGCCCTGGTACTGCAGCTCATAAGGCAGCTGAGTCCCACTATTGCTGGCCAGTCCATTCCTGACAGTACCCCCCCCCCCCTCAAGGAGCGGCCTCAGGACGCTCCAAACAGTCCTAGCTGGGCAAAATGTTCCACCGCCCGGGTCTGGTAACTGGCGGGATATCAAAGACTGGCACACCGGGCAGGACTCCGGGCAGCGGCACACCGGGCAGAGGCACATCGGGCAGGACTACGGGCAGAGGCACACCGGGCAGAGGCACATCGGGCTGGACTCTGGGCAGGGGCACATCGGGCTGGACTCCGGGCAGGGGCACATCGGGCTGGACTCCGGGCAGGGGCACATCGGGCTGGACTCCGGGCAGGGGCACATCGGGCTGGACTCCGGGCAGGGGCACATCGGGCTGGACTCCGGGCAGGGGCACACCGGGCAGGACTCCGGGCAGAGGCACACCGGGCTGGACTCCGGGCAGAGGCACATCGGGCTGGACTCCGGGCAGAGGCACATCGGGCTGGACTCCGGGCAGAGGCACATCGGGCTGGACTCCGGGCAGAGGCACATCGGGCAGAGGCACATCGGGCAGAGGCACATCGGGCAGGACTCCGGCCAGAGGCACATCGGGCCGGACTCCGGGCAGAGGCACATCGGATTACCAGGCGAAGCAGCAGGCAGCGGGCCACCAGGCGGAGCAGCAGGCAGCGGGCCACCAGGCGGAGCAGCAGGCAGCGGGCCACCAGGCGGAGCAGCAGGCAGCGGGCCACCAGGCGGAGCAGCAGGCAGCGGGCCACCAGGCGGAGCAGCAGGCAGCGGGCCACCAGGCGGAGCAGCAGGCACCGGGCCCCCGGGCGGGGCAACAGGCACCGGGCCCCCAGGCGGGGCGGCGGGCGCCGGGCCCCCAGGCGGGGCGGCGGGCGTCGGGCCCCCAGGCGGGGCGGCGGGCGTCGGGCCCCCAGGCAACAGGCGTCGGGCCCCCAGGCGGGGCGACAGGCATCGGGCCCCCAGGCGGAGCGGCGGGCGCCGGGCCCCCAGGCGGGGCGACAGGCATCGGGCCCCCAGGCGGGGCGACAGGCATCGGGCCCCCAGGCGGGGCGACAGGCATCGGGCCCCCAGGCGGAGCGGCGGGTGCCGGACCCCCAGGCGGAGCGGCGGGTGCCGGACCCCCAGGCGGAGCGACAGGTCTCGGGCCCTCAGGCGGAGCGGCGGGCGCCGGACCCCCAGGCGGAGCGACAGGTCTCGGGCCCTCAGGCGGAGCAGCAGGCAGCGGGCCACCAGGCGGAGCAGCAGGCAGCGGGCCACCAGGCGGAGCAGCAGGCAGCGGGCCACCAGGCGGAGCAGCAGGCAGCGGGCCCCCGGGCGGAGCAGCAGGCAGCGGGCCCCCGGGCGGGGCGGCGGGCCCCCGGGCGGGGCGGCGGGCGCCGGGCCCCCAGGCCGGGCGGCGGGCGCCGGGCCCCCAGGCAACAGGCGTCGGGCCCCCAGGCGGGGCGACAGGCATTGGGCCCCCAGGCGGAGCGGCGGGCGCCGGGCCCCCAGGAGGGGCGACAGACATCGGGCCCCCAGGCGGGGCGACAGGCATCGGGCCCCCAGGCGGGGCGACAGGCATCGGGCCCCCAGGCGGGGCGACAGGCGCCGGACCCCCAGGCGGAGCGTCAGGTCTCGGGCCCTGAGGCGGAGCGGCGGGCGCCGGACCCCCAGGCGGAGCGACAGGTCTCGGGCCCTCAGGCGGAGCGGCGGGCGCCGGACCCCCAGGCGGAGCGACAGGTCTCGGGCCCTCAGGCGGAGCGGCGGGCGCCGGACCCCCAGGCGGAGCGACAGGTCTCGGGCCCTCAGGCGGAGCGGCGGGCGCCGGACCCCCAGGCGGAGCGACAGGTCTCGGGCCCTCAGGCGGAGCGACAGGTCTCAGGCCCCCAGGCGGAGCGGCGGGCGCCGGACCCCCAGGCGGAGCGGCGGGCGCCGGACCCCCAGGCGGAGCGGCGGGCACCGAGTCACCAGGCACGACAGTGGGCTCCGAGTCAACTGGCATGACCGCTGGCACTGGGTCAGACATTGGATCGTCTGGCTGGACAGCGGGCATCGGGTCACCAGGCATCAGGTCATTTGGCTCCACAGCGGGCACCGCGTCATCTGGCAAGGCAGTGGGCTCCGAGTCAACTGGTATGACCGCGGGCACTGAGTCAGACATTGGATCGTCTGGCTGGACAGCGGGCATCGGGTCACCAGGCATCAAGTCATTTGGCTCGACAGCGAGCACCGCGTCATCTGGCAAGGCAGTGGACTCCGAGTCAACTGGCATGACCGCGGGCACTGGGGCAGACATTGAATCGTCTGGCTGGACAGCGGGCATCGGGTCACCAGGCATCAGGTCATTTGGCTCGACAACGGGCACCGCGTCATCTGGCAAGGCAGTGGGCTCCGAGTCAACAGGCACGACAGTGGGCACCGGGTCATCAGGTACCGGATTGTCTGGCTCGACAGCGGGCATCGGGTCACCAGGTATGACAGCGGGCACTGGGTCACCAGGCATCAGGTCATTTGGCTCGACAGCGGGCACCGCTTCATCTGGCAAGGCAGTGGGCTCCGAGTCAACTGGTATGACCGCGGGCACTGGGTCAGACATTGGATCGGCTGACTGGACAGCGGGCATCGGGTCACCAGGCATCAGGTCATTTGGCTCGACAGCGGGCACCGCGTCATCTGGCAAGGCAGTGGGCTCCGAGTCAACAGGCACGACAGTGGGCACCGGGTCATCAGGTACTGGATTGTCTGGCTCGACAGCGGGCATCGGGTCACCAGGTATGACAGCGGGCACTGGGTCACCAGGCATCAGGTCATTTGGCTCGCCAGCGGGCACCGCGTCATCTGGCAAGGCAGTGGGCACCGAGTCACCAGGTACGACAGCGGGCTCTGAGTCAATTGGCACGACGGCGGGCACCGGATCAGGTACCGGATCATCTGTATCAACAGCGGGCATCGAGTCAACTGGCCTAATAGGATCGTCAGGCTGGATCAGTTCATCATGCTGGGTAGAGGCATCAGGCTGAATGCCGGCGTCCGGCTGAGTAGAGGCTTCAGGCCGAGTAGAGGCTTCAGGCCGAGTAGAGGCTTCAGGCCGAGTAGAGGCTTCAGGCCGAGTAGAGGCTTCAGGCCGAGTAGAGGATTCAGGCCGAGTAGAGGATTCAGGCCGAGTAGAGGATTCAGGCCGAGTAGAGGCTTCAGGCCGAGTAGAGGCTTCAGGCTGAACCACGGAAGGCAGGTTCTCCGGTTTGGATACTGGCAGGATGGTATTGGTTGGAAAGAATTTTCGCTTTTTTCTGGTTTTAACTACTGGAGCACTGCAAGTAAACGCAGGTCTGCAAACGAATGGAGCAGCTGGAGACAGAGAAGAACTGGAGGATGGAACAGGAGAGGGAGCAGTTGCTACAGAGGGCTTTTTTACAGGGTTAAAGGCAGGATAGGTGCAGCGAGTGGGAACAGGGTACTGACATGCGGTAGATAGCAGGGCAGGAGGAGCTGTTGGGAATGCAGGAATAGAGTTTTGAGGAAATAGATTAGAAGCAGGACTGGGTCTTTGTAAGCTGACTGAGGCTGGGTGCAACAAGTCTGACCATGTCTGCAGTATGGGTTGAACAAAGCTGAGCTTACACAAAGCCTGTCTGGTCAATGACTGCACTGCGTTTATACAATCTCTTAGTGTCTGTGGTGAACATGTGGAATAACGCTCCAGAAAGTAACCCACATCATCCTCTAATAACCATACCAGGGACTCTACCTGGTCTGCACTAAATGGTGGCAAAAATTCATCCCTGCATTCGGGGGTACCAGATGAAACCAACTCAGCACAAACCTCAATCAATGGCTGCACCTCAGAGAACTCTGTGCCCTGATCTACTAGAACATGAGCGAGCCGTATACATTCTAGCAGTTCATCCCGGGGATACTCCTTCAGAGTTTGATAAGCATACTCCCTGTCATCAAACACTAGCAGATATAAATACGCAACCTCATCCAGATCCATCCTTCCCATCAACAAACCAAGATGGCTTCCCTGTGCAGCCACTTCTGGTCAGGATTGGCCTTGGTGTAATGTCAGGGCTCCCGGGTATGACCAGAGGTGTGTGACTGACACAGGGAAACGCAGACTTCAGATATGTGATAAACAATATAATTTATTAACACTAACCATACAACATAAACGCAGTGCAATACTATAACATAACACAGTGCAAACAAACCAACCACCCACCCACAGATGACAGTACATACAATGCAAGCGTCGTCAGGCAGGCCGGGTCAATATCAGTCGGGCAGGTAGGTACAGGGGGAGCAAGCGGAGAATGGTCGGGGTCACAGGCCAGGTTCAGCAGGTAGCGGGCAGCGTGGTACAGAGGGTCAGGCAGAGGAGAATGGTCAGACAAGCCAGGTATCAGAGCAGGGTCAGCAGAGAATCAGACAGGAACACAGAGCAGGAACAGGATACAGGGCCCAAGAGAAACACAACACCAAGGCAGAGTCTGCAGGTCTGAATGTCCCTTAAATACACCAGTATAATTAGTTCCAGGTGTTTGACTGGCTGCAAGGTTGAGTCTCTGATTGCTGGGAGCACCCGCTGGCCAGCCCTGGTACTGCAGCTCATAAGGCAGCTGAGTCCCACTATTGCTGGCCAGTCCATTCCTGACAATGCCGTTTCCGTGCAGGAGGGATCATAATACAACGTGGGCTAGTTAGTAAACGGCTATATAAGCTGGGCTGCCCCACTCCAAGATGGCGTTTTTGGTGCATAAAGAAGGGAGGAAGGAGAGTATAAAGCTGGCCGCCAGTCTGACGACCACACCCCTTTTGAAAAAGTTGGAAGTGATGAAACGCGCCAAGAGACGTGACGTAAGTGACATCATTGCTTACTACGTGTGAAATCTGTGAATGATCACAGAGGTCACATGGTACAAGGCTATTCACAACAGCCTTGTACCATGTGACAAGCTGTGACCAATCACAGCTCACTCAGTAGTTCTCAATGGCTGCAAGAATGCAGACAGAGAGAAGGAGAAATGATTGCTTTTACATCCTTTATTGGTGTAAAAGAAATCAGTGTAAAAAAAAAAATCTTCATCACCCCCCACAAGTAGTACAGTGTCACCATGGTGACACTGTACTGCTAGGGTGACAGTATGTAAAAAAAAAAAATAATAAATAAAAAATAATATAAAATAATGTAAAAAAAAAGTTTAAAATTATAATTTTTGGTTATAAACTCATTTGGGTTATTTTTTTTTACTAAAATTATAACAGAATACATTTTGGCCAAGATTTTTGATGAAATACTATTTATTTGCAAAATTTTATAAGAAAAACACTTTTTTAAATTTTTGGACATTGTAATTTACATAGCAAAAAAAATAAAAACCCCAGTGGTGAATAAATACCACCAAAATAAAGCTTTATCTGTCTCAAAAAAATGCTAAAAAATTCATATGGGTACAGTGTTGCATGACCGCGCAATTGTCATTCAAAGTGTGATAGCGCTGAAAGCTGAAAATTGGCCTGGACAGGAAGGGGGTGAAAGTGTCCGGACTGGAAGTGGTTAATGACCTTTGACCAGAAAGGGGAGAGCACAGGGCATGTCCCCCATGTGCAGGACGTCTCCCGGGCAGTGCAGACTCTATACTGTCATGGATGATATTGGTAATCAGGACAGACAGATGAGGAATCTCCATCTTCTCCATCTCCTGGTCCATACACTCTGCTATTTTATACGTCCACAGAGCTGTGAGAGGCGGAGTCACCCCGCTCGTGTCTCCTCCCCCCTCCCCAGGAGGTCTCCGCACGGGGTACATGCCATTTCTCATGTGGCTCCTCCCAGTCAGTGGAATGCTCCTCCCCCTGTGCCGCCTCCTCCTACTCACATCACTTCCCCCGGACTCCCGGTTTCCTCTCATTCTCGCTCGGCTGTTTGTCTTCGCCGGTATCATGCAGCTGTCGGAATGGCGGAGGTCGGTGTTGCTGGCGTCCGGCGTTGTGGTTCTGTGTGTCGGGGCGGCGCTGGTGTGTGCGGAGTCCGGACTGGGCCGGGGTAATGTACACCTCATGGATCCATAGTACGGGGAGGGGGGGTGTATACATTGATGTTCACCCAGTTGTGTCATTGGGGGCTTCTCAGAGGCCTGAGAGGCTTAGTCATAGGAGGGGGTTACTGAAGGGACCCCGGGGATTGGGAGCTCAGCTGGGGGGGACCCTGGGGACTGTGAGGGGTCTCAGCTGGGGCGACCACTAGGGGTCTCAACCGGGGCGACCACGGGGACTGAGAGGGGTCTCAGCTGGGGTGACTGCAGGGACTGTGAGGGGTCTGAGCTCGGGGGGAGGGGGACCCCGGGAACTGTGAGGGGTCTCAGCCAGGGGGACCGCGGGGACCGCGAGGGGTCTGAGCCGGTTCGACCGCGAGGGGTCTGAGCCGGGTCGACCGCGAGGGGTCTGAGCCGGGTCGACCGCGCGGACTGTGAGGGGTCTGAGCTCGGGGGGGACCGCGAGGGGTCTCAGCGGGGTCGACCGTGAGGGTTCTCAGCTGGGTCGACCGCGGGGGACTGTGAGGGGTGTCAGCGAATTTCAGGATTCAGGATATTAAGGGGTTCAGTTGAGGGGACTTTGAGGTTGGGGAGCTCAACTGAGGGGGGCTTTGTGGCTCGATTTGAGTTGGGGGGGGGGGGGGAGCTTTTTTTGACCCTCTGAGGGTTTACTGTTGTTAGTAGTGGTGCACCAAAATGAAAATTCTGGACTGAAACCGAACATTCACGGTGCTCTTGGGGCAAAAACTGAAATTGACGGTTCTACATTTTTTTGATCTATATCCAGTAACATTTATTGACAGTATGCATGTGATGCACAACAATTTCACCTTTTGACAAAAAATATTAAATGCACATTATTTTGCAGGTAAAAAAATGTGCATTTACTATTTTGTGTTGCAGGAGCCTGGAAAGCATTGCAGCAGCGATCAGCAAATTGCTGGCGCCATGCAGGTCTCCTGCAGATCTGTCAGTGTGTCTGCTGTGCCCATACATCCCCTACAAGCAAGCCGATACACTCTGACAGGAACAATCAATTGACTATCTCAGTGCCATGGTAATTCATGGAGAACTACAAGCTGATAGCTGCTTGGACTTCTAGTTTTCTCATTCACAGAATACATTTTATTTTTTTTATTTTTAAATTTCAGCAACTTGCGGGAGAAGACAATCCCCTACTAGCTGTCGGAGCGGGGGCCAGTCCTTTGATAACATGTTACACCCTGAATATGGGTATAACATGTGGCATGTTATGAAAGGTGAACTTATCCTTAACCTCTTCACGCCGGCCGAACGCAAATGTGCGTCCTCCCGGTGTCTGGGACTAGACGCACATTTGCGTTTTATTAAAAAAAGAACATATTTGTTGAGAGTGCCGCCCTTTGTGCTCCCAGCACACATGTTTAGTACTCACGGAAAGGTCCCAATCTCCTCTATCGATCGGGATCTTTCTTGATCATGTGACCGCCTTGACGTTGTGTCACGGTGGTCACATGACCCTAAACCCCACCCCGCCTCCCGGCTTCTGAAACCCTTAAAGGCGCCGGTGTGAAGGGGTTAAAACAAACACAAATCAGTATTATAAGAACTTCTTCTTTTTTTTTTTTTTATCGGCAAAATGCCAATAACCTTATTTTCAGGCAATAATTTTCGGCGGCAGATATATCGATGTACCACTAGTTAATAGCAACCTAAATGCAGCCAGCAGACGCAAATTTTTGCAAACAGCGCAAGCAGGATGCCTATGGAAGCAGGAGCTTCTTTGGTGTGTTTGCTGTATGTGGGGCTGTCCTACGCCTGTAGCATTAGAACAATGCTTTGTGAATGGGGCCTTATATTACATTGGTCTGTGTTTGAAGCGTAGCTGAGAGGACTCTGGGGCTGGAAGGGAATTAGCCGAGGCGACTCTGGGATTGGTTGGGTGCTCAGCTGAAGGGATTCTGGGGCTGGGAGGGGGGCTGAGCTGAGTGGATTATGGGACTGGGGGGGCTGTTCTCACTTTTTTTCATATCCGGTTATAGCAAACTGGCCCATGCTGGAAGTGGTTGTTTTGGAGTTTCAGCTGAGAGGACTCCAGGATTGGAGGGGGGAAAGGAGCTCAGCCGAGGGATTGATGGGGGTGGACCAGCCAAGGGGGCTCTGGGGCTGGGGCCGTTTTATTGCAAAGTGGCCAATGCTTTTTCAAACACAAAACTCAGATTCTCACATATAGAAGTTGAACTTGATGGACCTGTGTCTTTTGTCCCCATTATCTATTTATGTAATTATGGGTTTTTTTTCCAACAGGGTTTGGAGATCACATTCACTGGAGAACTCTAGAAGATGGGATGCAGGAGGCTGCTAGCAAGTAATGTCCTTTATTGACTCTGTATGCTGTACATGGTGTACAAGCCTCACAAACTTTCTTTTGCAGTTCCTTAAAGTGACACTAAACCATAACCCTATTTTTCCAAAAATAACCCATACACACCCACTACTCAATAGATCTGTAATGTATTTTTCATGAAATTGTTACTTCCCGCCTGCTTGTAATGTCCTCTGAGTTCCTGAACCTCGCGCTTTCCCTCATTTCTATGTGTTTGGAATGAGTAGTGGATGTTAGTTGGGGTTGTGTACACTGCACTTTGCACACTACAAATCCCATAGTCCATCTTGGAAGCAAGAAAGAAATGGTTGCTACGTTCCCACATACAATGGGACCATGTAGAATTAATTAATTGTAGTCACCATCTAACGGGAAGTTGGATCACAACGGCAATAGCAAAAGTAATTTGGAGACTTGGAGGAGGCTAAAAGTGGACTTTTTCAGTTACAATCACATGCTTGAATAGAATTTTTTTTTTGTTTTTTTTCCATACACATCTTTTTCACACAAATGTTAAAATCGGCATTTCTGGCTAAAAAATTACTTAAAACCTCCAGAACATTCTTATTTTCAGAACTTATACGCTTGTAGAATAAAAACATGATAGTTTTTTTTAGTCAAATGATATTTGCGCAACTGTTTATTAAATCTATATTTGAAGAAAAATAAAAACACAAACATTAATTTTATTGCACACAAACCAAATTTAATTCATTTTTTCTTTTTTTTTACAAAATAGATGAGGCAGTGTCAGGTAAAGAGATACCAAATATGCCAAGCCTGAAAATGCATGTGGCCACAAAATGGTGAAACGTTGCGCTGGCCTAAATTAATAGGCGGTGGTCTAAATGCATTTATGGCTCACCGCCATAGAGTAAACTGTAAATGAGGGCCCTAGAATTATTTTTCCCACTTCCACCTTTTAATTGCAGTACAATTCAATTAAAGTTGGAATCCCTCCAAAGCCTGGACCATCTCAGTATCAGATCACCTTCTCAATATGGATCACAGGAATGCAGAATTAAGTGTACTCATGTGACTCACAGGAGAAGTAGGGCCAAGAGAGCTTTGGCCCTACTTCCATTAAGTTCTGTAGGTTTTCCACATAGTGGTTATCTTTGTACGACAGTGCAGTCAGCATCATTGATTTTCAGTCACTGTAAGTTGATTCAGATTTGGACTGAGGTAAAAAGTGTGGTAAATTACAATGGTCAG
The DNA here is from genome assembly GCF_062004578.1 of Staurois parvus. Taxonomy (NCBI): domain Eukaryota; kingdom Metazoa; phylum Chordata; class Amphibia; order Anura; family Ranidae; genus Staurois; species Staurois parvus. The sequence goes on along the minus strand of NW_028318143.1, from coordinate 15,225,650 downwards.
GCTGCATCACTAAGCAAGGATCCTGGTATGCGCATGTATAAGGGAGCTTTTAGGTACAAAAAAAGTTGTTTATTTAATCACTTGTCTACCATGGTGCATTTATAAACGGCCCGATCGACACGTGGTTAAAGCAAGCTCACTGCTGCTGCGTTAATAGCCAGCAAAGGACTTCCAATAAGTGATCCAGGTGGCTCCTGGAAATACTGTATACTTTTTGGGGGAATTTACAGTAATTTTTAGCAAGCAATGCAGATGTTAACATGTGCAAAAAAAAGACTATTGACATTAAAGAAGAACTCCAGGTAAGAAATACGATTTCAAAATCTGTTAGATGCAGGGAGGTTTATGCCACCTCTTGGAGCATTTTTTTTTTTTTTTTTACTGTTTCCTGTTTACTCTGATGCTCCCAACTACAGATGCACTTGCAGCTGCCCTGCCTGCCCCTCCTTTCCCTTTGCCCAGCACTTTGCGCTTTGTGAACCCATTGACAAAATCCAGAGCTTTCTTTGAATGGGCAGGGAGAGGAAGGTAGGGCAGAGAAGCTACTGTGTAGGAGAGCTTTATTTCTCCTATGAGCGCTGGAATATACTGAAAACTATCAAAATACAATTAATAATACTCGTGAGCCAAAATGTGATACTCCCCTTAACGTGATAAATAAATAACTAGAATCATATATAGCTAATGGTGCATCAACACTTTACACAATACTCATTATCTGTGCAAAAACATAAACATAAATCATTATATGTATCTACATATACATATACGTGCCGCGCTCCATAATAAACTCAACTCATATACTAGTGATAATTCAAATAATAACGTGAACAAAATTACTGTGCTTCAAACCAGTGCAACATGTAGTGCATTTCAAAATAATGTTCATCCAATATTTAAAACAGTTTTATAAAAAGTCCTCTTTGTGCTTCAATAATATTTCAGTGACAAGTGAGGTGTATTGTGCCACACTCCCCGTGCTCTATAGATAGGTGTGCGCTCACCTCCTTGTTAGCCAGACAAGCTGGCTAAACACACTTTTTGTGCTGTCAGGACAAGGTGGGAATCTTCACTTTATATGCGTGTTTCCATCCATATTGTGGATTGCCTTATTTCTGCCACCAGAGGTCTCCCTCCTTCCACACTTTAGCCTCAATAGGTTTCTTTAAGGATGGTTAAGATGATATTTCCTCCTCCCAGTAAACCATGTAAAAAAGAGCCACAGATAGTGCCTTATCCTTTGTGAGGCTTAGCCTATTTATTAGTAAGTAAAATCGCCACTCACATTATATACAGCAGTGCTGTGTTCAGCTGATATGTGCCCAGATCCTGTGTTTGTAAGTGCCGCTCGTCCACCGCGGCGTCGTGACGTCAGAGCCCCTCCCCTACGCGTTACGCCACAGGGTCAGGTGGCTTCATCAGGGGGAAAACAGAAACAGTAATTTTGTTCACGTTATTATTTGAATTATCACTAGTATATGAGTTGTTGAGTTTATTATGGAGCGCGGCACGTATATGTAGATACATATAATGATTTATACTGAAAACTATACTGTTGGCTTCTTCCAGGTTCCTGTTATTCTTTTTTAGCTATTGTTCAGCCTTTTATGATGGACCTATCTCTATTTTTGGCATTTTACAGATGTTGGGAATGGCCCAGTAGTGTGCACTGCACTGTACATGCAGTGTGGTAGTATCCCATAAGAAGACATCTTTAGTTACTTGATTTCAAATTTATGTTTTGAAGTTCGGCAGATGGCATAAAGTTGGCCTTTTGTTAAAGACTTTGGTGTTTCTGCCTGCTTGTAGGAAGACTTATTGTTGCACCTATGCATAGATCAGGGTTGCATATATCCATGTCGGTGGGACAGTTGTCATTTTTTTGGTTACATTGTCAGCTTGTCACCTGGTGTTTGAGCCACTTCCCACCAGGAATATTGCATTCCTGTGCGATTTGCATGCAGTTGTGTGGTGCGATTTCAGCCCATTCACTTTACATGGGCCGTAATTGCACTGCTCCGCACCAAACGTAGTACATGCACCAATTTTGGAAACTTGTTGCAACTGGACCGCATGGTACTTTTTGCACCATGAAATCTGGTACTGACAAATGCATTACGTTTTGTGACCTGCATTTGAGGTGTTATTAACTTATTATTGAAATCTGCTGCAGATTGCAGATGCAGTGCATTTTGAATGGGGTCCACGAAACTCTGATTTCCCCACATTGAGTTATGGGGTGAACTGTCCCTTACATATACCCAAGCAAGCTTTGCTACTACGGTTTAGATCCAGTTATTATAGGTCCTGGCAAGCAGCCAAGTAAGATGCCTCTGCTTAAGGCAGGCAATAGACGGGCCTTTGGCCGATAAACGAAAAATCAGTCGGCCCTGTTGCCGATGCTGCCACCCATGTCCGTGAAAAACGGCCGACGGGCTGGCCCCACTAATGGCGTGAATATCAGCCGAATTTTCGTCCGCACAAAAATTCAGCTGATAAACGACCCATCTATGACCTGCATACCAGTCACTTCCAGTTTGCTAAACAAAAAGAAAAGTGTAGTATTTATTTATTTTTTTTTCTCTTTTCAGTGGCCTGCCGATAATGCTCCTAATTCATAAGACATGGTGTGGAGCCTGCAAAGGTAATAGAGTTAAGAATTCTCCTTGCAAATACTTCATTATCGTATTTTTTTTTTTTTTTTTTTTTTTTTTTTTTTTTTTAATTGTTTGCATACCTTGGGCATACATAGCAAGCCCAAGAAACCTAATGAAAGTACACAGGGCAAATGTAATACACCCTGTCCCTCAGCTACCGATGTTCGCACCAACTGTTGCTGAGTATTACAAAGCTTTCAGAGATACAATGTAAGATTGTTACATTGTATTAACTTTGTTCAGTTCAAGAAAACTCAATCCTCAAAAATGTACAACTTTGTTATCCTAGGTACCGGCGCACACTACTGCAACTCAGCAGTGTGAATGGAGCCAACATCTTATTTTTTTAGTAAGTTTGGCATCGTGTCTTAGCGGACAGCTTTGCTGCCAATTGCGAGGCAGTGACTTAGTGTTGTCAGTCTATAACCTAAGTGTTGCTACTGGCAGGATCTCCATGTAAGAAATTTTGCAACAGATGTTTTAAATAAATCATTGCTCAAATTGTATACGGTGAGGCATAATGCCAAACATACCAAAGATAACTTTTAATGAAACGATTTTTTTTCCTTTTTTGTTTTTTTTTTCGTTTTCCTCCATAGCTTTACTTGTCCAGAAAGCATGCAATATGTTGATTTATGAGATTGATGATGAGCCATGCGGAAAGCTCGCTGTACCCTTTGAGACCTTAAAAAAAAAAAAAAAAAAAAAAAAAAAATTGCAGTAGCTATGTTAGTGTGGATAGTGCTCGAATTCTTCACCAAAAATATTGTTCTTTATATATCTGATATCCCTGCTGATGTGCCTCTAAATCATTAATCTTTTATGTTTCTTTCATGCAGCTCTGAAACCAAAGTTTGCAGAGTCCAAGGAGATATCTGAACTCTGTCACAACTTTGTGATGGTGAATGTGGAGGTGAGAGACCAGCTGCTGCTTGTTGAGATCCCTTGGTTGGTTGAAGCTGACCTGTGGCAGATTTCTTAAAAAAAAATGAAAGCCCAATTGTATTTTCACTTAAAAGTAATTGGATACATTTATTCAGGAATATACAACTATTTATGCCTTCTGTTTATAAGGCTCCTTATTAAACTCCAGAACCAGTATAAGAACCTCTCCCTGGGCAGTAGGCTGCAGATAAGACTTCTGTTGTGTGTGTGGCTAGCATTCTCAACAAACCACAATGGAACACAGGGATGAAAAACACATCAAATTTATTTAGGCATAGAAACCAGGAAGTAAGTGAAGGAATGCAAAATATATCTGCAGGGAAATATCAGCGGGAGGAGCTTCTAGTCCTCTGCTTCCATTCACGTGTCATTTATCTGCAGTGTATATGCCCACATATGTGACTATATTCACGTGGACTGCTCAGATAAGAAACACGAGTAAATGAACAGCTTAGAAGGAAACTGAAACATGGTCAGTTGAGTTGACACCAGCTGGTCTACACAATCCTACACTGCAGCAGGGACACGGACAAGAAGGGAGGGACAGAGGACATCAGGATCAACCAGGTATTCTGCAGAACACAGAAAACTAATCCCATAGTGACTGAGTATGAACAGCATGTAATGCTGACTGAATGTCCTGACAGGTTTTAATGTTGTTCTATTGCCACTTTAAGCTGGCCATACTCTAGTATAGAGTTTTTTTGTTTAAAAAGGTTTGTCTTAAGTGATGCATAGATGGATCGAATCTCGCCTGGTTCAGCAGGGATTGGCTGAGTTTCATTCCTTCTATGGGCAGGCTGGGCTGTACTGAAGTAAGTCAATCAATCAAGTTCAGTACAGCCAGCCTGTCAGATTTGTTTTTCATGCAATCACTGCCGTCGACTATAGCCACCAGCATTGATCATTGCCTTCTGCTGGCAGGAAAGGCTGCTCGCTGGCAGAACACGATAGCACAGCGGTAGGGATTATCCATTAACCACTTTCCTACTGCCAACGCCACATTGCAATCTTTGGTGCATTTTAATGCTTAATTTCTCTGTGGATCCGTGCCCTGAAACATATACAGAAATGCGCTCGCCACCCAATGAATTGATACCAGAGTCTACCATAGGAGACTGCCGCTGGCACTTATAGGCCTGCACACGCACACTACTGCCAATGTCTGCTAGTTAACGTACCAGCATGTCTTTGTAGTGTGGGAGGAAACCCCCCACAAACATAGGGAGAACATGCAAACTCCATGCTGACAGTGCCCTTCTATAGTATTGTGGATGTTTGTGCTGTAATGTTATAATTTATTCTTTACAATATTGGAGTTAGGTGGGGGTTATGTTAACCCGGTAACATCAGCCATATTCATATACGTGGCAGCTCGGTGGCGGCCTTTAATGCCAAGCTGCCACATGTATTTGTACAGCTGGTGTACATTGTTTTGGTGTGAGTGTGCTCCCCTGTGCCCCCTAACATGGTGACTAAGCAATCTCCAACAGCACCTAGCAAATGTTTATAATCGGGGGACAGACTTCTGATCGCTTGATCACTGTGACAGCCAATCACAGTCATCACATGATCCTGAAGCTGGTGTTAAGAACCAAATAAAGGGCCAGCTCCTGCTGGCTGCAAATGGTTGAGTTGTGTTTAAGGATTTTATTTAAGAAGAAAAAAAAAATCTATGTATCAACATATTATTTTTTTTATTGAAATTTCATAGGTTTGAGGAGCTGAAAGTGAACAATGTACAGGATTTTTAACTCCGTCCCGCCAACCGCACGCATATTTGCGGCCTCACAGAAGTGGGTCTTTATCTGTGGGGCTACATGTAAGCATATGTCTTTGTGCTGGGAGCACGCCATACAGCCTGATCCCAGCAGAGACCGGGCTCTCACCCAGGCCAGTTAGAGGCTATCACCGCGATCAGGTGCTGTGAGCCTACCCCTGTTTACTTCCTTTTCTGAATGAAGGCAAATATACATTGTATCTTTCTCTTCTGGTGGGAGAGGAAGACCTAAAATAAATAAGTAAATAAAAAAAAAACTATATCAAGGTTTGCCAGATTGTGTTGGGGTCATGGCTGGGGGTTAAAGACCACAGTCAGTATGTTTTAGGTAAAATTTTTAAAGGAAAAAAAATGTTTAAATTAGTATCTGTGTTTTTAGGCAGGATAAAAAAAAATGCAAAACACGTTTTGTTTCTGGGCTTTACTACGCATACAAACAACTAACATACACATATGTGGTATTGCTGCAATTGTCTGGAGCAGCAGAATTTATTTTGGGTTGCTCTTTGGAGGTAAATTATGGTAATCGTAAGAAATATACAGCTAAATTTGTAAAAAAATAAATACATTTTTTACTATTTTGGGCCAGTTTTCTTTCGGTAATAGAAAAAAAAAGTCAGGACATATCCATTACTATTCACCCCCAAAAGAGAGCCCAATTTGTCCTGAAAAAAACAAGTTATAATCCATAACTTTTTACATTTTTATAAATAAATTTTCTACTTTTTTTATTTTTTATTATTATTATTATTATTATTATTATTAATAATAATAATAATTTATTTTTTTTAGTGATCACATTCCCTCTGTTCTCAGCTGCATAAGAGCTGGAGAAGGAGAAACAGCAGTACACTAATATTCCCAGTAAAAGGCTCTGCAGGGGGGCGTGTCAGTACAAGTCTGATCATTGGGGGAGAGCAGGCTGAGTTCCCAGCACAGCGAGAAAACTGACCGCAATGTGCTTATTGTGGTCAGTTTTTAATCGGAAAGCAGAGGGACTGGCAGGAACACCATGGATTTCACACAAAGGAATCCATACTAAAAAACAGCATACTTTTTCTTGCAAGTCCATGGTATAGCAGGCACCTATCAGGAATATGAAATTAATTTTATATTTTACTTAATTTTTGGCATAAATTGCTTGGCTCCTGAAGTTGATGTACACAATCTACTTCACCAGCTGTATTATTCCTAAAACGAACATTCTGGCCTTGAACAAACACCTAGTAGGGTTTGTTCGGCCATAAATCTTGTTAATGTAACAACACTTTTGCTAGGATTGGTAATGATTGTGTTTGACAGATTGGCTTGGTGACTATTACTGTTTTCTTAGTTGGTTTTATACTGGAGTCTGTATTTTCCTGGTATATGTGTGGGCTTCATTTTAATGATCTTATTTTGCTCAGCAGAAACAGAACATAAATTTGGCTTCTTAATATTTTTTTTGTCCTCAATTACTGCTGTAGGAAATGTTTTAACTTTTTTTTTTTTTTTAAAATAGATGTTCCTGTATTTAAAAAAACAAAACAAAAATCAAATGCAGTTAGTACGAGTTGCATGTGACTGTTGAAATTCCAGGTGCAGCCGAGTGTATACTCGGAGAGGGTCGACCAGAAATGGGGGCTAATTTAAGCTAGGCATAGACAGAGCGATTTTTCTTTCTTGCAACCATAGGTCAGTGTGGTTAGGGAGGAGGGTGTCCTTGCTGGGAGAACACTGCTAGCGGCTATAATAATCGCATGTCAAATCTGATAGGCTGGTTGTACCCACGTCAATCGCTCAACTTGGGTACATTCAGCTTGCCCATACATGGTTCAAATCTTGGTCAGTCCCTGCTGAACCAGACAAAATTCGAACGGTCTATGGCCAGCTTTAGACTGTGCTGCAGTGCATGTGTTTACAAAGGGCATGTTGACATAAGGAAAGAGTAGAGGGATGTGCTCATCAGTCTGCTGCTTCTTTACTATCCAGTCACAGGATAGGGCAGAAGGGTGACCACCTTTTATATTGCTTTACTGCAGTTGAAAAGTCTTGACCGTAACCCCCCCTACTAAATCAGATCTTTAAGCTCTGCAAACCACAAAGCTAATACTCCCTGCTGTTCAAAGAGCTCTACCTCTGACTCAGTAGGGTCGTATAGAGAGAATGCTGCTTCCCAACAGAAAGCAAACGTACTACTCTGCGGCATGCTGGCAGGGGACAGGCTTTTCTAAATTGGGTTGTGGCTTTTTTGGAGGAAAAAATACCCCTAAGACTTTGCGCACATAAGCTCAATTCACGAAGATTTAACACCAGTGTAAGACCTTCTATTTTTAGTCAAGTGACTAATTTTCATATCTCGTCAGACTCCACTGAGAATAAGTAACACTTGAAAATAAGGATACTTATTCTCGCATACTAGCTCTGTAAATTGAGCCTTTTTTATGTTGATGCTCCTGGGACATTTTTAACTAAATAAAGTGATTCTAAAAGCATAATTTAGAAGAAAAAATAAAACAAAAAATACCTATTGCGTCATACCTACCTGCTCAGTACATTGGTTTTGCACAGAACAGCCCCGATCCTCCTCCTTCTCTGTCCCCCTGCCAGCACTCCTGGCCCCTCCCTCCTGTCTGTTGCCCCCATAGCAAGCAGCTTGCTATGGGGGCACCTGCTCCTGAGTCACTGCTCCAGGTGCCCATTCACACACGGAGCTGCATCCCAGCCCTGCCCCCCTCTCTTCTCATTGGCTCACTGGCTGTGATTGACAGCAGCGGGAGCCAATTGTTCCCGCCGCTGTCTCAGCCAATGAGAGGGAGTCCCGGGATAGCCGATACTCCAGTACACATCGCTGGATCAAGAGAGGGCTTAGGTGAGTATTAGGGTGGCTGGGGTGGATGCTGCACAGAGAAGGTTTTATGCATGAAGGTCAAAAACCTTTAGACTTTACAACCACTTTAAGCTGAAATTTCAGTTGGGCTTTAAATCCTATTCAATTTACTTTATAATTTTTTTTTTTTTTGCATTACTGTTTGATATAAAAATTATTGGTGTACTGTAGATCATGCTGGCCAACTCCTGATAATTATTGATTGTGTTTTTCTTCTCCTAGGATGAGGAGGAACCAAAAGATGATGTGTATAGCCCTGATGGTGGCTACATCCCAAGAATTCTATTCCTGGGTAATTTGCATTGATTACAGCTTCTAGAGGCACAGTATATGGGTTGCATTAAATTAAAGTTACACTCCAACCTTGTAATGCCTATAGGGAACACATTTTACCTGCTGATGGATTAATTGTTTTATCAATGCATTGTTTTCATACACTATTGCCCTCCCCTCCAGAGGATTTAGCCCCCCCCCCCCTTCCTGACCAGGCCATTTTTTGCATTACGGCGCTGCTTTACTTTAACTGACAATTGTGCAGTCATGCAATGCTGCGCCCAAATGAAATTTTTTTTTTTTTTTTTTTTTTTTTTTTCTACCCACAAATAGAGCTTTCATTCATTGCTATTTGGTCGTCTGTGCGGTTTTTTGGGGGGTTTTTTTTGCGCTATACAAAAAGAAAAGACAACTTTGAGTAAAAAACAATATTTTTTACTTTTTGCTATTAAACATGCCCAGTAAAAAAAAATTTAAGAATCAGATTTCAGTGATGCCAATACCGTGATCAGTGCTAATAAAAAGCACTGACACTGTACTAATGGCACTGGGCAGGAAGGGGATAACATGTGGGGCAATCAAAGGGTTAACTTTGTGCTGCCTTACTGTAAGCTATGTGTGTGCTTTCAACTGTACGTGCACTGCTTTGTATGGCTCTGCTATGCAGAGCCATACAAAGCAGTGTGCAGGAGCTGACGGGAGAGAACTGTTTTGTTTACATACAGTTCTCTCCCCCGTCGGTAATACTCAGCAGCCTGGACCTGATGATTGACAGCTGAGGCCACAAGTAGCGGCGCAGGTAGGGTGTGTGCTCCCCCTAACCGGAAATGCAAAATCACGTATATATACATGATTTTGCACACCCCTGCCGCCTTGTAGCAGTATATCTGGTATAGGGCGGTGGGAAGGCGGTTAATCCAGATGAAACTGGCTCTAAGGAAGTTGTGTGCTTTATGTAGGACACCACTGTTGCAACTGACACCCCCTGAAGCACAGAAGGTGTGTCTTTTGATGGTAACTAGGTCTTATGAGAACCTGGGCTTCAGATTCAGAATGCCTGCTATAATGCCATTTGAAGAAAATTTGGGGGGGAAGTAGGGAAGGGAAGAAAATTTGGAAAGCAGCAGTGTTTTCCACGAAGCATGTGGAACGACAACAGGTCTGCGTATGCTGACATTTTCTGGAATCGTAAAGGAGGAAGTAGTTTGGGATTTAGAGACTTACAGGTTACCCTTCAAGGGCAAAGTAATAGCCTCTTTAATGTAAAATGAGTGAACTTGACTTCAGCACAGTTTTAGTCATATTTTTTTTTCTCCCACTCTAATTTCCTATCCTGTGTGGGATATCCATCCACAGTATGCACAATTCAGGCCAATATTTCTAAACTTAAGTAAACCAATGCTATCCCCCTATACTGACCACAGTTCCATTGTAATGCCACCTCTGCCCTTCCTTGAGAAACTTCCAAGAGGTAGCGTGGAGTGTTGTTGGTTTATGTCTACGGAAGAACTGCTGAATAATTTCACCCTCCCTGAGACTGTTTCCCTATGCAAAGTGCTGATGGCTGTGATTAGCTTGGCAACCTGTGACAGTGCTTCCCCCCTCCCTCATATCTGTAGTCTTGCTGTGTCTCTACACTTAGCTGTTCTTCACACTTTCATATTTTGGCTTCTGCCTTTTTGTTTCTCCATTATGTATAGTCATGTATGACAGTGACAGCTAAAACTTGCATGTTTCTAGCACATCAAGAAAATATGAACATGACCTGTCTGCAGTTGGTTGCACTCATTGCATTAAATGCTATTACCAGTGGTCCTGCAGCATGCATGTGCAATATGCTATTTTGCAAAGTATGTAAATGCCACTTATTGCTGTTGAAATGCCTTGCATTGCAATTGGTCAAACAAATGAACTATCTGAGCTACATTATGTGTAAAAGTGTGTGTGTGTGTATATGTATGTGTGTGTGTATATGTATGTGTGTGTGTGTGTGTGTGTGTGTGTGTATATATATATATATATATATATATATATATATATATATATATATATATATATATATATATATATATATATATATATATATATATATAAATAAATAATGTAACGGGGTTAGCTCGGCAGCGGGTGTGTGTGACCCCCTGGATGGGTGCACAACACAAAAAGACAGGCACAGCACAACAGTGGAGGTGAAAACAAACAGGTGCAATTTATTTACAATATTTACAGAAAAATGGTAAACCAAAAAGAAACATCAAAATAAATCCTGGCCAACTTGGCTACTTACTGCAACAACAGCTTTCCCTAGCTACCCACTAGGTACAGCCTGCTGCTAATACTTGGAGGCTAGCCACACAGGCTTTGGTCTCTCTGCACACAGATAAGATGTCAGCTCCCCAGTCAGTTCAGACACAGATCTGGTTCCAGGTTGGAGCCACTCCCTAAGCACTCTGGGAAGTTTTATACAGGTCTTAATGAGCCCACTACCTTCAGCTGGGCTCATTACCTCAGTGCTGAAGGACTCAGCACTTCCTTCTAGTGGGACAAATCCCCATAAAGCCTGAACCTCGGACAAATGTATCGTCCATTCAGGACGCAACCAGGTGATTTCACCTGCCTACTGTCACTATATATATATATATATATATATATATATATATATATATATATATATATATATATATATATATATATATATATATAATTTTTTTTTTATTACTGTAACAACATATTATAGTCATAGGACTTTATGTGGACATATTGTCAGTTCACATGCTAAAAAAAACTGAGTATCATCAAAACATTTTAAAATTCCATTTAAAACATCCAAAAATATTTTAAAAAATACTCTCCACTTAGCGGCTCACAACCTGTATGGATTCCAAACATTACTGACACTTTTTGGAAATTCTTCTTCAAGAGCACATCAATAAGCAGAATCAATATATTAGAACCCATTCTGGATCTTTTCAGGAGGATCAGATTAACTGGAACTTAAAACATGAACAGGTTTCCTAATTGGGTGCATCCAAAAAGCCAAGATGGAACCACTGCCCTCCAGATCTAGACTAACCCCCTCCCCCCACCAAATGCAAAACTTCCATGTTCAGAAAATGCACCATATGCACATGTGGGGGTAAACACAGATGCCAAAGTGCATCAGCTTTTAAACATGTACAAGAACATATAGCCGTTTATTTCTATGACCGGCAATACCCAGCACCTGCAGTGGAAATTTTACACTCGAGCTCGTTTGTGCCTGTGAATGTAGCCTCAGGCTGCACAGACTCTTGAAACAGGTGGTGATTGTTGCTTGCCACCATGGTTATCATTTCTCTTGCTCTTTCTTGTAACTGGTTGACAGGCCAACTAGACTCCTTTTTGATAGGTAAGACAACCAAGCAAACAATAGGAGGGCTGGTAGGATATCTGTTCATCTCCAAATAAATGGTTGTCAATAGGCAACTTACAAATCTTTGAAGAGTGGTCGGCTCACTCCATTGAATACCTAGGCACAAAAAATTCAGCGAATTTGAACAATATCGTGCTCAATTTTAAATCTTCTTTGTCAACCCTGTCGGCTGACCTAGCGAAATGGGATTCCTTGGCCTTGTCTTGGTTCGGCTGTGCAATGTGTTAAAGATGAATGTGATGCCTAGACTTCTAGATCTACTACAAGCCTTGCCTATTAGAACACCTTAAACATTTTTTTGTACGGTGCGATCTACCTTCATTGAATTTATCTGGCATGGTAAACATTCTTGCCTTGGCAGGGCCTTAATGCTGGGGTCAAAACTTCAGGGTGGAATGGGCTTCCCTGACCCTGCCTTGTATTATACTGCTGTTCACATGACCAGAGTGGTTGACTGGTGTAGGCACAAAGACTGAAAACTTTGGATCACTTTGGAGCAAAAGGCAGCTTGTATGCCACTTCCGGGTTTACCCTGGCCAGGGAAACATGTCACTCATTTAACTACGCATCCCCTTATTGGACCCATGCTTGCCAAAATGAATAGATTATTTTTACGATCTTCACTGCAAAGCTTTCCCTCCCCAATGACCCCAATAGTGAGCCCACCCAGGGTTCACCCCTGCCCTCAGTGATCTTATCTTCATATCACAATCTTCACAAGGGCTCCTGTGTGCCTCCCAATTGCTCCGATCCCATCACTGGATTCTGTCTGCCAACTTACTGTCCGGCCAAGCTCCTCTCAGATTGGAATATCTGAAGAGGCCTCCAGTGGTCCACTTTCTGAGATCTTTGCCTTGGCCCATGCCCTTCACACGGACTTTACACTCTTTTGAGTTGCTCTGCTTAGGCAAGGGACGGATTTGTCATTTCCTTTCTACTTTATATAAAGTCTTGCTGGCTCTTCATGCCACATCTGATCTACTACTCTATCTAGAGAATGGGAGAGAGACTTAAAAGTCACTTTTTCCGCTTCCCAAAAGGAACGTATATTTTTCTTCACATAAGTCTTCCCTTTGCAGCAGATATCAAGAGATTACTTATAAAATACTTGCACGTTGCTACAGAACCCCGTCTGTTCTAGCCAAATTTTTCCTACAACAATCGAGATGCTGGCCCATTTTCTGGGACTGCCCCAAGCTGCAACTCTTCTGGCAAGCAGTACCTCAACTTATCTACAAATTCACAGATGTTTCTCTGCAGGATGCTACAAGCACAGTTCTACCTGAAAAGTTACTAAACCCAGGACCCTGCATTCACTATACCTGGTCTCCCACAGTACACACAACATGGAAGTGCAATTATTTTAGTAAAAACTGCTAAATACATTTTCTCATCAGCAGTATACAGAAGTCTTGTGACTTCAGCAGAGCACTGGTTAAAGCTTGTAGGAGGATTTTTTTTTTCTTTCTGCTCTAGGAGGAAGAAAAACTCTGACCCTCTGTCTGGACAGTGCTGATTGGCCCTGTGCTGATCACATGCACTCTCCCAAGGAAAAAAAAAACACCTCTCTAGCAATACACACTAAACTGAGCATGTCCATGTGGCTATGGGTTCAGTCTGTCTTATCAGGAGATAAGACGTGGACATTTGAACCAGAGGTGGGCCAAAAAAACAAGATCTAATGGCCTTTTTCCACAATGCAGAGCATTAACCCCTTAGGTTCCACAGGGAGTATAACAAGCATACTTTACTGCATATACAGACTGATTTTACTGTTGTGGGTTCAGTAACGCTTTAATTTGACCCCTTTATCCAGAAAACCGTATCATAAATCTCTCCCAAACTCTTCCTTAATGCAGTGTGTGCCTGTATCCCTTGTATGTGGACACAGTCCGCTCCAGCAGTGGTCCAGTTTCCTGGCAAGAGTTGATCATGGTGAGCAATTAGAAAACCTGACTTCCGCTCTCCGAGGCAAATCTGAGGAACATAAGACCAGATGGTTTTATTAGAACCTGTTTCGCTTCTACTATGAGTTCCTCCAATACTCATAACCTCTGTGCCACATAGGTGGCAAATTGTGCCTAAATGGTATGTTATTGCCCACACGGTGATGACCCCCTCACACCCTTTTCCTTTTTTCCTTATATATATATATATATATATATATATATATATATATATATATATATATATATATATATATATATATATATATATATATATACACACAAACCATTTTTTTTGGGTGTGCACAAAAGCCAGCTGGACCCCCTGCATTCGACTTCCCTCCAAGACTGCTAATCCCTTTTGGGAGATAGTGAGCCTCGTAAACCCCGATTTTATATAGTTCCGGCGGGCTCTATTGTTTTTCCTCTGCATTACCTTGACTACTGGTTGATTGTGAAAAGTTTTTGGATTCCGTTAATAACGGATCTATATTTTGCTTACTTATCGATCATCTTTCTGATTGGAGTGTATTTGCTTCCTGAACATATTACCTGTACCATCATTGGTTGCATGTATAGTAATAGCAACTTATAGTAATTGTTGCATACCTATATTAAAAAACAAAAAAATCTTTGGAGAGTCAATGGCTGTAGGTATCTGACTTTAGCAAAACTATATAAGGCTCTTGTGGTTGCAGAATTATGAATTTGTTTCAAAACCATTTGTATTTTAGATCCCAGTGGGCAGGTTCATCGAGGGATAATAAACTCAAAAGGGAACCCAAGTTACAAGTACTTCTACAGCACTGCAGAGCAAGGTATGTAGGATGGCTAATGAAAGCTTGAGGGAAAAAAAATCTACCTGTGACATATTGGCCTAGTTTGTGCAGGTTATTTCAGAAGTCCAACGTCCTTACAATTCAGTTTGAAGACTTTACTAAATTTGAAATCCGCACTGAAAGTAGAAAATCATTTACAATTGCTGTAGGTTCTGTTGCTGAACAGGTAGGTTTTTTTGGAACATTTAAGCTTTGTGTTCTATGAAAAGTACCAGAAAGTCTCACTGCCTCTCCCCCTGAGGTCCATATCCAGGCTTGACAAATTTGATTTGAATCCAGGAGCTGGCTTAGAAAGGTTAGGAGCCAGTTTTGAAAAGCTTTATTTTCAGTGACAAAACCCCCTCTTATGTAGCCCTGATGTGTATCTTTACAGATGCACGACACAGGGTACTCACCTCTGAATCGGAGCGAGTGAGCTCTTATAATGGCAAATACCATGAATACATTCTCTCCAGTTTCTATGGTGCCCAGCTCAGTGCCATGACAACAGGGTAAATGGCACATCTGCAACTTTTGAATCCAGGAGAGGTGATGCTGTGGCACTCCAGCAGCTGATGCCAACTCTATCTGTCTGAAGCTCTGTTTTTAATGTAGCACACATGCTGTGCACCATCTATCCCAGTGCCATGATGTTGCGCTCATCACCATGGCAACAGGGAAGACGTATGACCTATATAACATTACACCCCCTTTCTGTTTAGACATATTCTAATCCCCCTACATACCACAGACCCTCATTGGGCATAGACATATGACAACCTATATACCACAGCCTCCCCATCCTGTGTATCCATATGACCACCTATATACCACAGCACGCCCATCCTCCTGTATAGACATATCCCCCCCCCCCCCCCAACATATAGTCAGGTCCATAAATATTGGGACATCGACACAATTCTAACATTTTTGGCTCTATACACCACCACAATGGATTTGAAATGAAACGAACAAGATGTGCTTTAACTGCAGACTTGTCAGCTTTAACCGTTTCAATACCGTGCAATTTTACACCTTCCTGCCCAGGCCATTTTTCAGGTTTCAGCGCTCTCACACTTTGAATGACAATTGCGCAGTCATACAACATTGTACCCAAACTAAAATTTTATCATTTTCTTCACACAACTAGAGCTTTCTTTTGGTGGTATTTAATCACCGCTGGGGTTTTTATTTTTTGCTAAATTAACAAAAAAAGACCAAAAATTTTGAAAAAAAAACACATTTTTCTTTGTTTCTGTTATAAAAGTTTACAAATAAATAATTGTTCTTCATAAATTTAGGACGAGATGTATTCTGCTACATGTCTTTGGTGAAAATAACCCAAATTAGGATGTATTATTTAGTTTGTAGGAAAGTTATAGAGTTCACAAACTATGGTATAGATCTGAATATTGATCAATCCTGAAGTACTGACAGCCAATCTAATTTCTTGAGGTCCAAGAATGTCAGAATAGTACAGATATCCCCAAATGACCCCTTTTTGCTGAGTAGACAGTCGGACGTACTTCATAAGAGGCATGGCGAGTTTTTTGAAGTTGTATTTTTTTGTCATAATTTTTCCGAAAATGAAAAAATGAAAAATATTATTTTCACTATTTTTTTTTTTACATACTGTCACCAGTGCAGTACAGCGTCATCATATAACTGGCATGGCGGTGAACAGGGACACTGACTGGTGACAGTATGAAAAAAAAAAAAAATTATATTTTTTTTTAATTTTTTTTTATTTTTTTATTATATTTAATTTTTTATTACATTTTTTTTTATTTTTTTTAAGATTTTTTTTCATATTTTACTATGACCAAAATAGTACAATGTTACCATAGTAACATTGTACTACTTTGGGGAAGTGATCAGTATTTTTTTTTTTTTTTTTTTTTTTACACAATTTGCTTATAGCAAAGAATTACTTTGCTATAAGCAAGCATTTAGCTGAATGAAATCGATTCATTCAGCTTTTTTTTTTTTTTTTTTTTTTTTTTGTGCTTAGCTGTGATTTGGTCACAGCTAATCACATGACATGTGCATGTGATTAGCTATGACCATTCACAGCTAGGCACTAGTATACAATGGATGGCATCATGAATGAAGCCATCCATTGTATACAACTGTCATGTGACCTGCTGTGATTGGTCGCGGCAGGTCACATGGTACCGGCAACGGGAGCCGGTACTCGGATCTGTCATCGGCCGTGTCCGAGGTGCACGGGCGGTGACAGATCCCGCTGCTGCGCCGCTCTGCAATAGCGCAAACGGCGCATGTGCGGGAGCACGCCAAATGGCGTGGACCCGGAAAGCTGCAGCGCTTTTCAAGCCGCCAAACGGCTATTGGCCGGGCGGCTAATGGTTAATTTGAGGGTATTTACATCCAAATCAGGTGAATGGTGTAGGAATTACAACAGTTTGCATATGTGCCTCCCACTTATTAAGGGACCAAAAGTAATGGGACAATTGGCTTCTCAGCCGTTCCATGGCCAGGTGTGTGTTATTTCCTCATTATCCCAATTACAATGAGCAGATAAAAGGTCCAGAGTTCATTTCAAGTGTGCTATTTGCATTTGGAATCTGTTGCTGTCAACTCTCAAGATGAGATCCAAAGAGCTGTCACTATCAGTGAAGCAAGCCATCATTAGGCTGAAAAAACAAAACAAACCCATCAGAGAGATAGCAAAAACATTAGGCATAGCCAAAACAACTGTTTGGAACATTCTTAAAAAGAAGGAACACACCGGTGGGCTCAGCAACACCAAAAGACCCAGAAGACCACGGAAAACAACTGTGGTGGATGACCGAAGAATTCTTTCCCTGGTGAAGAAAACACCCTTCACAACAGTTGGCCAGATCAAGAACACTCTCCAGGAGGTAGGTGTATGTGTGTCAAAGTCAATAATCAAGAGAAGACTTCACCAGAGTGAATACAGAAGGTTCACCACAAGATGTAAACCATTGGTGAGCCTCAAAAACAGGAAGGCCAGATTAGAGTTTGCCAAACAACATCTAAAAAAGCCTTCAAAGTTCTGGAACAACATCCTATGGACAGATGAGACCAAGATCAACTTGTACCAGAGTGATGGGAAGAGAAGAGTATGGAGAAGGAAAGAAACTGCTCATGATCCCAAGCATACCACCTCATCAGTGAAGCATGGTGGTGGTAGTGTCATGGCGTGGGCATGTATGGCTGCCAATGGAACTGCTTCTCTTGTATTTATTGATGATGTGACTGCTGACAAAAGCAGCAGGATGAATTCTGAAGTGTTTCGGGCAATATTATCTGCTCATATTCAGCCAAATGCTTCAGAACTCATTGGACGCCACTTCACAGTGCAGATGGACAATGACCCAAAGCATACTGCAAAAGCAACCAAAGAGTTTTTTAAGGGAAAGAAGTGGAATGTTATGCAATGGCCAAGTCAATCACCTGACCTGAATCCGATTGAGCATGCATTTCACTTGCTGAAGACAAAACTGAAGGGAAAATGCCCCAAGAACAAGCAGGAACTGAAGACCGTTACAGTAGAGGCCTGGCAGAGCATCACCAGGGATGAAACCCAGCGTCTGGTGATGTCTATGCGTTCCACACTTCAGGCTGTAATTGACTGCAAAGGATTTCAACCAAGTATTAAAAAGTGAAAGTTTGATTTATGATTATTATTCTGTCCCATTACTTTTGATTCCTTAATAAGTGGGAGGCACATATGCAAACTGTTGTAATGCCTACACCGTTCACCTGATTTGGATGTAAATACCCTCAAATTAAAGCTGACAGTCTGCAGTTAAAGCACATCTTGTTCGTTTCATTTCAAATCCATTGTGGTGGTGTATAGAGCCAAAAATGTTAGAATTGTGTCGATGTCCCAATATTTATGGACCTGACTGTACCACAACCTACACATCCTGAACAGACTTATGACTCCCTATTGACCACATCTCCACCATTTTGTATAGCCTTATGACCCCCCCCCCCCCCCCCAATATCTTGTATAGAAGTGTGGCCTCCTACATACCACATCCACAATGGACTTATTATGCCCCTCTGTATAGTACGGCCCCCATTCTGCAGAGATTAGTAGGTCCATATATATGCTATGCCATGGATGGAAGGAATTTGAAGGTGCTCTGTTTAGCCCCATTAATGAGGGTGATCCCTAGAATTGACCATGCTGATGTGACACATATCACATGGACTGACATGAGGACAATCTGGGGGTGTTGTGTATTTTCAATGACTGGCAAAGTTTTCTGTCATAATGGTGAAGATGAAGGCTCTGATGTGACAGAGAGGACGGCTGGGTCTCCTTTGTGCTCCCCAGCAGTCAATGTGGTGCGGTTGTGACAACCCATGCTAGGAGTAAACCGGGGGGAGGGGGGTTGCTCACCTGAGGGGTCTCAGCCGGTTCTTCTTTTTGTTGTCCACCACGTCGGGTACACAGTCTGCTCTATCCAGTCGATGTGTGCAGCCCACAGCTCCAGCTGGTGGAGAACCTGGAGACAAGCCAGGTCTCCTTCTTGCCAGGCTGGTGACAAATACACTTCTGGTCGGCCTTGCACTCGCACAGTTGCTCCAGGTGGATGCTGCAGACTGGGTGTCAGCCGAAGTGTGTGCTACCAGTCTTCTGGATGTGCAGGAGTGCTTCAGGTCATCCCCATTAATGTTAAAGTCCTTCTTCCTTAGCAGCTCCTTGGCGCTGCCAGACTCTCATTCACTTCCCATCACGGATGCGAACATCCTGGTGTGAGCTCAGTGTTGGAATTTTTGGACATGCTGCCCTGCCAATGGCCAGTCCAGGCCTGTTCTGTGGGATCTGTGATTGTGCTGTGAATGGCTTTTGTACTTTTGTCAGCAGCACCCCACCTGGTGCCAACAGTGAATGGGCTGACCAAAGCCCAGGCGCCAGAACGCAATTTCTAGTCACCATGGTGACCTGGCGCCTGGGATTTGTCGAACCCTGGTATGTATTATGGCGTACTGCTTTTTTCACTACCTATTTTCAGCTTCCTATGCCGTGTCCGTTCACATGTTAAGATGACTGTTATTTTGCTTGGTACACAAGACATAGACTGGTTTCTCATCCCACAGAATTTTTGAACAGTTATGTGCAGCGAGCCCTTGAAGTGTATTTTTCTTAACACTGTAAAACCCAATAAACTTTTGAAATAAAAAATGGCTGAAAGTATAATCAGGCTATAGGGAGGTGGACAGAAAGTAACAAAGAGCATTCCAATGAAACCATTTGAAACACAATAGATCCTTCTTGAGACCAAAGGTATCTTCATGTCTCTACTTCATCACAATTCTTAAGTGTTTTATTCCTATTATAAGATAGTGGGCAGGGCTATGCAAATCATCCCTTTATGCCCCTGACCCAAATGTGCATCCAGTACTGCTGGTTTGTAGCATGTATACAGCCTGATGTTATAATGCCATTTATTGCAAATGGCATACAGCTGTTGCAGGCTTGTTGGCCATCACCAGTGCAGTTCATGAAAACAATGGCTTCCATTGACTAGGGATTGCAAAGTAGAATGAAACAGCTTTTCGGTTCCCTTTTGGCACCATAACCTACCTATTTAACTAGTGTGAAGCTTAGTAGACCTTTTCTTAAAACAAATTGTACCTGCCACTCAAGGAAGGTCTCTGCATACAAATATGTAGATACTTATGTGTCTGGAGCTTGTTTATAAGAGTAAGTAACAAACCTTTTGTATGTTTTCCCCACAGTGGTTGAAGCAATGAAGGAAGCTCAGGAAAAGCTCACAGGAAAATTTACCAAGAAACATGTTGAAGATGAGTTATAACCTCTGTATTTCATGCATAGAGCAGTTCTCCTGCTTACCCCAAATTTTGTACGCCCCAGGGGATGTAACCTTTATTCACATTATTGGACCTGCAGTGCTGGTGCCCCCGTCTGTCCAGTCACTGAGAATGGATTGGGACACCTGTTGTGGACAGCCCCATCACCATTCACCCAGTGTTACTTTACTCTGTATTTGCAGAACACTGTCAAAATGTACTTTTTTTTTCCCAAGTACAGTAAGTTAGTTTTGGTACAGATAAATTTAGATAGGTGTGCAATTTTAAAAATGGTTCAAAGATGCACCAACTACCAATTAGAAATCTGTTTTCTGCAAATAAACAAGAGTGGGGAAGGGCAAATTTAAATATGATTTGTGATATTTTTTTTTTCTTTAGTAGTTACAGCACACCTATTCTTTGCACTGTTGGCCAAAAAGCCTACATTAATACTTTTTTTTTTTTTTTTTTTTTTTTTCCCCATGCCACCTCTATACTGTGGTTTGAGACATATACTGTATATAATTTTTTTTTTTTTTAGTAGCATTTAACTTATCAGTTCACTAGCTGTTGACTAGTGTGTACAAAGTGACATGAAGCACAAACATTTTGTTGTGCGGTTAATTCATACAGAACTGATGTTTCAGTTTTTGGGTGGTCACTGGTGGTGTCATAACCTGTTTCTTGTAAGAAAAATATGTTGCTGCCGCTTCTTAAAATGCAAGTTGCGTGACTTCAATAAATCTCAATCACAGACCTAGAAAACACTTATTTCAGGTTACCATTTCAAATTGTTGAAGCCAAAGCATCCTTATAACAATCAGGGAATTAGAGTTGTCAGGAGAGGTCCCCAATAGCAAACTACATACTGTATGTCTAGCTTTAAGTTTTCTTTGAAACGAACACTTTTTTAAGTTTTCTGAAGCACTTTCTTCCTGTTCCCTGTAGGTGGCACCATTTTTTTTTTTTTTTTTTTTTTTTTTTTTTTTTTTTATTGCTGGGAACTAATGCAGCTGTTGGCAGCTTAAAAATGAGAGAACATAATAAGTGCAACATACAAAAAAATTGTTACTTGTTCATCCATTTTGATATTTTGGTTTAAATTGTTTAAATTGTTCATACGATCTGTCATAATTTACAAACCGTGGCTACTCCATTCTCTTTCAGGATCTGGTAGTGGTGGGAGCCCAAAAGTTATCTGAGCAATAATTCTCACTTGCATATTGAAATATTTTTATGTACAGACACAAATTTCTGCGGTATTTATTCCTAAATAAACCGCTTCCTGACATTTTTAAGGTGAGCAAATAGTTCTGTGCCGTTAAGATCAATTCACTTGGTACAAGTATTGTAAACTTTTGAATGCCTTCATATTGATTCCAATAAGTATTTTTTACCTTTTATAAAATTCTATATATTTTTCTTGTAATAATTAAAAAAAAAATGCCAAGGATTACAAAAACTAAAAAAATCAATCTGGTCCAGATTATAGAATGCATTAACCTCTTGAAGCAAGATATCAGAAAATAGACTTTCATTGTTTGGACTGCTGTGAAGAATTGGAAGTTGATATATCAGTGCTACAGTGGGAAACTAGACTTTGCACATCATCAGTCTGTGCTTTGTATGGCCTTATTAAATAACCCTGGTAATGCACTGCATGGAGGGTATTGTAGTCCTGGATGTTTATTGCATGTCCATCATCTACGTGGCTAAATTGTGATCAGTGGCCATGCATTGCTGCCCTTGTGCTTAGAAAGTATAACAAATTGCTAAACTATTGTTTGCAACTGACCTATGTACATCAATTCCAGCTGGATTAAATCTTTCTGTATTCCTAAATCCTCAGGTTCCTTTAATTTCTTTTCCATCATCTGTAATAGTCATGTATTTTACTGCTGCACTAATCCTGTGGTATGTATGCTGTTGTAAGTGATCTTTAATGTTTACATATATAATTTTGGTGTTTTTATTGCATGTCATATTTTTATCGGTGATGGTAGTGCTCCAAAGCAGAATCGCTACATTCACATGTACCACCATTTGCATCCCATGTAAGAATTATTAATGTGCTCTGTAGAATGCAGTTTGCCTTTCACTGAAAAGCTATTGCAGACCGAATACATCCAAGAACAGCCTTCTGTGCCATTACAATGGAGGGACCCTTTATATAATTTTCAATTCTTAGGAAATCCCTGATAAAAAAAAATTTTATTTTGTGGTCAGTGAAAAAAATGCCCACTTTTACATTTGCTACCTTGATGTGGGGTGCTAAATCTGCCATGGCAAACCATCCTAGCCTCTAGAGGATACCTAGGGGTCCATTGAACCCTGATTGAGAGACAGCCATACATACTGTGGCTTTCCTTGTAATAGGTGTAGAGTACTGCTGTCAAACTGGTGGCCCTCCAGCTGTTGCCAAACTACAAGTCCCATGAGGCATTGCAAGATTGACATTTACAAGCATGACTCCCAAAGACAGAGGCATGATGGGACTTGTAGTTTAGCAACAGCTGTAGGGCCGCCAGTTTGACACCCCTAGAGTATCTTCCCTTTGCTGAGCCACATCTTACCTCATGCTTGTGTGAAGGAAATCTAAATACCAGAGCAGTATATCAGACCATGTTTCAGGCATTATTATATTGTTTCCTTTCTTTTGTAAATCCTTCATAATGGCTACCTTTGTTTTATTGCAGGTTAGATGTCAACCTCTGATTGCAAAGGGCAATAACACCTAAGCATGCATTGTTATGATTATGATGCAATCTTTTCTATCCTTTTCAGAGGATTCCCTGATTACAGGCAATAATCATAACCTAATAGAAACACATTGTAGCTATGGCAGCTAAGTGAGTTTACATTTTTCCCATGGAAGTGATTGCAGGCTCAGAGCTGTCATTCCTTAGACACTGTAGTCTTGGAAGTAGCTAATCGGGCACCATATACAGTGATACCGCGATTTACAAACGCCTTGGTTAACGTAGTTTTCGGTTTACGAATTAAAATCCATTGAAAATAATGCCTCGGTTTACAACATTTTTTCGCAATACAAAGCAAGTTTCCCAGGATGCATTGCGCCTGGGAGGTTTATAGTGCCACCCCCGTGCATGCTTGAGTCTGTGTGGGTAGCACGTGGCATTGAGTGTGGTGGTGTTTTTCAGTGCATTCCTTTGGGAAACCGTGTTTCAGTTTACAGATTTTTCGCAGTACGAAACATCCCAGAGAACGCATTAAATACGTAAACTGAGGTACCACTGTATGTCCATAGACCCACAGAGTGCTGCTGGGCCCTGCTCCCTTCTCACTGGCTGTGGTTGACAGGAGTGGAAGCCAATGGCTCCCACTGCTGTCTCTGAGCCAATGAGGGAAAGAGGCTCTGCTCTTGTGCACAGCGCTGGCTTGGAATTGGGCTCAGGTAAGTATAAGCGCGCGGGCGGGGTGGAGCTGAAGGTTATTTTTTTTTCACCTACATGTACTAAGGTAAAAAAACGCAGAGCACAGGTGCAGTCTTGGGCTCCTGAAGACTCTCAGGATAGCTGTCTGCCCATCTCTTTGATCCCCCAAGACCTTCTGCTCTCTAGTTCCTGTATCTCCTCCCTTGCTCTTCTCCAGGACTTCTCCTATGGAACTCCGTACCCCAATCTGTTCGGCTATCTCCTAATCTGTCCACCTTTTTAGATGATCCCTGAAAACCTTTCTTTTTAAAGAAGCCTATCCTGCTTCTACTTAGTAAGCTGCCTTTTATTTCCCCAATCAGCTCACCTCCCACAGCTATTACCTTTTGTATCACTCAACCCTTCCTCCTAGATTGTAAGATCTAACGAGCAGGACCCTCTGTTTCCTCTTGTACCAAATTGTATTGTAACTAATGCCTACCTTCATTTTGTAAAGCGCTGCGCAAACTGTTGGTGCTATATAAATCCTGTATAACTCGTACGGGCAAGCAGTTCCCTGAGAGCAGGAAGATCAATGGACTACAAGCATGCTCACCGACACCCTTGTAGTTCATTGAGAACTACAATCCAGCAGCCGCAATGGCTGATGGTACTTGTGGGCATTCATTCATAGTTTCCTGTGAAATGACACAGCCATGTGGGCAGAGCCCAGCATGGCTGCAGTATTTTCAAAAGGTGACAGTGGGTGCAGGGAGACCATCCCCCGATTGCTGTCACAGGGATGGGGGTGACTGGGGGAAGAGACTGCAGATGCTGGAACATGTTACATGGATGGAACATGTAACATGTAACAGGTGAACTTATCCTTTAAGGTAAACTATAAGATCTGGTCATCTCCTGTTCTAACTGTAACATGGAAAAGTCTGTTCCCCCATCCACATCCTAGGATTTTTGAGGACAGATCTTCCATTACAGAATACACCTACTAATGAAATTTGGTATTGTAGATTGACCTCAAAGTGACCCTGAGTGTCATGAGTACATCAGCTGGTATTGCTGTCCTCCATTTTAAAAATGGTAGTTGCTTCGCTATTCCTGATTTGAAAACTTTTGAGTCACAGACCTGAAATAAGCATTTTTATGGACAGTCCTTGTCTCTATACTTGTTTGGGTTAGCTTTACTGACCATACAGAGACCTAAGCATCAGCCTAGACAGCCAGGCAACTGGCATTCAGCAATGGCTGCATGTTTAATCATTCATGGCAGAATTATTATATGAAGACCGTGTACTCTGCCCGTTCAGAATAACAGGTTTGATCAAGAGCAAGGAGGATAAAGAGCATGTACTTGCCTTCATAGACTTATCCACCTCCATGTTTGCCCACCTGAGCAAAGTCTGGTATTCTCCAATTAGGGACATGACTCTCTCCACACAATATTGCACTTGTCTAAGCAACCAGTTGTCATACATTGGACCAGAGTGATGGGCCCTTGGCATGGTGTATGCCTAATAGAGTATTTATTTGTTTTAAGTGACGCAATTATTCGACTCTGGCAAAGTAAAAAATGTAATGTTATGGGTTTTTTTTAAATTCAAAATAAAAGAAAAATTGTATAGTTTTCTCTGTGGTCAAAATGATACCAGGCCTATTTTTGTATCCTGTTCAGTTATGCAACAAAAAGGGTTCCTGGCTGTGAGAAAACTTGCCTTTTTGGGAAAAAAATAGAACTCTGGACTTTCTCCAGAATCCCTGTGTTTTTTGATTAGTTCATTAATCATGAAGTCGTCTCCATTTTTTGGGGAGGATCACTGTTCAGGCAGAGCTACTGATTGGTCAGCTCTTCCTGAATATCAGTTCCAATACAAAGTCCCATAAAAAGAAACCATATGATTAATGCTGTGCTGACCCCCATTGGTCATGAGACAATGTACTGGACCATGTTTTACTAGAGAATGTAAGCCACTAAAATAGCTTTTTTGCATATAGGTTTACTTTCAATCATAATTTACTGCTGTAATTTTGGCTTTGGAACTTACCACTGCAAATAAGAGTAGAGTTGGACTTCTGCTTTGTGTTAGGATCCTATAGGAAGTAGGGTTCCTCCATGCAGCTGCACAGGAAGGTTTTATTGAAACTGGGGATCTCTCTTCTTCTTACTCAAGGGAAATTTGTACTGTTGAGCCTGTCCATTCTGTTTTGATTATACACTGAAATGTTGTAATGATGAATTTTTACTTCAGAATGCTTATAACTTCAAATACAAAAGAGAAATTTAAACCACACGTGTGGAATATGATGGCCTTTTTGACAAATATGAAACGGGTTAACTGGGCATTGAAATGTGTTCCTGTTTATGCGTGATCTTGCATGTTTGTCTCCGTTTTATTGCCTTGCCTTTCTGTTTTGTAACAAGAAAAAAAAAATAAATTTTTATTAAAGAAATGTACATGTCTTTGTTGTTCAAACTGTATAACAGATGGCTTACGGATGTCCTGAGAGCTGCAGAGGCAAGGGGAAGCCACTTCCCTGGTATGAGGTAATTTCCCTTTCACTGACTTACTATGTCTTGTCTACTTGGTGTGGTTTTGATTAGTCATCTTGGAGCCTCCAGCAAGAAGAACAGTACCGTAATGACATCAATACCAAATCTCCTGAGACTAGAAAGTCAGATGCAGCGGTTCCTTACATCTTACACTGCAGATTTACAGCTGTAGTCCTGGAGTGCCTGAGCACACTCAAATACCAGGAAGTGCTCTGATACTTTTCAGGAGGAATTCAAAACCAAAGTTATAGTTTTCAAGGAATTTTTTTTGGCACACATCATTTTTAAATGTTCCCTAAAACAAAATTATTTTTTTTTTTTTTTTGCATTTAGGGACACGTTACAGTGCTTTTTACCTTTTTTATTGCATTCTCTTCATGAAGGTAAAAAACCTGTATGTAGCTCCCCCTCTGTCCCCCCTTAGACTTCCCGGAGCCTGATCTTGAGCCAGCACTGTGCCCAAGAGCACTGGCTCTCTCCTCACTGGACAGAGAGGAAGCAGCAGGAGCCATTGGTCACAGTGGAACGCCATCAAATCTTGACCGAGGTTAGTCTCGTGGGAGACCTGCAGGATCTTGCGATAGGTATCCTAGCCGCCGTAAATTCAAAAGGGAGAAACTTTTTGGTGTGCTTTGCATTCCTTCCAATTTGCGTTCCAACAAAGCCTGCTGAGGAGATTTAACCAAGTTCACTTGAGTGAGTGGATAGATAAGATTATATACCCTAATCCAAACCTTCAGACAGGACCACCAAGTATGAATCCCAGTACCCTCCTGTCCACATCCTCTAAAATATTGGGGTGAAGCTCCTGGCACATTCCTTGACACTCGCACTGCTATCATATAGCACCTAATAAGTACTTTATAATTAGCCTCTATAAGGAAGATGTTTATAATAGATTGTGAACCATATTGCGCAAGCTTACACCAGTCCTCCGCTTCTAACTTTCTGTCAGGGCAGGAGCTGTGGAATGGACAGGCAGGCCTAATGGCAGGGTCACGCACCGACTGACGACAACCACCACCCACAGACTGGAGTCCCTCAGGGCGCAGAGTCCAAGCCCCAGGCTGCCCTTCACCAGGGCCCCTGATGGTGGGGGTGGACTTGACAAAGCCAGGGACTAGGTCGCGGCCCCCGAGAAACCCCAGCTGCGGTAATGGCCGCCGCCAATGGCGTATAGCTGATAGGAACCAGATAAGAAGGATCGCATAGTCGGACAGGCCGGGTCGATAACAGCGGGACAGACAGTACAGAACGGTAGACAAGAATACACAGGTCACAAGCTGGGTCAGCAACGGGTGGTCAGATAAAGGAATAAGGCTGAGAATAGTCTTAGACAAAGCCGAGTCAGTTTCCAGGAGAGCCACGAGAGTAGAACAAGAGCTTGCAACAACACTAACAAACAGGACACGAATGCAAAGAGCAAGTGCAGACAACAGGCTTAAATGTGATCAACTACACCCCTCTGGGGGATGGATCGCAGAGGCCTGAAAGCATAAAAGGCTCCCACCATCCTTTGCAGAAACCCAAGATGGATGCCAGCACATGGAGCAGCATAACCTCTGGGAAAAGGTAGGGCCTTGACACTTCCTTGCACATCTTGCTCCCACTTGTCCATATAGAACAACTTCATAGGGTTAAGTGTTAAAGGCTGTAGAGCCTAGATATGTGACCAGTGTGTTTGTCAAAGTTCTGGCAAAGATGTTCCTCAGGGTGTAAGCAGTCAGATCTGACTTGCTTTTCAAAGCTTGTAAGTAATGAGACAGTTGGGCATACCTAAACAATTCAGTGTCCAGGAGTTTATATCTATCCTTCAGACAAGATTGTGACATAATACCGTTAAGATCACATAAATCCGCTATTTGGAGCAGGCCTTTTTTTCGTCCACCATGTGAAGGTATTTGGGTGGAGACCTGGGGTGAATGATTCCCAAAAAGAGGAGCTGGGGGGGAGAAATTAAAGCCATACCTGGCTGAAAGTCTGTCCCATAAGTTGAAAGAATGATAATATAAGACTAATGGTCTATCTTTTGGACGTAACCATAAACCACGGAAGAGAAGATTCCTCCAGCAACATCCATTGAGGACATCTGTGTTTAGTGTGGAATTGGGTTAGCTGTGCCAATTGCGCAGCCTGGTAGTATTTGATTAGATCAGGCATCCCCAAGCCCCCCTCCTGCTTGAGTGTACAAAGTACGCCTATTCACCCTGGGTCTCTAGTCACCCCAAATGTACCGTGGCAGCTTCTGTTGAAATATTTTGAGATCAGAACATGGAGTGAAATAGAGCGAGTCTGAAATAGATACAATAATCTCTGCAAAATGTTCATTTTTATAGAGTACATATGACTGAGCTGAGATGGAGGCTTAGAAGCCCAATTCTGGAGTTCTCTAGTTAATTTCCTTAATAGAGGAGGGTAATTTTTCACATACAGGGTATGCAAATTGGGCTTTATCTCTATGCCTAAATAAGGGAGAGCTGTTGAAATAACAAAAAATCAAACAGCGCAAATCAATACTCACAATAAAATTAATATAATAAAAATAATACAAAAATCTATGATTTAATATAAATTAAATAGTCCCACTCCAGCAAAATAATTGAGATAAATATGGTGAGTAAAATGAAATTGAAAAGTCCTTATGCAGTAGACCCTTGACCCGTGTTCAGCCCCGTTAGTGCTCAGATCGCATACCGCACTCACCAGATAATGGTGAAAAAACACCTTAATTATGGGTTTTGGAATTCAGCCTCCAATCACCACGTTTAGGTGGAACTCCCTCAATGTAGGTATAAATATATGCCTCAGACCTCCAAACCGTGGTAAAAAATCAGCCTCCAACCTCCAGGATCACCAGAGATCACTCTCCATAAAAAGATGATTGGTACAAAGAAAAAATGTATATAGTGTAATACTGCAAGACTTCAGACAGCATGAATGCAAATATCAAACCACTCCCATTTTAAAAGAATATAATCAGCATTTTTTGTTTCTATGGAGCTAAAACGCCACATCGCCAGGGTAAGGATATCCCAGTCAGCAATAGATGACAGCATGTAAGAATCCACCCTCAAGCATGATAGCCCGTGAGAGCGTTGGACAGCGAAGCTGTAAATGCGTCAACGCATTTCGCCCCTCCAGGGCGTTTTCACAGAACTTTTTGTATATATTTTAAGGTATGGCTGTTGGCTGCCATTTAAATGGGAAGGAATTCTCAATAGTGTGGACAACCTGTTCCTCCAGGGATATATTAAGTGCCAAAGATTTTGAATGATTAACCCGTTGGCCAGAGATATGTGAAAAGCGTCTCAGGACGGAGTATACGTTAGGAACAGAAGTGAGAAATATATTTTTTTATACATTTTTAACCTCCCTGGAGGTATTCCTGAGTGTAGCTCGGGGTAAAGTTTCAGCACCACAAGCAGTAACCCCGAGCAACACTTGGGAATACCTTGCAGCGCTGCTCTGGGATCTCTTCTTCACTTACCTTGTCCTGCGCTCCCGTGATGTCCCCCTGCAGCTTCCCCAGCAATATCCTCCGGCCAATGCCGGCATCTGTCTTCCGGGTTCCTCTCCCTGCGACGTCAGGACGTACGGGGGATGGAACTGGCGGGAAATTTAAAAATGTCAAAAAGTGACATTCACTAAATACACTAAAATCACATAGTAAAACATTACTGTATCAAACCATTTCACATACATTTTGTCCCGAGTGCTTTGTCCTGTGCCCTGCCTGCATTTTTACTGTTCTTTCTGTCTGGAAACTGAGAAACGTCCATGGCATCCAAAAAGCATCCCTTTAGGTCAAAAGTGATTTTAGACCAACTAGAGAACAGCGATAGTAAATTAGAA
The DNA here is from genome assembly GCF_062004578.1 of Staurois parvus. NCBI lineage: Eukaryota > Metazoa > Chordata > Amphibia > Anura > Ranidae > Staurois > Staurois parvus. The sequence goes on along the minus strand of NW_028318143.1, from coordinate 15,195,347 downwards.
CTACTTGCAGAATTGAATGACAATGATTCGTGAGGAAATTCGTCATCAGACACTGAAAAAGATTTTGCAACTTTGCTCAGTGATGTGCGAACTTGGCGCTCTATTTCAAATTTCAGTGTTTTTGGTTTGATTATATTTAATTAAATTTATTGTTATATATATTTTTCATGATTTATCTGTGGCCTTTGACACAGTTGACCACCCTCACCTCCTTAAAAAAACTACTCTCCCTCGGCCTCAGAGATTCTGCTCTCTCCTGGCTCTCGTCCTACTTATTGCAACGCTCCTTCAGCGTTACCTATAACGGTACCACCTCCCCCTCACTCCCCCTCTCTGTTGGCGTCCCTCAAGGCTCCATCCGCGGGCCCCTTCTCTTCTCCATCTACACCTCCTCCCTTGGCCAACTCATACACTCTCACGGCTTCAACTACCACCTCTATGCTGACGACACACAAATCTATCTCTCAACCCTTCGCCTCACCCCCTCAGTCTCCGCCCGAATCACAAACCTACTAAACGATATATCAGACTGGATGTCGCTCAACTTCCTTAAACTGAACCTTTCCAAAATCGAGCTCCTAGTCTTCCCCCCAGCCCGCACACCACCCCCCATTGACTTCTCAATCATGTCTAACAATGCCACTATCAGGCCCGCCCCGCAAGCCAGAGTACTTGGTGTCATTCTGGACTCCAACCTATCCTTCCTGCCCCAATCACTAACAAACTCATGCAGACTTCACCTCCACAACATCGCCAAAATCCGCACGTTCCTAACCCCAGAAACCACTAAGCAGCTCATCCACTCCCTCATCATATCACGACTCGATTACTGCAACTCCCTCCTCACTGGCCTGCCTCGCCACAGGCTATCCCCGCTTCAGTCGATCCTGAATACGGCAGCCAGACTCATTCACCTTACCAACCACTCCGTTTCTGCCACCCCCCTCTGCCAATCCCTCCACTGGCTTCCGATTACCCAACAGATCAAATTCAAAATCCTAACACTGACATACAAAGCTGTCCATCATACTGCCCCAACTTGCATCACCGACCTAATATCCAAGTACCACCCAAAACGCACATTCCGCTCCTCTCAAGACCTCCTTCTCTCTAGTTCCCTAGTCTCCTCCTCCCATGCTCGATTCCAGGATTTCTCCAGGGCGTCACCCATCCTCTGGAACTCCCTACCCCAATCCATCAGACTATCACCTACTCTCCTCTCATTTAGGCGCACCCTGAAAACCCACCTCTTCAGGGAAGCCTACCCCACCCCCTGCTAATTGCCGACCTCCTCCACTCTTCCTACCACTCCATCCCCCACAGCTATCTCCTCCTGTACCACTATCCCCTCCCTCCTAGATTGTAAGCTCGAAGGAGCAGGGCCCTTTTTATAGGCTATTTTGGGTGTGGTTTGAGTGTGGGCAAGGATACAGGGGCCCCATGATCCCTTATTGCCCGGGGGCCCCATGAGTTGTCAGTCCACCCCTGGATGTGCTTATTGATTAAACCAGTGTAAAGGAAGGAGCACAGAGGTGTTTTTTTTATTTTTTAGTACCTGCATCATGCAACTAAATTTGCTGGCAATCATGTTAGGGTAGTGGTCCATCACTACACAAAGGGTACAAATGGCTACTTATGGTATAAGTTTCACAGGTAGCACATATTCACAATTAATTGCACACAATCTCTCAGTGCACCAAATGTGTCCAATTAATTGATACTATATGCTGCTTGTGTAGCTTACATCACAGGCAGCCATTTATTATATTTGTCCAATGATTGCTAGTGTTAGTCATTCATTGCAAGTGATGGGCAGCACAGTGGCTAAATGGTTAGCATTTCCACCTGGCAGTACCAGGGTTGTTGGTTCAAATCCCAGCCATGGCACCACCTGCCTGGCATTTGCATGTTCCTGTGCCTGTGTGGGTCTCCTCCGGGTTCCTGTCTAAATTTGCCCTAGTATGTGTATATGAATGTGAGTTAGGGACCTTAGATTGTATGTATGTTCTTTGAGGGTTAGGGACTGATGTGAATGTACAATATATACATGTAAAGCCCTGCATAAATTGACGATGCTGTTAGTACCTGTAATAAATAAAAAAAAAAAAAAAAGTGATTGAGCTTCTGAAAATTGGCCCTCCTTAATGCAACCAAAAGGCACACATCTTCTACTAGTCTCCCTTCAGTTATTGAATTCTGATTGGTTACTACGGGTCTTTATGATTTTTCCTTTGGGGTTTACAGGCCTAGAAACATGAGGTCAAAGATCATACCAGGAACCTGAGACATGTTACAGCACTGGGTTATTTAACTTGCCAGCATTTCCCTAAAACCCAAAGAGCACACGGGTATAATAACCCTTTAAATAAGCCAAATCTCCACATACATGGTCATAGTGGAACACCATCAAATCTTCACTGAGGTTAGGCAGCTCACATAGACTGTAGAAGTCTGTAGCACCCATCCTTGTGAAGTGCAGTATATCTTTATTAACTAAAAATAAAGCTGCTCGCAAAATCAGCAGAAGAGAAGCAATCATAAAATATATGATGGGACTTTACCAAACACAATTAATTTAAATGCTCAACCATCTTTGCACTTGTGTATCGCTAAATACTGGTGCCTGCCAGTGATTTGTGCTCAGGCTAATGGATAACGCATTTCTAGGGCCATGCCCCCTTCATCAGTACCTGCTGGGAGGAGAGCCAGTAAAGGATTAGGGTTTTAGCCCTGTCCAACCAAGACCTAGCGTCTCCCGTGTTGCTGTGGAAACAATGGCACCTCTTGTTGGACCGGTTCTTGCCAATCACATCATTGCATCATGGCTGTTGCAGGACCTATGCTAGACAATCATGCTACAGCAAAGCTAAAGCCGAGAGATTTATAACAGCCTGACTTACCAAACCTAAATAAGCTACATACCATGGTAAAGGAAACACATCATGTTTTTTTTTAAACACTGAATTGGTTTTTCTCACATTTTGTTGTTTGTAAAAAGTATTTACTTAAAAAAGAATACAATGTAGTATGCACCAGTAACAATTTGCAAAGAGAACAAGGCTGTTTATTTAGAGCAGGAGTCTCCAAACATTCTAAACAAAGGGCCAATTTACTGTCCTTCAAACTTTTGGGGGGTCGGACTGTGGCCAGTGGGAGAAGAAAATGTCCGGGCATCAGTGGGAGTAAACAGTGCCCCACCGTTGGTATTATGGGGAGTAATAGTGCCCCATCATTGGTACTGGGGGGAGTAATAGTGCTCCATAAGTGGTATCAACGGGAGGAATAGTGCACCATCATTGGTATCAGTGGGAGGAATAGTGCCCCATCATTGTTATCAATGGGAGGATTAGTGCCCCATCATTGGTATCAGTGGGAGGATTAGTGCCCCATCATTGGTATCAATGGGAGGAATAGTGCCCCATCATTGGTATCAGTGGGAGGAATAGTGCCCCATCATTGGTATCAGTGGGAGGAATAGTGCCCCATCATTGGTATCAGTGGGAGAAATAGTGTCCCATCATTGGTATCAGTGGGAGGATTAGTGCCCCATCATTGGTATCAGTGGGAGGAATAGTGCCCCATCATTAGTATCAATGGGAGGAATAGTGCCCCATCATTGGTATCAATGGGAGGAATAGTGCCCCATCATTGGGAGGAATAGTGCCCCATCATTGGTGTCAATGGGAGGAATAATGCCCAATTGTTGGTGTCAATGGAAGGAATAATTCCTCATCGTTGGTGTCAATGGGAGGAATAATGCCCCATCGTTGGTGTCAATGGGAGGAATAATGCCCCATCGTTGGTGTCAATGGGAGGAATAGTGCCCCATCATTGGTGTTAGTGGGAGGAATAGTGCCCCATCATTGGTATCAATAAGAGGAATAGTGCCCATCTTTGGTATCAATAGGAGGAATAGTGTCCTTTTGTCGGTGTCAGTGGTGGGAACTATGCCCCACTGTTGCTGACAGTGGGGGGGAATAATGCCTCAAGGGCCACATAAATGCAAGCAAATTGCCACATCCGGCTCCCAATCCACAGTTTGGAGACCACTGATTTAGAGTGTTCCACACTCCTGCCATGCCTGTTGGTAGCCTGTTTATTACACTTCACAGCTATAAAATAAAATGAACAAAACCTATGCCTGTCAATCAGGGCAAACAAGATATGTATTTATCCGATTAAAAGGAATTTAAATTTGTTACAACTTTTAGGGCTCATGTACACGGGGCATTTGGAAAACTCTTCTGAAATTGACTGCTAGCAAACGTAGAATAAAAAAAAGTCTGTTTAGCCTCATTTGCATACCGCGTTTTATATGCATTTGTGTTTAGAAGCCTTTTTAAAAGATAACCTCAGGAGACCTTCCAAATGCCCAGAATGCACTGAAAAATAGTAACAAATTAACTATTTCAGACAATTTGAGAGGAATAGAGAGAGCAGAAGTAGAGAGATCAATATGTGTTGAGATGACCTGTCTTTTCTGGTTGCATTCACTATAGATCCCATCATGAGCATAATGCGGCACGTTCTGCCATTTTTTCCTTCACGTGAAACCTGGAACTAACTGTGCTGGTGTACCGGGTCCATTTGAATACATGGAAATAGCTGTACATGCATTTCTGATGATGAAAATAGGCTCTGGACAGCATCTGGACATGGAACAGTTAAAAAACGCATCTAAAAGCAAACGCTTATAAACGCAATTAACTGCGTTTACAAGCGTTTGCTGTTTGAAACGCAGGATCTACTCCTGAACGCAATTTTGGTGCATTAAAAAAACTACTGTAAACTCAACTGCCTTTAAATGACTGTAAACGACTATGTGTACATGGACATATAGGAAAACATTAGGGAGAGTTCAGAGGCTGCTGAAAAAAAAATGCTGAACAGCTCCTGAATGTCAGTTTAGGAGCCAAAGTGTACATGAGCCCTTATTTTGTCACTGAAAACACACAAAGAAAATATAAAAAGATATATTTCCTTTACAACATAAGAACATTTCATTCATCAATTAATTCATTCATCGTCAAGAGTTATTTTGATTTACCACCTAACCTTGCGATGAATTTATATTAAAATAAGGAAGTAAGTCAGTTGCCTGGAAACCTTCACTAAATCCCGCACAGCTTGTGTACAAAAGGTCACAGGTAAGAGGCTTTTCCTGGAAGATCTATTTATAATCTTGTTTGTCAGTCGGAGTCAGTGTGCTATAGCGTCACCTTATGGGGGGTCACAATGCAGGAGACACCTGCGTGATCAGCTGCTATTTCCACGCAAGGATGTACAGCAAGTTGCACCAATTTTTTCCTCCCGTATCTCATTTTCATTACTGGGGAATATGCAGTTTACTTTTCCAAATCCAATGTCAAAAAAAGA